>NC_137931.1:40333934-40915299 GCF_963969265.1 Rhamphochromis sp. 'chilingali' | reverse complement strand
CAACACAGGATTCTGACACTGAAGCAGAGGAGCTGAATGAGTCAGGAAATGTTTCTAGTTTGGGAAACCGGTCCATGCAGTCAGTTTCATCAGTCACCTCTCCGTCTGAAAGCTCGCCAGAAAAGTCCAAGACGGATGACCCTACACCCGCTACTACACCTACAGTATGTACAGCACTCTGTGACCCTGCTTTTTGTTGCAGCCCACATTGGGCAGTATATTACTACAAACGTGACATAATCAGTGTTCAAAGAGTTTGTTTTTTAAATATAAATTATATATATAAATCTGCGCACATCACACAAAAAACAAGATTTCTATTGAGTGTTTGCTTCCTATCATCAATAGATTGCTTTAATTTGATATTTACTCATGTAATGCATAACACTAAAGTACTAAATCATTAATAATTAACAGTGTGGTTTTTTTTTTTTTGGGGGGGGGGGGGGGGGGGGGGGGGGTGTAATCTTGGCTGTTCAGAAAAATGTCATTGTTAATTGAAGTAATTATACCATTGTTAACATTGTTAAAATTTAAACATAGGAGCATTTGTGAAAGACAGGCAATGATCTTGAGCCATATTTCTTTTCTCTCACTAACAGGAGTCAAAGACCACCCCCAAGATACCAGCAGATCAAAAAAAGGTCAAAAGACGCTCATTGAAGGTAAAAAAAAACAAACAAACCCAAATTGTTGCATTCGGTTCACTTTCATTTATTTATTTATTTTGTGAGCCTTTTGTGTGTCATATTTATTCACCCACTTTATCAGTTTGTAGAAAAAGTGATAAATATTTGACATTTAGAGTTTACAGGAACAAGACGAGAGACTCCGGCTGCGACAGGAGAAGGAACGGCAGAAGGAAGAGGCCAAAGCTGCAAAAGAGAAAAAGAAGGAAGAAGCTCGGAAACTAAAGGAGGAACGAGAAAGGGAAAAACGGGAGAAAAAGGAGAAGGATGAACGAGAAAAACGGGAGAAAAAAGAGAAGGAGGAGAGGGAAAAGGCAGAGAGGCTAAAAGCAAAAGAGGAGCTGCGGAAATCCAAAATGGAGTAAGTAATGGATTATTGTTTTACATTGTAGTTGTCCATACTTTTCGCCACACCTGCAGTCATTTGAGAGACTTGCAGGTCAGCTGATGGAGGAATCTGAACAGTGAAAACACTTTCATTGTTTCATATGGTTGTAAAGATTTGTGTCCGTTGTGGCAGTGGAGCTGAAATGAAATGTGGTTTGGGTTATCCATATATTATTTATATTTCCCTCCACACTTGCAGTCATTTAAGCGACATATAGGGCAGCTGATAGAGGAATCCATATAGTCTATTCATTCAATCTGAATTAAGTTTTGTTTTTAAGTTTAGATTTGGTAAAATATTTTTGTTAACATCTGCCATAGGGCCAAGCTGGAAGAAAAACGAAAGAAAGAGGAAGAGAAGCGAATGAAAGAGGAGGAGAAACGGTTGAAAGAAGAAAAGGATGTAAGTTATTTTTCTTTTTTCTTTCTTTTTTTTGACAGTTATGTGCTCAGCATCTTGTTCTACATTCAAAATTAACCATTTGACTGTTCTGTTTTGTTACAGCGCCTCAAAGCTGAGAAAGCAGAAATTACGCGGTTTCTACAAAAATCGAAGATCCAGCAGGCTCCAAAGGTAAGTAGATTTACTAACCTGACATGAAAATTGATGGATGTCACATTTGAACTCTGATCTCTCCTTCAAAATCCGTACAGTTTCATAAAATGTCTTTTCTTTAAAACTACACCCACATTAAATATTTACAGCAAGTATTGTTAAGACAAAAAGAGAGCAGTCTACAGTGTATTTTTAACTAACTACTGTTACATTGTATAACAAGCTCAGTGTATTCACGTTCAGTTATTTAAAAATCTGTGCCCATTATCTACTCCTACATAAGGTTTGTGTAATCAAAGCAAACCTCTTTCATACAGCTGCTACCCGATTTTCACTGCACTGCAAACTTAATGTATGTATTGTTAAAAATACAATACTAAAGGTGAATGCTGCTCAGAGAGTGAGCTACCTTGGCGGAGGTTTGCATTCTTAGTGCTTCTCGTTTATATTGACTTCATGAACCTCCAGTATAATAATTGCCATGTGTTTTCTTCCCTTGTCATTTCAGACACTTGCAGCTGCGTGCGGGAAATTTGCTCCATTTGAGATCAAAGAAAACATGGCTCTGGCACCACTGTGCCGGGTTCAGTGTGAAGAGTCTGCTCTGGAGGAACTGGACCGATGTTTGTTGAATCCTGCTGATAACCTGAATGGACTGAAAGATTGGATTGGGCAAAAACCCAGACAGTCAGGACCCACAAAACCCAGACAGACCAACTCACTCAGGTGAGACTGGAATTGGTGGTAATCCCAATTTAACTTTTGTTTTGTAAATCTATATACAGCAGCAGTAATCCCTTGCTCAGACTCCTTGGGCAGAGGCGGTCACATGATCTTGGTTATTAACTGCTTAAGTTAACCCAGGGTTTGTCAGTTTAATTGCGAGCATGTTTATTTGAAAGAGGTGGCCCAGTTGCAAACATGAACAGGCAGAACATCTAATTTTTAAAAAGAAGTTAAAACTGTAATATTAGAAAAATATAAAAAAGTAAAATGCATAACACAGGCTGGAAGCAACACAGCTGCTTCTGAGCAGTACAAGTGTATTTGTTGTCAGGAAAAGTATTTTGAAGGCATTTTGGTCAGTTAGTCTGAACAAGATCTACTATATCAAAGTCAGCTAAATTGGACTGTAAAAAGTCAGGGGAAAGGTGAAATGATAACTATGCAAGTTTCTTCTTTCACACAGTGTCAGTGCCACTTCTCTATAATACACAGATGAATTTAATCAACTATTAAATTAGTATTTTCCTAACTGGCCCTAGGACGGTTACAGTTTCTATTCTGCATCACTGGTCATGTCCAATGGTCTGACAATAAAGTATAAAAACAAACATAATTCAAATGAATGACCAAAGTCTAAAGTACAAATGGATTATATATTAATGCCTGTAGAACAATAAAATTGTTTTAAATTGGTTCTCATGTATCATTTTTATAAACTGGAAAAAAAAAAAGATAATTAAAATAGTCCTTCAAGCTTTTGTTTGTTTTCTTCCTCTCTCAGGGATTGTATAGCAGTGGAAGGGCCAAAACCAGATAGTGTGCCGGACCGTAAACGTTATGGGCCCATGAAGCTTCTGCAGTTTCGTGAGAATTACCGTCCAGCCTACTGGGGCACATGGAGCAAGAACAGTTCACACATCTCACCTCGCCGCCCCTTTAGACAAGACAAGGTGAAACCTTTATTTGTAATTTTATTAATGTCTTCTGTTCATGCACCACCCTAGCGGTGAATGTGCTTATGTGGGTTGCCAGTTTATGTGTAGCTGTAGTGATAGCAACTGTTCTCTACGACCATAGGGTTTACTTGACTATGAGGTGGACAGTGATGAAGAATGGGAGGAAGAAGAGCCAGGAGAGTCCCTGTCTCATAGTGAAGGGGTAAGTCTTTTTTTTGCCCCCCCATTTAATAACTGATTTAGACACATGCAGACATATAAACATATAGGTATTACTGTTCATCAAACAACACACCCACATTTGTTTTTTTTATTCTCTTTGAAATCATTGAAACCCGTTTCAATCACTCATGATTTATATAGAAATCACAGATTGTTGTCCCAAAGTCCTGGTGTGAAAACGACCTGTGTGTGTGTGTGTGTGTGTGTGTGTGTGTGTGTGTGTGTGTGTGTGTGTGTGTGTGTGTGAAGTGAACTAAAAAAAAGACCATCTTGTGATGTGATTGTTCAACCATGACACAATAAAATGTTGACTGTGAGCACTTGGACCACACCTAATGATTTTAAACTCAGTCATATGCTTTTTAATGTTTGTTTATCCATTGGTAGGGGTTGATGAGTATGGAAAAGTATTCAAATCCATCTTAAATTATAGTTGACGTTACAGTATGCATCTTCAGCCATGCCATGATTATATGAAATGACAGCTATGCACGTTTCTTTTTACAAGGTGAAAACAATACCGGTTATGCTTTGTGGCTGGTAATAACTGTGACAGTGATTATTTTACTCGTTAGAAAGCTGTGAACTCTTGATCACTTTTAGGAAGATGAGGAAGAGGGAGGAGAAGATGATGACGATGACGATGATGGATTCTTTGTTCCTCATGGCTACCTTTCAGAAGATGAAGGGGCACTGGAAGAAGAGGTATGAGTCGAACTACAGTATTAGTGCCCTCTGTCACCTTACTGAAAGAATTGTTTGACTCTTCTAGTTTCAAAATACTTTGGCAAAGTTTCTTTTGGCGGTTCGCACAACTGATAATGCCCAATAAACCTCCCAGGATGGTGGTGACCTGGAAAAGCAGAAACTCCGTCAGAAACTGAAAGCAAGGGAGTGGGATGAGCTTATGTCCAGCAAGAAGAAGATGAAGGTCCTGGAGCCGATGGTGAGGGGCTGCATCTGGGAGGGAGAAGCACCTGGCTTTGAACTTTTACAGTCATATGTTGTGTGCTTGGTGGAGCCTTTACCCAAAGCAGACAACAGTCCCAGCCCAGAGGAGATGTCACTGAAGTCTCAGAGAGAAGAAAAATGTAAGTGTCTGTCAGATGTTTTGCTTGCATGCAAAGTTTGAATGGTAAATGGCCTGTATTTGTATAGCGCTTTACTAGTCCCTATGGACCCCAAAGGGCTTTACACAATCAGTCATCCACCCATTCACACACTGGTGATGGCAAGCTACATTGTAGCCACAGCCACCCTGGGGCGCACTACCAGGGGCGAGGCTGCCGGACACTGGCGCCACCGGGCCCTCTGGCCACCACCAGTAGGCAATGGGTGAAGTGTCTTGCCCAAGGACACAACGACCTACACATTGTCCAAGCCGGGGCTCAAACCGGCAACCTTCCGATTACAAGGCGAACGCCCAACTCTTGAGCCACGATCGATTGAAGAGCTGCCTGAGCTGCCTGCTCCTCTTGTGATTAATTATGGAGCAAGTAAAGGCGGCTCACTTTACCATAAATTGTGTGGGTGTGTATCTATCTGCATATTTAGCAAGAAATGTGCCATTTCTTCATTCAGTGAAGTGATCGTTAAGCTTCAGCAGCAGTTCTCAAGGTTCTTGCTGTGAAACTGTAACTGTTTAGCAGTGAACAGAAGTCCTGTCTGACTAAAAAGTCCCTCACAGGCTCCAGATGCAGGAAGAGCTGTATTGACTTTGAATGACAGTTTGATGTGAGGAAAGCTATGCAGTAGATCCATATTTCTAATGAATATACATGAAAGGTACATCTCCAGCTTCCCTGCTTCTGGGTTCCTGACCCCATGGATCCAAAGAAGTCATCTTCATCGGATAGGCTACTGTTTGTACTGGCCTCATCCAACTCTGTGTCTAGGTGATGTCTGATGAAGTTGAGACCTGTGGAAAGATGTATGGTTTTCAAAAGAATTAGGTCTGGGCATTATTGTGCTGTATAGGATGTTTGCCTTGAAAATTTGATCACACTGGAGATGTTTTTTACCAACTACTAAAACAAAATCTTGTCATTCATAGCCAACAAATAATTTGCGATGAATTCCAGATTACATTCAAAATCAGAACTTATGCAAGGCTAAGCAGTGCTGGCAAATAGTCTCCTTCAAAAAAATGTTTAGCCTTCCTCTTAGTTATAAACTTCTACACCTCATAATTGAAGTTCATTGAAGGAGTCAGGACAAAAAGTCACTTAATGAGAAAAGAAAAATATTAAAACAGCTTAATTACCAATGTAGTTTCTAGCAGAGAAAGGGAGTGATTCTGGAAATGCGCATCATTTATTTATATATTTTTTAAATCATTTAATTTTTAATGTGGCTCAAGACTGTGATCCTATAACCCACAGGTGTTAAGCTCCAGTCCTCGAGGGTCAGTGTCCTGAAACTATTAAACGTCTCCTTGCCGCTACACACCAGAATAAAATGTCATTTGCAAGACTCTAATAGTACTTGACTCCATGCTGAGGTGGCAATTCAGCCGTTTAATTCATGTGTGTTGGAGTATGGACACATCAAAAAGTTGCAGTACACTGACCACCGAGGAATTGAGCTCAACACAGCTGCTGTAACATAAGGATGACATCCACCTAACCACAGCTAAAAAAAAAAAAACGAAATTTAGCATGCTTCCTCGGGTTAGATGTTGAGTTCTTGTTATGCTGAAATGTCGGTTTGTTTTGGCTCACACTGAAGACACCGCGTTATACAGCTGTTATTTTGTACTGCTTTTACGCAAAACATGCTTTGCACATGAGGGCAAGGGTGTTCATCCTCTTCAGTTCTAGCTACCTCTGCCATTTTTTTAAAAATGTGTTTTATATCTGGTCATGTGACTGCATGGCTACATCTGATTGGTGAAAGAGTTACAGGTGGCTTGATCCATTATTAGTAGTAGTATTATCTAATGTTATTAGATATAATGTTATTAGACTAGAAATTATTTTTAAAAAAGTAACAAGTCAAGTATTGCCAAATATAGTGGAGTAAAAGTAGCAGTTCTTCTTCACAAATGTACTCAAGTAAAAAGTATGGTGTAACAAAGGTACTTTTAAAAGTACTTTTCCCCCCAAAACGTATTCAAGTTAATGTAACGGAGTAAATGTAACTTATTACTACCCACCTCTGTAATTGAGATCTCAAATTCTGACCATACAGTAACCAGCATGTTTACAAAATAAAATTTTTAGAGTAGAGTTTCTAGAGTAAGCCTTCAAAATAAAAGCAGGAAAAATCGTCTGTTATCAATTATCTTCTCATGGATGGATGGTAAAACAGGTGTAAAGTGTCTATATAAAGTCTTGCAAACTCTGGATCAACTTATTTTGGCAGCGGAATGGGTCATGGTTCGACGCTAGCCTAATATTGCACAGCACTGTTGGCTTCAAGGAAATAAATCTTTTGATTTTTATGTGAAATGTATTTAAATTCTAATAAATGTATGTATTTATGACATAACAATGAATAACTCCCTAATATTCTCATCTTGGACAGTACTCGGTAAGCTCCTGCCTCTTCTGCATGGCAATCTCAACAGTAGCAAAGTGATCATCAATGAGTTTCGGGAGTTTTGTCGCCAGGAGATCACCTCCTCATCTCCTCCTGTTCTGTCCAGCCCTCAGAACCCAGCAGAAAATATTCCCAGCAGGTAAAGCAATGGTTAGGGAACAGTAAATGTAATATTCAGTGTGGACGTTTATGTTTGTATGGTGTAGTTGTATTGTCTTGAGATTTTTCCTTTCCCTCCTGCTTTGATCAGGATGCAGCTGCGACGCCTCATCAAGAACAATGCTATTTATGAAAAGCGTTCAGCCCACAGGCGATGCTGCTGGTATGTGCACCAAGAGGTTCTGTCCCGTTTTGGTCAGGAGGCTCTTCCAGTGCCCTGCCAATGGACCTACCTCACCACGGGAGCTCGAGAAGAACCCCGTGAAGAACCCCAGGCAGCCACAGGCTCTCAGGGAAACTCTCCCACAACTCCCCAGAGCTGCTCCACCACCCCTTCATCCTCTAACAAAAGGAAGAGCACAGGCAGCATGTCAATCACCAAGTTTATGAAGAGATGTAATGATCCTGAGCAGGTAGGTAAAGGTGGATTATGAGAGTTTTTTTTTTTTTTTTTTTTTTTAAAGCCCTGTTTGCAGGACTGGTCTACAATGAAATATCCACTTCACATTACCACTTTTAAATATCATGTTACCAAACACGTGAAAGGATTTTCTTAAACTGACTGCAGCTTTTTACTGTTTACCAGACGGAAGCAATGGAGGCTGACGGTTTTCAAGCTGACACTGAGGATGATGATGAAGATGACTGTGTAATTATTTCTACCCAAAGTGGTAAGCTGCATAGGAAGATTATTTTTTTGTAAAACTTTACCTTTTAACTGTAATTTTCAACTTTAAGGTTTAAACCAAGATTCAACGACATCACAAGAAAATAATAGTGAATAAATGGATGTGAAAGTGTTCATTTTAAACATGGCTACAATCAAGTGAGGCCAGCATATATACGAGTAATTCCTGTGATGCAAAAGCTCAGAGTTCAGACTGCTGCAAATGCTCATTTTACTCTTAATTCTGTATAATGCCAATGAGAATGGCTCCTAACATAGTCATCTACTGTTCATACCTTTTTTGGAGTAGCAGTCAATCAGAAGAAGTTTTCCAGTAGTCTGTAGTTGGATTTTGATGGTAGTGATTGAATTTAAAAACTGTGTAGTGAACTTTTATTTCAGCTTCTGAAGTAGGGCATGTCAGAAAAGGTTTGAAAGTGAGTGAACTGAGGGGTACCACCAAGACCCAGTATAACATAAATGGGGATTGTTTTCAATTATCAAGTATGGAAACTTACTGTGGAGTCAAAGAATAAAATTATGGAGCTAGAAAATAATAGCACAATAGAGCCACTTTGAGCCAAGCATTTAACCTAAGCTGTTTATTACAGTTTCCTATATATATTATTCAGTTTTAAAGTGTATGTATACATTTTAGACACCTAAATTAAATCTTATTACATTTGTACTTTTTTTTTTTTTTTTTTTCTTCAGGCCCTACAAAACAGACATCCAGTGAGGGAGATGGTACAATGGAAACAACCCCCTCTGACACTGCTGCTCTCCCCACTGCAAGCTCTGCGTCTGCCCTCGACACTGTCTGAGTGCAGGACAGGCAGTCTTCACCCAGTCAGACTACCCCTTTTCTGCCTAGAAATTCCTGCTTGCTGGATCTGAACTCCACGGTGTGCCAGACAGAATCAAGTCTTCAAGTAAGATGAAGCACCTAAGATACGGGTAACTCGTAGCAGGTAAACTCTGCTCAGGATTGAGTTCCCTCTCAACTAATTCAGTTCAGTCAGCAGCCATCGGGCCGATAGCAGCTATCCCTAATATTGGTGACTGGTTTGAATAAGGACAGGCTTGACCAGTATTCCAGTATTCATTGATTATATCTGATATTTGTGTTTAACGTGGGCCTATAGAGGGGAAGGTGAATTTCTCCGGCACTGCTTTAGCTGCTGCTGCAGATTTGGGTTAAACAGGGAGAAAAGCAGAACACAAATGGCCTTTTTTTTTTTTTTTTTTTCCTTCCCCTCCACGAGAAGCATCCAAGACATCGAGAACATTATTTACGGTTTTTGAAATGTTCAATTCATCAAGTTGTGGATGTGATATTTTCTAATGTATATAGGTTACCAAAATGAGAAGCTTAAAGTCCATCTGTACATTTTCTTCTGATTTCCATGGGTTCATTTATTCTGCAACTTCTAAACCTGACAAACTCACTGGAGTAGTTGCTAGATCTGTACTTGTACAGTTAGGTTCAGTGCCACAGTGTTTTATAAATATGTATTTTCTTTATTTTTCAAGAATACTTGAACAGGATAAATCCATTAAACATGAATAAAAGTACTGCACTTTTATATACAGTTTATTTCTTGTCTCTTTGGGATGTTTTGTTATTCTATTAGTAGAGTTCTGTAAAAAAAAAACTGGCAGCTGAGTTGTTACATGGAACTAAATTCAGAAAATATTTGTCCCACAATGGGCAATTAAGTTTGACAGTTGATAAGTAATATATTAATGATGCACATGTGTTACCTAAATCTTTTGTTACACAACATCAGTAAACTGTCATGTTTAAGAAACCAATGCCAGGTGATTTAGGCTCACGTGGCTTTATCCTGCTGGAAACAGTCATCACTGTTATACACTGTTGTCACAAAGGAATAAACATAGTCAGGAGTAATATTGATGTTTACGCCAAATTCTGACTCTACCCTCTGAATGTTGCACCAGAAATTCACTCATCAGACCAGGCAACAGTTTTTTCCAATCTTCTGATCATTTTGGTGTGCGAACTGTAGCATCAGTTCTGTTGTTAGCTGACTTGAGTTATACCCAGAGAGCCATCTGCTTCAAGGTTAGACGTGTATTCAGAAATGCTCTTGCGCATATCTTGGTTGTAACGAGTCGCTATTTGAACAATCAGGCCATTCTCTGACATCACATCAACACATTTGCTGCGCACTGGATATTTTCTTTTTCAGATCATTCTTGGTACACGGTACAGATGTTTGTGCTGAAAAATCACGTAAAGCAGCTGTTTCTAAACTACTTAGAGCAACATCTGAATACTGATACTGCAGTTCACCTTAGCCAATTTGAATGTATATGATAAGGGATAGAACACCAATCAGACTAAGCCACACAGACAGCACTTGGTGACAGTGGGAGGGAAAAACTCAGTTTTAACTGGAAGAGACCCCAAAAGCAGGCTCAGGGAGAGGAAACCATCTACCTGGTTACAGCTGGCTAGGGGGGCTGAGGAGTATTAGCAGCTCTAATTTGGTTTAAAGATGGTAACCTGTTTTTGACTTATTTTGCTGTTATTTAGTTAAAAAAACAAAACTGGGGCACTAACATGGTTTACCAGTTGAGAGGAGGGAAACTCCCACCAACACATCCATTAAAAGATGATGTAGTCTGGTTAAAGACACTTTGTATTTCATCCAATTAACCCTTTAAAGCCAGAACCATAAAATAATTGCCAGAAAATTATAATTTTATGAAAATGGAGTGATTATTGAACTGTCTGCATATATGAATTTTAAGTTGTATCATATTTGTTATAACCGGTTCTTTTCTTTTTGCAATTTATTTTTTTCATAGGGAAAATAATCTGCAATAATGCATTAAATATCATACACTTGACTTTAAAGGGTCCAAATCTGAGAGCAGTAAATGGCTGGCTGCTAAACTAATTTCACATTTAAGGTATCAGCACATCAAGATGTTGCACATATTATGAAGGCTTTGCAAATAAATACATGTCCAACACAGGAATAGAAAACATTTCTTATTCCAAAGACAACTTTTATTTATTTTTTTTAAACAGACTTCTGTTTGTTAAAAGTTAAGAGGCTTTGCAAGCGATCGTTATTACAGGCAGCTTAAAAAGCAACAGAACACCACTCGGAAGGAAACATCTGGACAGATCACAACTGCTCACTTAATTATTTCATACTGTTATGGTGCTAATGAAAGATCTACATCCCTTTTATGCAATACCTGTGGACAAGCGTTAGACTGCAGAAAGGTTTCTTTTGGCTGATTCAACCTGGGCTGTGAATGAAATAGTGGACATCAGTTTGTTTCCCCATCACCCAGTTCTAATTTGTGTGTTCAGTGTGCAACTGACCATTATTAGCAACATAAGAGGGGAAAAGACAGTAACCCCTAACCTTAGACTGATGTTACATAATTGTGTACATTTCCCTTGTGATGCATGGAAATGGTAAGAGGTAGGCTGTTGTCATTTAACCAACCACTACAAGGAGAAAGTAATTAGGTTTTAAAGTTCTACTTGGTAAATGCTCATGTACAGCAAAACCACAAACAAAATAAACGTATGCAGCTTGAATAAACTTTGAAACTTCAGTCTCTTTTGCAACTTGAGTTGTCACTGGATTCAGTTCGGACAGTTGGTGTTTTGAGGCGTTTTCATGTACTCGGACCCTTTTTATGTGGAGAAAAATAAGTGTTTGATGCAAACAAATACAAAAAATAATTAACCACCATTTTCAATACAACAGAAATCCATGCTGCCAGAAATTTGGCTATCTCCATGCCAGGGTGGAGTTGGTTACACAAAGCTTCAACATAAAATTCAAACATTAATCATTTAAGTGTGAACAATGTAATAGTAGAGGTGTTTAGGCCCCTCCCTACTCCCCAAAATATCCTTCATTGTTACAAACTTACAAAATAGTTGATTCCAGTACTAGAATTGCCTTCACATTGTCACCACATGGCTGACACAATTATAAAACTATATATATATATATGGGCCTCATCTTTTAATTATTTTTAAGTTACCCCTCTGTTTTGTCTCAACATAAATTTCAAAATTATCCAAAATAAAAATTTTGATTTATGAATTCTGATTTAGGCTCATGCTCATACTGAAGCAACAACAAAAGACAGTCTGTGTTGTAACACCAAGGAGCCCAAGGCCGCTCCGGAGCAGAGGACAAAAGGGCAACAGAAGCTTATGTATGTTTTCAGCAATAAAGCCAGACTCGTATCACATCAAATCAGTTAACAGACTACACTGAGCTAATCTCGAACACCGCCAAACAAAGCACAGAGCATTTCAAGTCTGAAGTAAAGCCAGTGCATTGACACCCAGCAGCCTTACAAAAAAAAAAAAAAAAAATCACAGGAGCCGCTGAAGGAGCTGAGATACTTAACGTGATTCAACAACTGTATCTTGAACGGTCTTTGCCATTTATTTTTTTCTAAAGGGGAGGGAGTGGTGACACAGTTAAAACAGGGTCTCAACATGCTTTGAAAACTCTACCTGACTGACTTGGGTAGAACAGGAAAGACTGCAGCTGCAGAGTCTGTTTACTACACAGCATGTACAATCAGGATGCAAAACCCCCCAAAACAAGCATGTGCTCTTGCTTTCTCCTTCCATCTGTCAGCAGTGCTTCCTTCAACATGTCCTGCTGAAGCAGGCTGTGTTGTGACCTCATCCCCATGGGGAGATTATGCTCAGCCCAACAAATATATTAGGGTAACATTGCCCCTAATCTATCACTGCTACCGACTTAGGTTAGAGTTTGCAAAAATAAATGTGTCACTAGTAAAGGGCCGAATTCACCCCAGTAGTGTGAGAGGAAAGAGGAAGGTAGAGGGGAGGGTTCGGGAGAGAGTACTCTTGCTCAGCTCAGGCTCCGAATGTTTTCCAGCAGTTCCGGTTTGAGGAGAGTGGGGCTCTTTCCACCTGCAGCTGCAATATCAGCCTGCACAGCTGCATCCCAGGCAAACGTGAGCAGCGCAGCAGGGACCTAAAATATAAGGGAAGTCAGTACAATACAGATTATTTTTCGTTTAAAAGGGAGAAAATTAGTAGTTCAAATGTAAATGTGACACTTTACCTCAACATCAATATTACCTGACTAAAAACGACCTCAAACATTCACTCTCTGTTCTAAAAATTTGCCACAAACTAAAACCTGAATTAAAACCCCTGCTCTGTGCTGTGGGTTTTAACATTGAAGTTTGTTTTCATTCTCCCAGTGCCCACATTCATCAGAAAGAAATACTAAATACAGTGTTACATGTTAGGGCAACATTGGGACTGACAAAAAAATTAATCCACAGGCCAGTTTGCCAAGTAGATTCTGATTTCAACCCACCAAGTTGCACTCTGCGAGAGCAATGTCTTCAGATTCTTGTAGTTTTTGACCTCCAGGAGCAATCAGTTCAAAGGGCTGCCAACCGTCCACCAGAGACTCCCGCATGAAGGAAAACAGCACAGGCATCCGGTCCCAGGCATAAAATGTTCCTGAGAGGGTCACAAATCATGAGCAGTTGTGTCAACAATGCCCACAAAACTACAATGTGTAGGATTTTTCAGAGTAAAATGCTTTTGGTTTACTCAATTGATTTAATCTTGAAGTACATTTTAAATTGTGGCTTCACCTTGTAGCAGGTTCCCATCAGGTAGTCTCACCCTGAGCAGGGTGTAGTTGTATTTCCTCCTCTCCCTCTGTTCCTCTTTCTCCCTCATGGCTTTAGTGCGCAGCATGGCACTCTTCTCTACTAACTCACTCCTGTGAAACACACAAGGGACTCATTCGCTGATAGACAAACACTAGTAAACCAGGGAAACTTTTCTGGCTAGAGGCACATGACACACCCAGAGGCTATAAAAAGAACATCAGCATTAAATAATCCATTATTCTTGGGTGTGCTGTTAATAGTGGAAACCTAGAGTCAAATACTGCCATACAACCCAGGACAACTAAGAGTTAAAAAATAAATAAATCATAATTTCAATGCTGCAGTCGTTTAAAAAAAAAAAAAAAAAAAAAGAGGTGTTAGTTGTACACCCTTTCATGGAAACAGTATTCCCTGATGGCTGCGCCCTCTTGCCCCCATGTCTCAGTCTAATCGAGCATCTGTGGAATGTGCTGGACAAATAAGTCCGATCCAAAGAGGACCCACCTCAGAATTTACAAGACCTAAAGGATCTGTTGCTTTACATCATGTTGCAAAGTTATGAGAACTAATGATCCATCGAGGGGTCACTGTCTACTGCACACATCCAGGAGACTGTCACTGTCTCCTCTGAATCTTCTTTACTTGGTTACTCAAACTTGGAAACCATGTGGAACAAATATAACCAAAACCTAGTTTGATCACCAGCATATTTAGGGGCAAACTGTTACTTGTGGTTCTTTTACAGCAGTCTTGTAGGATAAATTCAAACAGGGATGAAGTTTCTCTAACCACACTGTCACAGACAAATTGCAAATCCTATGAGCCAAATATTGATCTTTACTCCATTTCACTGGAACTGCTACCACAGCGAGTGAAATCAAGTAACTGATCTGACTGCACAGACAATTCATTAAAGAAAAGAGAGACAACATTTCTCTACCACCTAACTAGAATTTATAGCTGACTTGAATTAGATCCATTTTTTGGATTGAAAGTGAGTCTATACCTCTGCTGTTGCTCCCTTTTGAGCTCCTCCGCTGTCAGGTTGTAGAACTCTGGCGGCAGCTCAAAGCGTTGAGCGTTAGGAGACTGCCTGAAAGCTTGAGGCTGCCTGTCCAGCTGCGCTCTGACCGGCTCGCCTCTCTGAAGACGATCCCTCCTCTCCTTCATCAGCTCCAGCGCATCGGGGCTCTGCTCTGGCAAAACCAGGAACTCCTCTTCCTCCTCTGATCTCCGTGAAAGGTGGGCACGCGTTAAAACGATGTAAAGACTGAATGATGCATAAATGAAAATCACTGGCAGGTGAGCAGACACATACTGCTCATAAATATCACTATTCATTTACCTTGGCCCTCTATGGGAAGCATCACACTTGTAAAGCCCAGAGCCTGCAGGAACTCCCTGCTGCCCTCCACAGACTTTACTTTCTCCTGAAATAACACAAGGAATCTTATAAGACATGCAAAATTATCTTGTTTTCTTATAGAAATCCCATAAAGTCTGCTACAAATAGTTAGTCTTGATCCAGGAACGTTACACACCTGGAACACTTTGTTGCTGAGTTTAATTTTCCTGTATTTCTCTTCTGTGGGGTTCTTGCATATATTTTCAACATATCTGGAAACAAAACAATGACAACAAAAAAAACCCTTTGATGTCTAGAACAGATATTCAAAATCTGTGACAACAGCATAAAACATTTACATATGTAATTAACATCACCATCAGCGTCTTACTTGCTTATGATGTCCACAGCAGCCTTCACTTTCTCTCTGTCTTTGTTAAATGTGTGCATCATCATAACAGACGCCTCGACTGCATCTTCCTCAAACCGCTGCAGGGAAAAATTGCATGTTTATCAAAAGCACCGATTAGATAAGCATTCAGTCTGACTGCACACACGTTATAACTGAACCAACATCCTCAGACATACCATTAAAATGGCCTCTTTAATGTGTATTTCCCTCTCACTCTTGGTTAATGTGGCTCCAGTTAGTGGACAGATGAAATAGACGCCTGATACTGAGAGAAGGGTGGGATCTTTCACTGGCACTTTGGAGCCCTGGGAGGAAAATGTCAATCAGTGTTGTTAGATTCAGTGATGAAATTTTCATCCACACTAACAGGCCACCGCTATTACTCTGAATTTAATACAGCTCACATAACTAGGCGGCTCCTTTTCTGATATTCTGAATTAGGCCTCACAACCACTGACGTATTTTCCAGTAAGGACATGTATAATTCAGGTTTCAACAAGCATATAGGGGTTTTTTTTTTCATATAAAAAAAGAAAGTTCTGGCTTTTCAACTAAAGAAAACCACTAGGATTGTGATAAAAGAATTTTAGTACTGAACAGATTTAAGGTAAATAAGGGAAGATTAAAACAAAAGCCCACTGTCTGGCTGGAGAAGGACACCTACTTTTATGAAACTGACATTGAGATGAACAGCTGTCTGCACCTATGCTGCCCTTTTCAACACTGGACACTGTATGATAGGCTGTGTATAAACAGGAATATTTACTTTAATCAGTCATGAAAACAGCTTATCAGGAGTACTGTCTTCTTCAAAGTGAAAGAAAAAATTGAAATATTTTAAGAAGTTAACCACAGTCGATGTGAACCAAAATTAGCATGAAAATTGTGTCACAATTCTGGTTTATGCAACACTTACCTCTGCTGCAGCTGCCTTTTCTTTTTCAGCAAGTGCAGCTGCCTCGGCCTCAAGTTCTCTTTTTACTGCAAGCACGTGTAGAAAACAACTGTTATAACCAGAATATTTTTTAACAGTTAATAAATAATTTTTTTAACCAAAAATATTACCTCAAAATAAAAATCTTTGCCGTTTGCTTTATCAGTTTAAAACAGTATCTAATCATATCTACTTCCCATTGACAGGATCAGCATCTTAATATAAACATAAAGATTATATACTTGATGCAAATCTTCCCATGAATACAAAAACAATGATTTTTTTTTTTAAAATAAATACTTTTTTGGTTCAGGGACGAGTTGCTACCTCAAGTGGAGGAATTGAAATATCTGAGGGGGGAGAAAGGTCTGGGCTTCTCTGCTTAGGCTGCAGCCCTCACTAACTGGCCTCAGTTAAACAGCAGAAAATGAATGGGTGGGTGACTTCTATGATTATGTGGTTTTTCAGAGGTAATAAACGTTTTTGGTGGCTGATCTTTCATACACTGGATATAGTGTACAGTAGCAGACAACAAATTTAGAAGATATGTTTTTTTTAAAAACAGATCAACTATAATAATCCGTAGAGTGCTTCACAGTCCAAAACATGTTTTAATACCCACAACTGAATTATCCTAATACCCACAACTGAAACGAGGAGGCTGACGTTCATCTGTGTTTGATAGACACCACCTGGTGTAATAACAGGGCTGCATGTCTCACCCTGGGTCCTAATGGCGTCCTGGGAGGTGTGAACCTTCGGCTTCTGATGCTGTTCAATCCTGGCCAAGGCTGCAGCTCCAGCCCTCTGGGCTCCTTCACTGGGGGCATGGCGATCGTGCTTGACACTGGATCTGCCCTGCACCACCTCAGGCTTGGCACTGTAGGGTTATTAGGAGAGAAACAGGACTATAAGAGGAGACGTGTTGTGGCTTCACAGTAGGAAGAAGAAAAGACAGTGCTAAGCTAAGTAGCAACGACAACAGTACAAACACGTCAGAATCACAACAGCTCTGCTTCCTGTTGAGAAGCAGGTTTGCTTAGTTCTTTAACTAAACAAGCTTGTGCAGGGATTAACTGTTAGTCAGGTCACCATGAAATTATACAGTCGCCCCCCGCCGTGCTCAAGAATATATAACAGTTAGCCGTTTGACAAACACCCGTGAGAAAAACACACACAAATTAGCACTGTTGTGGTTAGCTTCAATACATGGGGAGACGGAAAAGCGGTAGTCATTACTGATCAGCTGTCAGCTATGAGATAAGCCCGTTTAGCCAATGTTAAATAGCTATCTGTGCGGCTAGCTCTGCTTAGCGCTGTAGCAGCTGAGAAAAGAAAAGTTTGTTATTTGCCTGGTGTCTTCCGTTAGTTTCTTCCCGGGTCCCGCGGATTTAAATTTGATGTCTTTCTTAAAGTCATCGAAAAACTTCTTCATTTTCTGTAGCTGCACAAAAATCTGACTACCAGGAAAAAAAACAAACAGATGGGCAGCACCCAGCCTGGTTTTAGCGAGGAAGAGGAGGACCACAACAAAATTGTTTCCAATGAGAACAAACTGCTTCCGCCTCATCACGAGAGACGGTCGCCCCCTCGTGGTTGAACTCAGAACTGAAAGTCCAACCAGATCAGTTGTTCGTGTTTTATAAGACAACTTTATTTTTTATTATTTGACCTTTTTGTTTGTTTGTTTGTTTGTTTGTTTGTTTGATTACATGTACTTACATGTTTGCTGAAATTACCCGAGTATTGACTGGCTAACACACACACACACACACACACACACACACACACACAAACATATTATGCTATCACATTCTGGAAACACATCACATTAAGTTACTAAAAGCTAATTTTAGCTGTTCCCTAATTCACAAAGTGGTTGGCCCAATGCAATGCAAAAAATGTTTTGTGTCTCTTCCTGAGCTCGAACCAGTGATCTTTTACTTATTAGGTAAAACTGTAAACCAGTTACTACTATGGCAAACATAATGAGCTGTATCAATGTTAGACTAATATCAGTGTGAACAGTAATGAAAGAACAAAAGGAAAAACAAATTAAAAGAGATTAGTAAACGAGTTTACAACACACAAATGAAAAACAATAATTTGTGTTTTTATTCTTTTTAGTTTAAGTGGAGATATGTACATTAGCTGGTTCATTGAAGCTGACTGCTCTGTCTCTACCTGTCTGATGATTTACCTTTGATTACATTCATAAAGCTGCTTTAGACTATCAAAGACTGTTAAGAACAAGTACAAATACGAAAAAGTGATGACAAATAGTATAACATAAAGCTTGCATGATTCGGCATGTCGGCAAATACAGATATATCAGAAAAAGAAGTGCATTTTCATCTCTTTATTAAAGTAATCAAAGAAACTGTCAAAATATCTCTTTGGGCTCAGTAGGCGAAGCCATAAAATTTATATAAATAGAATTTCCAAAAATACAGTTAGTCGTTCATTTTTCCTTCACATTTTCCAAAGCTGTCCAGAGGTGTTAAGAGTTTTTGATGGTGTGGTGCAAAAAAAACAACAACTATTAGCTGTTCATGACTTGTTGCAATACAATCTGACAAGAAAATTTCAGACATGTTTCTCAAACATGATTTCAAGACAAAATAAAAGCTGTGATCAGTTTTTGGCAAGGGGACTTGTATATATATCCTTCATTTATCCTGGTAAAAAGGGAAATTGACGTCAAAAATGTATTTTTAAGAAAGATGTGCCCAAGGGGGCAGCACAAATGGCAGAAAATGGTTATCTCAAGATATTTTAAGTGGCCAGAACAGACTGCTGTGATTATCAAATAGGTAGAATCAAGAAAGGTTCTTGCAAAACAGACCATGTCTTTACTTTATATATAACCTTTTCAGAAATCCTATTGACTGCAGTCTATTTAACCATATAAGCAAATATATTACACAGATAGAAAACAGTTTTTGGCACAAAATCAGACACACACACTCCTAGCATAGAGTGATTAAATTTACAGGTGGCACTTGAACGCATCACTGACTTGACTACACATGCACACCTCCTGCCACGTCAAATGTGACGTAGCAGGAGGTGTATTCCGGGAGGGAGGCGAATAGTGACCAGTGCGAGCGAATAGTCATCGATTGGCATTAATGATCTTACACCGGAGAGGAGTCTTTGTGAGAGGTAAGAGTTAAATATTTGATTTACTTCTATCTGCTGTGTGTGCAGCAACCTGAGCGGTTTCCCGCTCCTCAGTCGGGCGGATATTTGCTAACATGTGCCCGGCTGTAGCTTGACTGATGCGCAGACCGCGGCTAACTATCTTATACAGTGACTGAAAATGAGGTTCACTAACTCTATGCGCTTCTTAGCAACAGTCCGTGTTATTACATTGTGCTAACACTGGATTTATCTGTGCTCCGAGTCAACACAGCAGTCCCTGCTACCTCTTTACAGGCTCACCGTCACAGTCATGTTGGAGATGTGAAGTTTAAAAGTTTTATAAACACTTTAACTAAAAGTGATATATGAGTATTGTGTATTACAGCTGTAGATAATTCAGGTTGTGTGGCTGTGGTGTTAGTCGTCAGCATCCCATTGAAAAGCTCACTTACAGAGGAGATTTCTTTGGTGTAAACCCTCTTAGAAAACATCATAATATCGCGTTGTTACACAGCTATTATTGTACTGTTGTAATTATCAATCATAATAAGCAAACATAATGGGTATGAAAGAGTCAGTATTCACACTGTGGTATAAATGAAACTATCCTCGACCTTATCCTATAGTGTTGTGACGACTTCCTGGTAAAAGTGGGTGTGGATTTAAACAAATAGGATAAACATTCCAGCAGTGCTTGTTTTACCTACACTACAACTAGCACAGGGCTATTAAATACTCTTATCATGTTTCCACCTTCCATCAGAAGATCTTCAGTCACTTTAAGGACATTGGCTATGTCATCAATTATTTTTTTACTCCTAAAATTTGTTTTTATATACACATACAGTTTCTTGGGTGCTCAAAATGAGCTTTTAGTAGTGACTGTACTAAGAAATATGATTGGTCCACATGAAACTATAGGAAAGAGTCTATGTTACCTTATATAACAGATTTTTTCTGTAATTTTTTTTTTACCCATTTTACTTAAAAAAATTATTTAAAGGTGAGTAAATTAAACCACACTGTTAAAAAAAGCTACAAGTATTTTTTAAAAGGTCCTTGCAGAAGGCCATATCTATATGTGGGAAAAACCCTGCAAATGTTTGGATATTGTAGTGCGACCTTTCTCTTATCATCTATTTTTTTATATTTACATAAAGGCCACCGGCTTATACAAAAACAACACAAGACCTGGGGCATGTTTTTCAGTTCTTTTTAAATAAAATAATCTTTTTTCCCACAGTTAATTAAAAGCACAGGTGATCATGGACCCAAACATCAGCACACTCAGGCAGAAACTGGCTGACGCCGGCCAGTCTCACCTCCTGCAGTTCTGGAACGAGCTGAGCCCTGAAGAGCAGGCCGAGTTGACCCAAGAATTGGAGGGTATGGACTTTCAGGAGATCAACGGATTCTTCAAGAATGCCATGCAGACATCTAACAGCAGCAAACAAGGGAAGATGGACTGCCGCATGGAGCCCGTGCCCAGGGAGGTGCTGGGAAGTGTGACGAGAGACAGGGAGAGCGTCAAAGACTGGGAGCTGACAGGTGAAGTATATTCTCACCTATTTACTGCTTTTGACCTTTAAACTGTACTTACTCGGTATACTGAGTGTTTTAAGGAAACATAAAGCATTAGAATTGGGAGTATTTTATTTTAATGAGAATATGTAAGCTATTATCACTTGTTAAACAAGATTCGCCTAGTTACCGCAAGCACGTTTAACACAATGAAATCTTGACAGTGATGACCTGCAGGTAAGAGAGGAAAGCTTAACTGGTATCAGACTGGGAAGCTTAAGTGGATTAAAACATCACATGGGTAACCCAGCTGGATGAATAGTTGTTCTCATGGCAATATTTTTAAGTATCCACATCCAGATGTTAGCTCACAGAAAAACAGCCCATTAGATCAAAACTTTTGCAAAAGCTTATTACAAAGTTCCAGTCATGCTGCGTCAGAAGCTCCATGTTTATCCATTGTGCGTTTCTGGGCAAGGGTTGACATTTGAGTAAGTTGCTGGAATTATTCATTATGTTTTGTGCAATCCCTCATGCTTCATTCTTCCCGGGGCTGTATGACTATCTCGGTGGGCAGCAGAAACATCTGGTGTTGATTTGTACTTGACGTAACTGGAGTTCCCTCTTGACCCTCAATCATGAGCTCATTGTGATCTGTTGGGACAAAATCTGTGTTGCTGGGTGTGGGGCATGTGTCAAAGTTTATGGATTAACCCACTACATAAAACTTGCTTCCTGGCACCAACCAGTAGGAAGAGAGTTTCATATCGTGTCACGTTGCTGCAGTTTATGTAAGACAAACTGGAACCATTATAAACTATTGGTACATTGAACCATAGTAAAATCTTGAGTGGGGTTGTAAGATTTTAGCTCATATAATGTGTCACGTCCACAAGTACTCCAGAACCAGTCATAAAATGTTGCTAAACTGTTTGGATTAATGTTATCAGAACTGTTTTGTTAAGTTTATTATTATTCATCTACTAACCAGGCAATAAGAGGTCTGCAGAGATTAGATACTGTGCATTGTGTGCCATCATATCAGTGTACAACACTAAATGCATGGCCCTGTTTTAAATAAACTACAGGACACATTTCTGCTACTATTTATGACCGTTGTGCTGTGTTGCCCTTTAGGTCTTCAGTGCATCTCTAAGAATAAAGTGGCAGTCTTACTGCTGGCAGGAGGCCAAGGAACCAGGCTGGGGGTCTCGTACCCCAAAGGCATGTACGACATTGGGCTGCCGTCCCACAAAACCCTCTTTCAGATCCAGGCTGAGCGCATCTTGAAGCTGCAACAGCTGGTTGAGCAGTCGCACAAAACCAAGTGCTGTATCCCCTGGTGAGACACGAGGTTTCCATGACTAAGGCGTTTTAGTCGACTAAATCTACAGCTTGATTTGAGGAAAAATAAACAAGCTCGAGCAACCAAATAGGGCTATCCTATTTGTAAAGTGAACTTCAGCTGTCCCAATTATGTTAGCATGATGATTAACTGGGTCAAGTCACTGTGTGAATCAAAGGAAACTCAGTCAAGGAAGCTGTGTTGCCGGAAAAGCTTTAAGTCCCTGCAGGGGAGATCCAGCAGTTTATAGTTTTAAAATATGAATGATCGAGATAAAAAAGCAGGAAATAGAGTTGTGCGTGTCAGATTTAACGTAGTTGAAGGATATGTTAGAAACATCTTCATCAAGTTGTTACTTTTTATTGTCTGCTATAAACTTAAGTATTATACTGTTGGTTCAAGCTAACATCACCTTTGCTGTTAAGTTTTTGTAAGAGATGATGGAGATGTTTTCTGCAGCACTGCACAATTGTTAAATTGTTTAAAATGCATAAGTGCTGCGTTCTTTCCGTGTTGCCTTCAGGTACATCATGACGAGCGGCAGGACAATGAAATCCACAAAGGATTTTTTCTCCAAACATAACTACTTTGGTTTGGACAAGAACAGCGTGGTCTTCTTTCAGCAGGGCATGCTGCCGGCCATGGACTACAACTGCAAGATCATCCTGGAGAGCAAAGGAAAGCCCTCCATGGCTCCGGGTATGTCCACACATATACAGAAGTGTATGTATGCTTCATTCACAGTGTTGCTCAGTGTGTGAGAAATGTGTCTGTGTTTGTGTTCTAGACGGTAATGGGGGTCTTTACAGAGCTCTCGGGAACCAGGGTATCCTGGATGACATGGAGAGGAGGGGGATTGAGTCCATCCATGTTTATTGTGTTGATAACATTTTGGTCAAAGTGGCTGACCCTGCCTTTGTTGGTTTCTGTGTGCAGAAGGGAGCGGACTGTGGCGCTAAGGTTGGTCATACCACCTATTTTTTTCCTTTTTTCTTCTTCTTTCAGCTGCCCGCTCTAGGGGTCGCCACAGCAGCTCATCTGCCTCCATCTTTGGTGAATTTCTTGTGGTAGCACCTTCCAAAGTTACTGACAAGGGCGGTAATTCCAAACTTTGGGTTCAACAAAGGTGTGGTGTGGTGGTGATGCCATCATTTGGGGAGTGACACTAATATTTTTTCTGTGGGAATGTGTGGAACTGGGTCTAGACTGGACATGAGTAGTACTTATCCCCTTGAAGCCGAGTAAGTCATATTTGATACACGAGTTTTTTTTAGTTTTTGAGACTTTACCCCCCCAAAACCAAAACAACTGACTTCTTTTTGCATTTATGTTAATCAGTACCCAAATCAGGCCACATAAAAAGGCACGACAAAACAAAAGATAAAGAACCGAGGAAGCAGTAAAGATATTTTATTCCCCTCCTAAAGTTGCCTGAACACTGTTACGACCCGGCTCAAAAGCCGCAACATAAAAAAAAGGAGATGAATAACAGAGTGTGGGTGAGAAGAGGTTTCATCCTAAAATGGAAAACCAGGTTGGCTAAAATGGCTGGTGCCACCAAGGCAAAGACTAGTGCACTGCCGGAAAGCTTGCCTCAGGTATGCTTTTATCCACACCTGACTAGGTGTGGCCAATTAGCACCAGCTGAAAACACTGAGACGAT
This sequence comes from Rhamphochromis sp. 'chilingali', assembly GCF_963969265.1. NCBI lineage: Eukaryota > Metazoa > Chordata > Actinopteri > Cichliformes > Cichlidae > Rhamphochromis > Rhamphochromis sp. 'chilingali'. Next base: position 40,891,357 of record NC_137931.1, on the reverse strand, counting down.
TAAAAGCTGCAGAGGGACGTAACAACACTGATAAGTCACCTCGAAGCACTATAAAAGTAACACTGAATTGAATTCATAAATCTAAAGTTGACCTTTATCAGACCTTTTAGTATCAGTGATTGCACACACAAAGATTAAAAGTCATTAAATAGGAATGGCACATACAGATGAGTCATGCAAATACTAAAGCATGTATTTGAGTTAGGTAATATGTATGCCAATAGTCGAGTCATGTTTGTAGTATTTTATCCAGTCTGAGCAGTTAGTCTCGTTCTTCTTGAGCAACCATTTATCATGTATGACAGTTTCATACATGATAAAAAAAAATAAATGAAAGAAATCTGCCCACATGACCCTGTGGGCTTAAATTGTAAGAAACAAATGTGTAAAATTACCGAAAAGGTTTTGGTAGCTCATTGTGTAGACTCTTCTTTTTTATGAAACAAAAGTTTCTGTTAATTCACAGAAACCTCTTTTTTTATACAGTGGACCTGCTGTAAAAGACAGAAACCTATATAGTACAAAGTGAAACAGAGGAAATTTGCTGTCACTTAATCATGTGTTACCCTGTGAGCAGGCACTGAGGAGGTCTTCATCAGCAGGAAAAACTGAGGGCTCGTGAAAATATGATCCCAAGTCCAAACTTTATGCCCTTCTTCACAGCTGCCCAGGGGTCTAATTGGAGTCTTAGCCAGGCCGATTCTGGCCCTTGGACCTTATGTTTGAAAACCCTGTTCTAGAAGGTCCGAAGGGTGACAAGTGTGGGATGTCATATATCGAAAGGTGGGGTCAGTTTAACTTGGCAGGTTCCAGATAGCTGCACCTTCCACAACTTACCACTGGGTGGAGTTGTAATCCACTTCTGCAATCTTCTTTTGCACTACACTTAGCTTTCTAGGAAATTTAGGAATGAGCCCAGAATCTTCTTTTGCCTACTATTATGGTCTTAGTTGATAGTGTGATGTGAAGATGCCACTTTTCCCACATATTTTGGAGCCTTCTTGTCCTGTGAAGTGTTAGTGATAACCACTGTTCCACTGTTCCACTGTGCCACAAGTGTAAGTAATTAATTAGTAATGTGATTTACTATAAAAGGATAATCCCAAAGAAGCTTAATGTTGCAGAACTAAAGACATAAAGGAGTTCTGATTTATAAAATAATATTTTCACGTATAGACTCGCAAAAGAATTTGAGCAGAATCTAGTTTGTGGTGATGTGAAAATTCAGTACTCACTGGCCAAGATCTGCTGCTGAGGAGGCTATGTTCGAGATAAAAAGTTTTACATTTATTCTTCACCATTATTCATTCTGTGAAGATCCTGCTGACCTTGGTGCAGAGATAGTTAGAGGGACATTTTTCTAAAATAACACCTACTGACGAGCTAAGCGATAAGAGTCCAGTACACCAGAAAGAGTGTAACCATCAGGAGACCTCTGTTTTTAGCTTTAACAGTAAAATATGACTGATATATGTGTGACTAAACTTTGCTGGCAGATCTTACTAATTAATTTCTAAACAAACCACATACTACTTCAAATACATCAAAGTATGAAGTCAAGATTTCACTTTTTTAACTGTTTTTGCACAAATTACGTGCTTCAGTGTGTGTTGGATAGCTGAAAAGTGCCTGAAGGATCCTGCTACTTTTTGATTTCCTCTAAGAAGTAGAAGCACTATGTATATTTTCCAGCTAACATAGAGCAGAGTGAACTAATTATTGTAATAAGATCACCCAGACCCTGCTTCTGTTTGAAATTATGAGATGTGGGGTGGAGCAGCGATGGAAGAATCAGATCAGAGCGGGGTACCACCCTCTCATCATAAATTACTAAGCTCCGCTAACAGTTCATGTGGCTTCACCAACCCCCCCTGCCAAACCCCTACCAGTTTACCATCCCCCCCTCAGGACCCTGTCATTAGTAACCGACAGATAGGAAGGGGGGAAGGATTTTTCATTCAGTGCAGACTCGTAACTTACTGGTTGTAAAATGGAGTGCACCGATTGCTTCATAGCACTTTTATTTACTATTTTATTTCAGTTTTAGACTATTTCTGACTTTAAATAATTTACAGATAATTTGACTCATAAAGAGACAACAGTGAAAATATTTTGTAGTTTTTATATGGAAAACTAAATTTAGCACAATTAAAGTGTACCGATCTGGGGATTTTATTGTATAAATAGTTAAAGTAGAGAGTTATTAGCATTTTACAGTTGCTTATTTTTATTCTTTGACTTAACTAGAGTAGCTTTGCATGATTCATGTTAAAATAATCCTTTTTTAATATCATAACTTTTTTTGATACAGTTGATCGGTTCATCCTCTGTCTGAAACAAGCTTTTTTAGTTCCCTTCCTCCTCGCTTTAAACCAAAAATGTATGATTGGCTGTCTCTTGTGGACAAAATATTTGAACAGAACAATTGTGTGTGTCTGACCATATTATGTTTGGGATATCTGCTTTTATCAATATGATACAGAACCAAGAGTAGAAAAAATTGACTGAAGCTGAGCATTCAGAGCAGTCTGAAGCCTGAGCTTTGGAGTTACAGCAATTACTTGGACATGTGCTGAACTTTTGATTTGAATCTTTGCTTATTTTTGATGTGAGCATCCAGCAGTAACAGTTACATATGTGACAGTAAAAGGAAAAGCACAGTCCACTTTAAGTTGACTTTGTAGTAATCTGAGGTTTTTAGTGAGGTCATTTTGTGACATTGTTTCCCAGGTGGTGGAGAAAACAAACCCCACAGAAGCAGTAGGCGTTGTCTGCAAGGTGGATGGTCGTTACCAGGTGGTGGAGTACAGCGAGATCACCCTAGCAACTGCTGAGAAGCGGAGCGCCGATGGTCGTCTGATGTTCAACGCAGCAAACATGGCCAATCATTTCTTCAGCTTCTCCTTCCTCAGAGACATAGTGCAGTAAGGCAAAGCTATAAACACAGTTATCATTACGTTTCAGATTCTTTCAGCTTTACATCATCGTAATGAGACATTTTTTCCCCGTTTTCACATTAGGAAATACGAGCCCCAGCTGCAGCACCACGTGGCCCAGAAGAAGATCCCATATGTGGATGCTCAGGGTCAACTAATCAAACCAGAGAAACCAAACGGCATCAAAATGGAAAAGTTTGTCTTTGACATTTTCCAGTTTGCCAAGTGAGTGACGGTGCATTTTTTTCATATATGGCATAGAAAATATGAATGTGCGTGTGCATGCCAGTACCAGTTAGCTAAATCTTGCCTCATACTAACCCCCCCTCCTTTTGAGAGGTGACCAGTTTGCATATATTTGGGGCCCTGGTTCTACTGGTCCTTGATTTTTTTCTTCCGTGCAAGGACTGTCTTTTTTTTTCCAGCCCTAATTTCTGCCCTCCAGTCGTGCCATTTCTGCAAGGTCTGGTCCAGCAGACTAAGCTTGCCAAATTCTCCACAGGGGGATGGAAGTTTATGAGCGGTTCCACATCCTTTAGTGTTACATGACATCAGCTCTGAGTCACGTCACTACTAATAGAACTTTATATTTAATGAAAGTATTCCTGTAACAGTTAACTGATGGAAAATCAAGGACACCATATCAAGCTTACTTCAAAGTTTTTGAAGATGTATTTTTAAAGTAAAGAAAAATCTATTTTTGATGCTGCTGAGGACATGGATTTGACCCAAGTCTTCAGTTTTTAATGTGGCCTGCTCTGTTGTCTTATGACCTGTCTTAGAGCCATTTGGTCCATAAAAATAAACAAAACTTAACTGATTTCAGTCCTCTGCAGAAGCATTTTTATGTGTTCCTCTGGTCTATCTTTAGTGTGGCTGCTATTTTTATATCGCTCCATGGAAGTCACGCACAATCTGAAAGCACAGTGAAACCACTCCAAGCATAGAAAGAAAAATGACATTTTTGTTTTTATTTGTTGCGGTTTAATTTCCTGTTGAGTAACTAATTAACCTGCTAATTTTTCAATCCCTGGGAGCTGCTCGGTTGTGATGCAAGTCTTCGGTTTGCCTGTGTGCTGATGGGATGCTCTGTGTTTGTAACAGGACGTTTGTTGTGTATGAGGTGCTCCGAGAGGACGAGTTCTCCCCGCTGAAGAACGCAGACACTCAGGACGGAAAGGACACACCCACCACAGCCCGACACGCTCTGATGTCCCTCCACCACCGCTGGGTGCTCAACGCTGGGGGACATTTCATTGACGAGAACGGCAGACGTGTACCCGCCATACCCAGGTGACTACAGCATGTCATGTCACTTTACAAAAAACATACATAATAATGAGATCTTTGTGGTTATTCCCTTCTCCTCGACACTTTCCACATGGTGTACAGACTGTATGCGCTGGACTTTTTGTTTGTTTTGTAGACATCGTATTCTTTTCGCTTCACACTCTCACTCCCCCTTCTCTCATGCTTGGTCTTGCTCCTGTGTGTCCCGTGCAATGTTTCCAGAGACGGAGCAGCAGGCAGTGTCACAGATGATGGCAAGAGAAAGTAATTATCCCTCTGCAGTACTGAGTGCATAAATGATCTACTATCATGTCAACCTGTGATATATTGCATGCTGGGTAAAGGGAGACAGTTACTAGACTGCAGATGAGCACACACCTGTTGGTTTCTGTACCAAATAGTTATGTGGTCAGCTTCATCGCTTGCTATTTTGCCTTTAAGTTTAAATCCACCTGCTTGTTTTTCCAGACAGAATTAAATGAGCATGTGCTTCACAAACTCTTTCGGCACCACGAATGTTTCCAACACTCTTAAAGGGCGTGCTTCTTTCTCAGTCATTCAGCTTTTCCATCAGGCAGCTGCTCAGCAAAACACCTGAAACACCTGATGTCTGATTAGTGATTTTTTCTCTCTGTAGTCATCATCTAGAAATTAACACGTTGGGTGACGGCAGTCTCGCACAACGTTCCTTTCATTCGTCTGTTTTCTTCTAGCGGACTTCTATCACAAGTCAAAGGACTAATCACTTGTTGCGATGAAGCGCTGATTCTCTTTGTCCTCTAATCACAAGCCGCAGTAGAAGAACAGCTGTGTCAAGGAGTCCTAGCAGCTGTCTTTTCAGCTACAATTGCTTCTCTTCTTCCACGAGACCGTCACTCATTCGCTTTCTGTTTTTCTCCTGTGATCCTCTCTGAATTTGTCTTTCCACCGCAGCCTGAAGGATGGAACGGACCTGCCGATCAAATGCGAGATCTCCCCACTGGTGTCGTACGGGGGAGAGGTAAGAACACGTTGTACTAAATAAAACTCCAGATGTTATTCTTATCCATGAATACTCAGTAAAATACTAACATTGTCCTGATGGTGTCTGTACTTCAAGGGTCTTGAGGAGCTGGTGAAGGGAAAAGAGTTTCAACCAACTCTGACGATCGATAAGGAGGGAGTCCACCAGCTGGTGAAGAATGGGGTGTAATGACTGAACGGGAGAATGCGGGGAAGGAAACGGCCCAACTTCCCTTTATCTCTCATTGTATGGGAAGAGAAACTGTGATGTCATCGCTGTGCAATAACAAATATCACACACATGTGTTCAAGAAAGAAGCTGTCCTGTCCAAAATGAATGAATGAACAACATGAAGTTTACTTTTTAGCACCAGGCTTTCCTTTGCTTTGTAACTCGTTTTGCTTTTCTTCTTCTTCTTCTTCTTCTTTTTTTTCCTTGAAGACTTGAACACAGCAAGAATTGAAGTATGAAAATCCTGTCATACTGACAGGTTGAAGCTGTCTGCAGGTGCATCTATTTATTTTGCTTATGAGACTTATTTTTATATGTACTGATAGATTATCTATTGGTGGAAATGGCCATCTACTTGTTTTACCTGGTGATTTTTTATGCAACAGCTGATTCAGACGAAATGATCACACAGATGTTTCCTACAATCAGATACGGTACATGGTCAGGATGTGGGGGGTATTTATAATAATTGCTTCTTCTCTGCTTGTAATCAGTGAAGACTGGATGTTATTCAGCTTTAAGAGACGCTATGGCTCATCTTTATTAAATACATTTTCCTACTTGGAAAGCAATGTCTTTGTGTCTGTTTAATTATTCAAATGGTGTTAACATGTTTTTTTGTCATATCTTTGCTCGCCGGTGTCTGCGAGGTGTGTTTTTTGCATTATAGCTCTTTGGTGTTGTGAATCACCATTTCCAGCAGATGGTTTATGTTCAAGATGGCTCCGAGGACGCAACGCTGCTGCAGCTATTCAGGGCATTTTTCTTTGTGGCTCCTTTCTGACTCACTTTCTTTCTCTCCCGCTCCATAACGGCGCTGTTAAGACTAAAGAAGGTCTCTTATAACGTCTATGGAAAGACAGCCTGACCTGTAGCTAAGCTGAAAAACTCTTTAATGGCATTTTAATCAGTACATTAATTCTTTAACATATTTCATACACTTTACCTGTTCTACTGAGAGTCCATATTCAGCAGATAACAGATATGTGACGTTGTTACTGGGCACAACATGCTCATGATGCTAGTATTTACAAGTCTTCAAAGTTTGCTCAAAAAAATCACATTTTAACTATGAATATTAGTATTCACAGTCAAACTTAGTAGTTTTAAAAAATCATGAATGAACCATTAATGGCTATTAAAATGAAACAAAAATAAATAATACTTAAAAAATTATTTATTTAATATTTATATTTAAAACGGATAAAAAGATGCAAGGCAGAGCTGGAGGTGAGGAGCCGAAGATTTGTTCCTTGTTCCGACACATCTGAATTAAATGAATGGCTTGTTACAAAGCCTTTGCCAAACTTCATGGCATGCTGAAGAGGTAACCCAACCATCTGATTCAGCTGTTTTGGAGTAGGGATGCATCTAAAAGCTGCTGGATAGTAGCTCTCGAGGACTGGAGTGGACACCCCTGATGTAAAGCTTTCATTAGGAGTGACCAGGATGGACAAGATTAGAAGTAGAGGGACAGCTCAGGTTGAGCGGTTTGGAGGCAAGACTGAGATGGTTTGGACATGTGCAGAGGACGGATAGTGGATATACTGAACAAAGGATGTTGAAGTTGGAGCTGCCTGGCAAATGGAAGACAGAGTGTGTTCATGATGTAATGAAGGAGGAGATGCAGAGTGTTGGTGTGGCAGGAGAGTGTTAGTGATAGTGTGAAATGGGGGCAGATGATCTTCTGTGGGGACCCCTAAAGGAAGTAGCTGAAAGAAGAAAAAGAAGTGACTTAAACAGAACGTTTTAGGGTTAACTTGTCGAAGGCCTATTTGCTGGCATATCAGACTGTAAAAGTCATGAGCCAAAGACCAAAGCCTCCTTTATCCTCTAATAACTGACTCCAATACTTACAATAATTTACAAAAGAATTTAATGTTCTCTTCCTAATGACTTAAAATAAGAGACTGAGTACATAAACTCATGAGTGAGGTGTTTAATGAGGGCTGTTTTCCAACGCACCATCTGATATCCCCATGTTGGTGTTGTTCCTGGATCATCAAAGCTAATGTTTGTCCAGGTTTAACACTGCAACGATATCCTAACTATAGCCCCGTAACCCTAACCAAGATCACATGTTAGCCCTCAACCCAAACCCCTCCTTTTCTTGGATGTTTTCCTGAGTGGACATGGGCAACGTTTTTTTTCCACATCGCAAAACTATGACACCATAACACTGTGATTGGTCACTTGTGATACTGAACCAAGGTCAAAATGAATTATGATGATTCAGAAACAACACTAACACAGGGATATCAGATACACCTTTACACAACTGGAAATCTCTTTGTAACTACAGTCGTTGCCCCAACAGGCCATCGGAAAGAACTGGAAAGCTTTAAGAGACTTGACAAATGCCTAAACAGAATATTAAACTGGGGAATACAGAGTAGGACAGTGGGAGCTGTGGTAAAACACTTGCAAAAGCAGCAGAAAAAACATCTCCAAGCAAGTAAAAAGTAAAATCCTAGGGTTCCAATAAATTTCCACTGGCCATTGGTGTCACTTCCCTGCAGGTCAATTATGGCTTCCTCATCAGCAAAGCAAGCAGCTTTGCATGTAACTAAGTAAGAAAAGCTCTTAGTCACCATGTCTAACAGATGAAAACTTCATTGTTTTTATAGAGATCAGGTCATAGAGTTCAGACCACATCAGCAGCAAAACACACAGAGTACAACGTAATAAGAAGTAGACCTCTCTCTGACACCTGACTCACACTTTTCATGGATCTGGTTCGACTATTGAGGTTGTGACAAACTGCTGCGTTAGTGCCACTGAGTTCAATAAAAGAGTAGCTTCTTTTGCAGTTTTTAAACCTAAATAAGCTTGTTTTTAAGGTTAGTGATGAAACAATAAGTTATATGAATTTGACATAAAGCAAGTGACAGCAACACCACCGCAAATACTACCTTCAGTTATGGCTGCTTCTATGCTTCGTCCTGTAGCTGTCAAAAGAAAGGTTCCTTTCAGGAGGAAGAAAGCTTTTTGATTGAGCTTTGGATTTTTTGTGTGTGTCTTTAATTGAAACCTTATGTGTGGCATGTGGAATTCTGGGACGTTGGCAAACTCCCAGGAATCCACAGAATGTGATTTTTTTCCTCCCTCCCTCTCTCGCTCTCTCTCTCTCTTACTCTGTTTCTCTTCTCTCCCTCTTTTCCCCCCCCCTATTTGCAGGGGTGTCTTACATCAGCCCAGTGAGTCCTGGTGAAGGCAACTGACGGACAGAGAGTGAGCGAGCAACAGAGAGCAAGGTTTGGAGGGTTACATCCAGCCGCCTGCGTCTCACTGGAATAATCTAAAACCATCAGTGAACAAATGGTTTGAAATGAAAATAAAACCTTCTTAGAAGTAAGTCACTCATTTCTTTTACTTTAAAAAAACAACAACTTTTTATTCTCTATGTTAGGACTGTTAAGACTGATCAGCTTTCTTGGCTCTCTCCTTGAATTATTTCCTCTTGGGAGGCCCGTTTGCACACGCGATCCAGACTTCTGTGTACTTTTGTGACTGAAGCAGCTTCTGTTTGCATGGCAGACGAGAAGAGTGGACAGCAGAACAGAGCGATGCGGTGCCGCATTCAGACTCCTGTCTGCTCTGCAGTGGATGCAGCTGTTTTCAACAGAAGCTATTACTTACCGTTTGGCTTTGCTGCGGTTGACTTCAAATGTGATTGAGGCCAATTCCTTCTTTTCACTCCTAAAAATCTTTTTATTTCTAATGGAAATTAAAATTGAAGGAAAGAATATAATGCAAACTTCTCTTTGCAGGCTAAGATCTTCCGATGTGGAGTATTTTTTATTCTCTATGTGCTTACTGTAACTTTAAGACAACACACATGTCTACTGTTGACTGGCTTAAATATAATTTTGGAGTATGTTGCGGTATTGACTTCATCATATAAACCCCTCTCTTCTGTGCGGAATGACTGTGCGTATTATTTTTACGGGCATAGCTAATGAAAAAATGATGTGACTTCTTTTCTACTGCCGTGCATCAAACTCACACATATTTTGTGTGTGTTTTTGTGGCCTGGAAGTTTTGGAAAACTAAAACAACTGACTCATTTCATGCTGCTTAGATCCTCTCTGTGGTCACCTGGTGAAATGTTGAAATTTGAAGTTGCAGCTTTCTAAAAAAAAAAAAACACGCCTTTGTGTCACTGAGGTGATGTGTGTACTTCGGTGTAGGTGTTACGTAGGTGGTATGTAGGTATCATCCTGCGGTATGTGGGTAATAGATGTTCACACAGAGGTCGCTTTTGTGCTTTGCTGAAGAGCGCAGGATATGGACTATGAGCTCAGAGCTTTGACATTTGAACCACGGTGCCCAGCTGAGGTGAACAGTCATGAGAGGTGGCTCTGATCAATGGAATAATTGTTAGAGGAAGGTCACGCTGACACTCAGGTATGCGTATGTAGTCTGGGTCTAATATGGGGATGGATTTCTTTTCTGGACAAGCACTTTCATTCCAGTAATGCAAAAACCTGATGCTGACCCCAGTGGCTTCATAATATCTGAAGTGATTTGACAAAAAAATGCACTATTTTATTAGAGCTGATTGCTGAGACACTGTTGATGGCACAAGGCTGTGACTTCTGTGCAGGACTGTAATTGCAAATGCTATCTCTGCTATTAGATCAGACACTTTCTCTGTGAGGACCAAATAAGTAATAGAGTAGGAACAGACAAAAGAAAGCAATAAGTCAGATTTCATAACATCACCGCAAATTAAGTCCAGGAATGTACTGATTACAACAAACTGTGGATTTATTGCAGTGTAAGACTATATGGGTGTGGCTTTTTCCTTTAAGCTCTCTTTGTTGTGTCCCTGCTTGGTGTGTTATTGTGTTAATAGGAAACCATCTTTATCATAATAATTGAGTTCTTTGCCAAAGCAGAATTAAAAGAAGTTATTTCCTATTACGTTGAAATATATGAAACACTTGTGGTTGATGCAAGAGGGGAGTGGACCCATATATTTTACTTGCTCAGACTGTTGGTTTAAGCACATGCCATCACTCTGTTCTCCATATATGTCAGTATCTGATGAGCAGCTGTGTGCAGATGCATATAGGCGCACACCCAGATAGAGAGAATAAAAGAAGCAACAGGAGGAATTATGCATTTCTCCTGCACGCCCTTTCAATTAGCAACCCTTCTGTCTCGAGCTTTGACGCTGACTGACATCCTCACATACAGACCCAAATCACACACCACAGCAAAGGTTGTAATTTCAACCCTACTTTCAAAACACTGCACTAGAGGCACCCGGTGCTTACTTAGCTTAGCAGTAACCCGACACTGACCTTGTTTGATTGGAAGTGTTTTCAAATCAATGCCTCTGGCAGGAGAAAACCAGCTGTGCGCTCGTTAGCTGAGGTGCATGCTGTAATTTGGCATAAATAGATCCATTTCAGGGAACGTCATGGCTAAAATACTGCGCTGTTGACTTTGTAATCCCACATGTGCTTGAACTTCGACCCTGCCCAAACCACCACCCATATCATCACCTTTCTTTTGAGGGGCATTACGCAACGTGTAACCCAGAGAAGTCTACCTTTGTCCTTCTTATTTCTGAGTATGTCTAATTGGTGTTTCTCTGAAAACTATATGTTGATTTGTCTTCAGTCATGGAAAACATATATTTAATTTCCGCTGTAGAATAATTATTAAGCTCGCTGCTTTTGTCCAGAGAGAGCTTATTCTCGATGTGTATCATGAAAGCTAGGTAATTATAAAGGAGCCAAGCTAGAGGTGCTCATTAACACAAAGCAGTCAGAAATCCTCCTCTCTCTGTTTGCACGTGTCCTCAGCTGTCCTCCTTCTCCTGTTTACATGTGGAAGTCTTTTCTTGTTTGTTTGTTTGTCTGATGCTCATCATCCATCTCTTCACCTCAGTTCTCTCATGCCTTCCCTAATTACAGAGTGTCAGGGACACTCTGAGGCAATATCTCAACATGAGAAAAACCTCATGACTCGCTGCAGCCTGCTGCTGCTGGGTACAAATGACAGTCTTGGCTTTGAATGAGTTGTCACTGCTGAGTTGTCACTGCATGGACAACGCCGGCCTTTTTTTCTGGAACCACTGCTATCTGCTCTGCTGTGTCGACTTGTTTTTATTTGATCCTGTTACAAAAAATACAAAAGAATTTATTGAAATCATTCTGTTTTAATTAGTGACCTTTTGGACAAGAATGCGCTTTCAGTTTGAAAGTGGGTGGCAGTGAATGTATTTTTTTTTATATATTATTCACTTCAGTGGCAGTCACTGATATTTGTGAGTCAGTGTGCTGTTTAAATTTAAGACAGCCCCAACTGCCACAGTCAAATGGCTTCAATGCACAAGTGCTCTTGAGCTGGGCGCCGTGTGGCGGATAGAGCTCTGCTTTAACGGGGGAGATGGAAATTGGCGTGAGATGCTGTTTTTCCAATCTGACAGTGTAGCTGTAAAGTTCAGGGCCTGCATATTCAATCAAACTGGATCTCCACTCATAGATTTTGGGCTACTCTCCTTACATAACAAACACAGCCTGTAGCTGCACAATATTCACAATGAACAGTTTGTGCCTTTGTCGAAATATTTTGGTGGAGTTTGCAGGTAAAACTCTGTGCCCGGTCAGCCTGAGGGTGCTAAAAATGACGCTTCAGTCTCTCCTGCAGGTTCTCACATTCTTTCTCCATTTTTACAGCCTTTTTTTTACAAGCACTTGTACACTGGCTTGAACAGTTCGTGTCCTCAGGCAAGTTTCAGTCCCCAGTGGCACCATCGCTGGCGTACTCCAACAGGTGTGCTCCTGGCTGAATGCGTTGTACACAGTTATGCTGTAAAAGAAAAACCCCTTTGCTTTATTACATAGTGTATTGGTGGGACAACCGCCTTACGCAGCCTTTAAGCCATCATGTCAGCAAGCAGTACGAAGACAGAATCCAGACAGTTTTTCTGTGTAGATTTTCAATCATCTGAATAACGGTAATGGACCGAAAAGAGATCTGGTTGCCTTATGCTTTGAACCACTTACTCCAGCTCTGTGGAGTTTGACTACTGGCTTTTTTTAAATAGAGAAATTTCTGCGAAGCTTAAAACAAAGTGAAATATGACAGTATGTCACAAAGCTGCGTGTGATATGGTGTTTCTTCTACAGCGCTTTGTGACTGCTGTTCCAGGATAACAATAAATAAATAAATAAAGCAGCTTTGTGACTCAGTAATAAAGAAAAAACAAAAAAGACGCCTCGACACAAGATGTGACACATAATATTTCCCCTGCACAGCTTTTTAAAGGAAATAAACAACACGAAGGCAACAAAAAACAGACTGTTTATGTGAAGAGATCCGGCAGAGGTTGTCTCCAACCAGTGAAGCAGTGAAGGACCTTTGCTTTTCAGCTTTGGGTTTCACGTTACTGTAAAACTATTGCTTAGGAAGCGGAATCTTGTATTCATCCACAGTGTCGCAGAGCAGCATTTAAAGTCTGCCGTGTCACATTTGCATATGTGGTGTAAGATATCCCACATTTAAGCATGTAACTAAGGACTTCTCCCCACATGTCACAACATTTTATGTGGACAATAGAGGATTGTTTTCCGTGGCGTTTTTCCTTTCCAGTCACAATAATTTAATTGTGTGTGTGTGTGTGTGTGTGTGTGTGTGTGTGTGTGTGTGTGTGTGTGTGTGTGTGTGTGTGTGTGTGTGTGTGTGTGCGTGCGTGTGTGGGCCTTCTTCCATGCATGTCCCTGCTCCTCATTCTAAGATTTTACGGCTGTGTGTTTACATGGCTCCACCTGGGTCTGGTTGTGAAATACAATTCGGATTCCATACTTTTCCATAAAAATAAAATATCTGTGATTCTATATTACAGCCTTAAGGGAGAAACAAGAGGATATAATAGAAAGCACATGTGGATGGTTATGGTGCATAGCATACGGGTGCACTGAATAGCAATCAGACCTGTGCACATAAACACACTCACACTAGTACATGTGCTCTATGCAGGGCGTGGCTCTCGGTGCAAAAGTGCTTCTTATTATCTTATTACCAATTTGGTACTCATGCTCATAATTTTTCTACCACGTGTCCTGGCATTAACACAGAAAACAAAAATGAGGGGAAAATAATAGATAAGAAAAATAATGGTTGACTTTTAAGCATTTTCTTATTTTCTGCCTTATGTATTTACTCATATTAAATCTGACCAAAGTTAATAATAGATAATGAGATCAGCATGTGTGTAAGTAATCCTTATGAGCCCAAATCTTGGGCTTCAGACTTCAGTCTACTATTGATACCATTTGAACAATAGAAGTGCTTTAAAGACAGGCTCCATTACATTCCAGGTCTCCAACAAAACCCAGTTTAAAAATACAAGGTAGCTAATAGATGTGTTTTATTGTTTTATTCATAAGATCAAAATGATTTAGTGGCCATTAAAATGTGTTCAGATTTGGCAAACTGATAACGATTCATCTCATAAATCAAGACATGCCACTTTGCCGTATGTTAGTGGGCTTAGTATTAGCATAAGATTACGCTCCATCCTTCCTGTGCTTCTTAAATCAAGAGCCTTTGTGCAGTCAGTCGGGACAAGGGGCGATATCTAGGAAGCAGAGTAAAATATGAGCAAATGGAAAAGCGAGAATTGAGCAGTGACATTATAATGTGTTTACCCTGGAAATTAACCTGTCATGCAGTTATTTTTATTTTCTAAAAGCACTGTAGTTAAATTTCATATTTTAATCAACGTGAAGTCATACAGTTTGACAGAAATTATGGCCTGTGTTTTAGCGTTGTGATTATAAAACAGAAGATATAATTTTCTAAGTGCCTCCCTAGCCTCAGGCCTTTGTGCTTTCCTTCACCCCCTCCTCTTCTGTCTGGCCACTGATATTGGCAGGACAGTTTTTGGTGCCTGGATGGTGAAATTCTCAGTCTTTCTCAACCGTGCCAGCCTCGCCTGGGATGCGAGGGATCCTGTAAAACCTCAGATGTTGATGCTGCTGTGTGTTTGTATGTGAGAGAGGCAGGGAGTAGAGCCAGGTAAACCTGTGTGTTGACTTTACAGTTTTTCCCAGGCTGCAGGCCCTGGTGCACCAGTGTTACTCTGTGTGCTTTGCCCGTTACTCCCGAGCAAATTAAATTATTTACACAAACATATAAAGCCTGGGAAAACAAAATAAAATCCCTGTGCATTTTTTTTTCTTTGGCAATGTGAGTGCTCTGCAGGAGGACTTTGCAATCAGTGCATGAGCGCCTGTGAGACTGCCTTAATATTTAGGTTGAATAGTTATTCTTCTGAATTGTCCAGACTCATCAGTTTACCTCAAAGGTATTTAAGACGTCCTTCAGGTTAAAAAATGTGTGTGCTGTGCGTGTGTTTCTTTCTGCGGCCTTGTGGGTTTCTGAGTGGAATATCTGTCCTTCACCACTTCCTGAACTAGCCAAGAGAGACCTGATATCGACCCCAGAAACAGAAATTTGAGCAAACAGTTATTCCATTCAGGAACGTTCTGCTCCAGCTAGATAATAAACTTTGCTTGCTGCTGATCACCGCTTGGTTTATAACAACCTGTTTTCAATCAAAGGCTAGAGCCCTATCACAGAGGCTGAAAGTCATTATTTCTAAAAAACATAATGTCTGTTCTAACATGCAATAACTCTGAATAGCTTTGGCCATAGATGTTGTCCTGAGTGGGGTCTAGCCTCTAGCATGTAAGATTTTGTGTAAAATGTAAAGTAACCCAAAAACTCCCAGTGCGAGCAGGAACATTTAAAGCACGTTTTCTATCATATTTGAGTCTTGGTAAGACAGTATGTATAAATAGCTGTTATGCTGGACTATATTGTAAGTCAAGAGGAAAATAACAATTCATTATTGGTGCTAAAGTATTGCATTTGAATCTGTTTTGAGGACATCCAGCTCTTTTGTGGATTCATTTGGTGTTGGAATAATCGGGAAAAAAAAGGTTCCCGGCTGGAAAAAGTTCACCAAAACACCCCCTCAAGTTGGAACAACAACTTTTCCAAGTTCTGCACATGATTTGCCGAGTTCTTGACGTCATAAAAGCACACGCGGAGTATGAAAGGAAATGTTTTGTTGGCTATAGCAGCTTTTGGTCAATCGTGGAAATTCACATATTGCAGACCACTTTTATAGTATCATTTAATCTGTAGTACTGTATTAGATTGTAACATTACTTGCCATCCATCTACACTGTCTGAGACTAGCTAGAAAGCTTATTATCAGTGAATACATAAACAATTCAAGTAAAACTATTTTATTTATTATATGCAAGAAACAGTTTCTCATTGTAGCATCCATGTTATTTCCATTTTCTGACTTAAAGCACTTGAACACAACGTCAGAAGAATGACCTTCTGACTCTGGAAATTCATCCTCCTGGAGAACATGTGAACGCACAGCTCAGTAGGAATTTACTGCAAGTATCTACTTAGCTTAGCATAGGATAAACACTCAAGACTGGGGAGTCAAATAGCCTTTTTCTGGCCTGCTAGCACCCAATTTTCACACTTATAAAGACATCTATGCAAATAGAAAAACAGAACAAGTTAGATTAGATTAAGCTAATATAACCAGTGGCTGACAGCAGCTTTTTGTAAAGAGACACATAGGAGAAAAGTATTTATCGTCTAATCTAAGTCTTTGCAGGAAGGGAAAATAACATGTCTCCCAACATGTCAAAGTATTCTTTTCACCAGGAGGGCTAACTTATCGATCCATGAGGGGCTGAACATGTAAGCCTGTGTCTCAGCCGACCTGAGGGTGAGGCCCCTCGCGGTCATGATTTCCTGCATGGGGAATATGTATGTAAATGTAACTCTTGATGATGTGGAATTATAACAAGTTTCTTCATAAACAATCAGAGTTTCAAAATGACACTAATAATGACAGATGAGTTTAACCTCAGCTGAAAATCGGGTTCTTGCCTAATATTGTGACTGAAGATAGAGCACTCCATTATGACATTTAGCATATTATGTTTACAGTCCCCTGAAAAGGATAAGCGGAAGCGAATGGATGGATGGATGATTGCAGTCCTAGGGGAGGCACACAGATGTATTTAAAAGAAGAAATTTCCATGCTTTCTGTTTTTTATATGCTAAATAGTTATGTCTATGGCAGCATATGAAACCAGAAAAAAGGCCATCCTCAGGGACTCTTCATCCCACCGATGGCTAAACATTTTCACTCAGGGAAAAAGGAAACTTTTGGAGTTGGAATACAGTAAATGAGGCCAATTTTCCTTTTGAGCTATTGCCTCGGCATTTATAACTTATAGTCTGGAGATACAGCTCGGTAAGGTGGAACTGATGTGAAACTCACCACTCTGTTATGTATCTTGTCACTCTTGACAATTATAAACTGGTGAAGTCATATATTTGACTTTTTTTCCTAAATTTTGTGGCCTCTTTGGACTATATTTTTACTATAGATTTGTATGCTTTTACAGAATAACTTGTAACAGGAAAGTTTCCCCGGACACATTGAAATGTGTCATGCCTGCTACTCTAAAGCCTTTTGTTTTGATTGCTTTATACACTTTCTGCTCAGGTTTATTTTTTGTTCTTTTTCTGAAAGCTTTTGGAAGTGTCCGCAGTTTATTTTCAGAAATGTGAACCTTGAGCGGGCCTTGCACCGGTATAGACTTTCCTGAAGGTTAGCTGTCTTAAAAGATAGGTGATCAGAGGTGTAGACTCTCTCATGTCTATGAATTTAAAACGTGAGGCGGCACACAGATACTTGGATATGCCTAAGTCATGTTCAAAGTGAGAAAGTTATAAGGCAAGAAGGATCAGAAATACAGTACCAGACTACAAACTGTATATCAAAGATGTATGTTCCTTCCAAAAGTGTGAAAGTGTCTTAAACTTACCTTTTTGTGGCCATGTTGAGAAAATACACTGGATTATAGATCTAAGAAAAATGGCCCTAGACCTTCTTATAAACATTTTAACAAGTTTAACACTTCATAATAATAATTTCCTAAGAAAACAGCCCCTAATAGGGTAAAAGGGTATATCCAAAAGCACACCTTTATTTGTGGAGTCCACCTTGTGTTTGGCAAGGTGCATTATCCCTCAGTTTCCCAGTCAGACCCGCCTCTCAGTCGTCAGTGTGGTTACAACACCAAAATTGCAGCAAATTGGCAAAAATGATCACCCTAACAGTTCATAACAGGATTTCATTAACTAATGGGTGATGTAACGGTGGCTACATCCATCTTTTACATATAACCGATCCCAAAGCGAGGCCTCTGGACATCACTTTAAGAACTACACCATGACAACAACCGTAAAACACGCTCGTTATAATTCATCTTGCTTTCCTTCTTCCTCAGAGCTCCGTTTATGAGTTGACATGTCCTCTATGGAATCATAGCCCTTTTTCATCCAACACCTCTTTTGTGCTTCCATCCTCACCTCGTTTCTCCCCTCCCGTGGTTCTCAGTCTCGCTGTTTACACTGGATTGCATGTTGTGAAAAATGCAGGCCAAATTTGGACCCGGTTTACCTGGGCGCCATCGTCACAGTAGAGAGCAGACTTTACCTCAGACCAGTGATATCCAAACCAAACTCTGCCTGCTAGTGTTGAAGGATTGTTTAATTAGCAGGAAAATGGCAGACATATCGTACCTGGAAGGGGACACTATTTCCATTTTCACCTCAGAGAATTTGAATCCCGTGTGTGCTCCAGCAGGCTGAATAACAAAGGGCCTGGAGGTTGTTCTGCATATGTACAGGTGGGGGTGTCTGTGTATACCCAGCTCTCCTAACTTTTTCCTGTGGTGTCTCTCAGGAGCTATCAGAATAAATTCACCTCTGAAGGGTTTGTGCAGCTGGTCTCCAGTTTCCCCGTCTTTTACTTCACCATTGCTACTTGTGTATTTCATCATGAAATGAGACAGCTAATTTTCTCTTTATGGAAAATGTTAAATATACATAATATGATGAATAATAGTACACTTTAAAATTACTCACCAATTATATTTTAATCATATTACATGGTTTAGTAATAGTTTAATGAGATACTTTCTGTTTTTCTTTATTTTTTTCATATGAAAGTCTGAAATTTTTCTTTGGAAGTGCAAAGGAAAAATCCCTGGAAAGGATACCTTTTGAAACGGAGATAGGATATGAATAAGTTTTTCCTGCCGTGTTCCTGTAAGAGGAGAGCGGAGAGAACTTTCCAGAAATGTGGACCTGTGCTGGGTTCTTAGCACTGTGGACTGATCTGATGTTACTATAACAGGGAATAAAAGCTGTTTTATTAATACAGGTATGGAAAACACACCTGGAAGTTGTGTAGCTGTATTCCGGGGAAGCAAACAACTCTTAAAAAACGGGCTTAATTTTTATAGATTAGACTTTATAGTTACATTTTTTTGCCTTCTAGATTTGATTTTGTCACAACATACGTAGTTTATCCAGGCTGCTGCTGAGCCGAGTCTTTTCACTCAGATTCCCGGTGTTCTTACTACAATTTGAGCTTTCACAGTAGTCTTTATTACCATATTAAGCACTTTCCAAACCTCTGCAATTAAATCTTAAAGTAAATTATGTCGAGATCTGTGGTTGTTCAACACTTTCTAACTTTCTGAAGGTCCGTGAATCGGGAATTAGGATCCGTCTGCTGTAAAAACAGAGCTGGGGTTTTTATAACTGACTAAACAGTTATATGATTATTTGTGTTTCATTTTTGTTGTATCACATTCGCAGAGTAAAGATGTAATGAGTTTTAGGGGAAGTTCAGTTGTATCAAGTGAGTGATAAGGAAATTTATTGCCCAAATTCTCCAGAGCAGCAGAGTCCAAATGTATTCATTTTCAAATTGCAGTTTTGAAGCTGTTACTGATTAAACTTTGGAATATTTATATGAGGAAACCTTAAAAAAATGATGTTTAAAGCTGAGAAAAAGTTAAAAACTTTAATAAATAATAGGCCATACATTTTCCTCTGCTTATCCATTCAGGGTTGTGGTGGGACTGGAGTCTATCCTTGGTACATCAGGTACTCCTAGGTACACAAATGACTTGCACAGGTACACCCTGTGTCAGTCATTAGTCTTCTGAAAGGTTAACACAGAGATCTAGACAACCATGCATGCTCACATTCACACACAGGGCCAATTTAGAATCATCAGTTTACCTAACATGGATGTTTTTGAAGAAAACCCATGCAGACATGGAGCGAACATGCAAAATTCCAGCATCTTAAAGGGCCTCTCATCCCCATACAACAAACAAATGAAAGCTAGACATTTTACTTTTGGCAAGAGAATAAAAAGCTATTATTTAAAACATGTTTTTCTTGGTGTTGTTGTCATTTAAAGACATTTCAGACTCACTTTTTGTGTTTGTCAAATGTACCCCGCCTTTATTTGTGTAAAACCTGCAGGTTTTTCAAGTTTGTCTTTATCCACAGGAGTCATCTGTGATTACAGCGTGCTTTGCTCGCTTACTGAAAGTATATCTGATCATTAGTTTTAGAGATAGTGCTTTGGAGGTGTTTCAGAGGCTGGCCTTTTGATCTGTTGATTACAACTCAGGGGACCACCAATTATCAACAGGAGACATGGTCTGGGGATTCAGCCTCTCTGTGCTCAGTTTTGTCAGTCCACATATTTAAGTTTAGATCTAAAGCGCTCCAGACTGTCTGATAGTTGGTGAGCAGTAATGTGAAATGTATGTTTGCACGCAAACACACTGGTATGCTCCTTTGAGAGTCTCCAAATGTATAACCAAAAGTCAGTTCTCCTCCCCGACATACAATACAGGCAGTCTTTACATAAATGTTCTCCAGCACATGGTAAACACATTTTTGACTGCCACATACACGCAAGCCATCAGGTGTTTGTGTTTCATTAGCTACGAAATGCCAAGAGGAATTAAGCTTAGCAAAAGCGTCTCAGTGGGAAATGGCCGTAACATGAAGCTGCAGGAAATAGCAGTAAGAAAAAGCAATGAGATTATGTGTGAAGGTACAATGAAAGAGGCAAGTCAGGGTGTAATAAGTTTCACAACATGCACTGGGTGGACTCTCTGTTCTCTGTGCTCAAGCAATCAGAGAATTCATAACTAATATACAACTAATGCTAAATCAAGCATTTTGATAGGATTTTGTTCTTAAACATAAGGCGCGATTCTAAACTTCTTGTAAAAACAGTGTAAGCTCAGGGCTACAAAGCTATATTACACCTCCTGACCCAGTATGAACCTTCCAGATCCCTCAGGTCATCTGGATCCGGTTTTTTATCAGTTCCCAGAGTCAGAACCAGACACGGAGAAGCTGCATTCAGCTTTTATGCTCCATATATCTGGAACAAACTCCCAGAAAGCCTCACATCAGCTGAAACACTCAGTTTATTTAAATCCAGGTTGAAGACTCACCTGTTCTCAGCAGCATTTGAATAAAACACCAAATCCACACTTTAAGCTTAAATTTCAAAACTTACATTTTAGCTACTGATTTTATCAACTGTTCTGATTTTATCTACTGTTTTTTTAATCAATTTTAAATCATGCTTTTTATTTGTTTTTGTTTTTTAATGTCTCTGTAAAGCACTTTGAATGACCTTGTTGTTGAATTGTGCTATATAAATAAACTTGCCTTGCCTTACACTCCTCATTTATCCTCAAAACTGAAAATACACTGTTTGATTTAGGTGACAGAGCTGAATGAAGGATGAAAAACACAGGAGGAGTGCTCACTATCTTTGAATTTATCTTATCGTTACCTGTTATCGTTACCTGCACATTTAATGTCCAATCTGAGTGCACTTCTTGTTCCTGTGTGCGTCTTAGTCAGGTAATGTTTAGAAACACATGCTGCAGTGCAGGCGTATCTATAGGCGGACAGATCCTGTACCGCATATATGTTTGATTTGGACAAACTGAAGTTTCAGCAAATCTTGAAACAGATGACAGCAGATTGAACATGAAATAAAATGAACAGAGGCCTGCACTGTGGTGAAACTCTGTTTCATTGACCAGACTGCTGCTCCTTTTGTTATTTCAGTGGGAGAATGTCAGGAATATGTTGCTTTTGGCCCGAGACGAAGACCAGGAAATGTTCGATACAGACACACACACACTCACTGTGATGTTTCTTTATGAAAATTCCCACAATGTTCTCTTAGTTTTGCTTTGCATCACGTGTGTTTTAGTTTAGATAACCTTGCTTTATTGATTTCCTCTACTACCAAACAGCTGAACAGCGTGTAGAGTATTCTACGCTGTAAAATGTTAAAGCAAAACTAGACTTCAGGTGTTAAGTTCTGATTTCTTCAAGCAGACACACGGTGATCAGGAATGTGCAAATTTAGTGCGGAAACATAAGTGGAAGCTTTTGCTAATGCTGGCGAAGCTGTTCAGAGTTTTAATAGTCTCCTTTAAAAAGATCAAGCACGCTGGCATTTCACTGATCTCTTTCATCACTTTTTGCACTTTTACATTTGCACAGTCACAGCATTTGTAAATGTAATCTAAAAAGTGCTACAAATAAAGGCTGATTATGAATTGGATTTGGTGAGAAACTAGCTGAAACTAGGTGTTTCTCTCTGTTGTTGGATGGACTGGTCAGTTGGAGGCGGCTGGTTGGCTGTGCGGCCTTCCAGCTGAGGTCATGTCTGTGACTCAGTGCCTCAACGTCTCTTTCCCCCTCGCTTCATAATTTGTCCCTTCGTTTATTCGTTCCTCATTTCTTCCTATAATTAGTGTGCATTATGTAAAATCATAAAAAAACCCAACTTTAACTGAGACTATTTTGTCTTCTTTGGCTGAAATTTAAACATCCCTACAGTTAGATTTTAATAGCTCTTTCACAGAGCGATAAAGCTCTAAATAAAGGGAAATTCCAGTTTTCGGTGGCAGTTATTGTGTTTTTTATTGAGTGAAATAAAAACATGTTTCCAATTAAACTGCCATTTTCCTCTTATATATCTAAACAAATGTTTTTGTTCCCATGAATACAGGAGGAGTTAGTACAAAATGTAATCTGGTCATCCTGCAGGCACCAAAGAGTTCACAGTTTTATCCCCGAGTTTATGAAACTGTCTTTCAGGTGTTTGCATAACCCGCTGTTTCCATCTTGTCTTTCAGGTTGGAAGTCTGTCTCTTTGCACGTGTTTGGGATGAAGCACCTGTGGGACATTCACTTCCTCCTGCTCATCCTTGTCTATTTGTTAGGAGGCGTCACGTCACAGGTCAACCCAGGTGTGTGCAAAATGAGATGACGTACTGTGTTGAGCTCCCATTTTTCTGTCCTTGGGTGTCTGAGGGTGTAATAAGGTCATATTCAAGAGTTTGTGAATACTATAAAACCACTTTTGTGAGTTTTGAGTAGGGATTTTTGGACTCAGTGCTGCAGCCCAACAGTCCAGACTGCAACTGATTCAGATTTTGGATAAGTGCTGCATTGTGGGAGCCATGTGGTCCTCTCTTTCTGGTTTGGCCTCTTTGATCCCAGCATGCACGCCTTTCTCCAGCTCTCTCTTCAATGTATGTGTGGTTTTTGTGATGTCAATGAAAAGGGACCAATAATTTTTTTTTACAAGGAAATGGGGTAGCAACATTTAATGGGCAAAGATTGAGTCAAAAAGCAACCAAAGAGAGCTTTCTAGTTATTGTTGAAATTGTAGAAATGCAGCAGATATTTGCCAGTAAAAACCTCGAGCTGGCTACTGTTTATGATTTCAGTTTCAAAGCTTCTGTCATCAGGTTCAGTTTTCTTTATTGTTGAAAGAATAATGAATGACATATATGCCACAGTATTTCAGATCTAATAACAGTAATTAATAATGGTTTTGTCAGAAAAGTTCAAAACAGGGTTTACAGGTTATATCCCGACAGCTCTGCCAAGAAATGTTAAAAAAAAAAAAACAACAGTGGAAAAAAAAAAGTGCCCCATCACTTCCACATCCTCCAGCCTTTCTACACCCCACTTCCACTTTCAAAATAAAACTTTCTTACATGATGTTCTGCAGCATTTTAAGACCGTAAACCCAATTTTATTTTGAGAAAGTATGAAAGTAAAAGCAAACATGAGGTCATGATGACAGGCCTGGGGGTTTTCTGCTCTCTCAAATGGACACTGCTGAAACAAAACTACAAACATTACATTTTTCAAACCCACCAAACCAAAGTATTTTTTTAAGAAACACAACTTTTCTTTTTCCTTTTTTTAAACAACAGCTGTTTTCTACATGTTTCTTTCTCATTCTCACCACTGAACTGCACAGGCAAACACAAATACTTACACAACCACATCACAGGTAAACGCACATTTGAACCTGACTCACTCTGGCACTCATTTATTCATCAATCCAAAGACAACAGAATAAATTCAGCCTGGTTGCAATTGAGATCAAAGGGTGTCAAGGAGTATAAGTAAAATAGTGCCTGCATGCTGTGGTTACTTTCAAGCATTTCCTCATACGTAGTTATTAATAGCTGCATTTCTGACCTATATAGCCATATGTGAAAGCCTTTTCAGGATTCAGTACCAAAACTTTCAAACATGTCTTATGAGACATCTTCTCAATTACACGTTGAGTGTTTGACTCTGTTAAAGCTTCTCCCTCTTGTCTGTCTTCTTTCCTTGTTTTTGTGAGTGAGTGAATGCATGTGTGCGTGTTTGTGCGCCTGCTTGCATGCATATACCCGCATGCACACGCATGCTGTGATCCAGCTATCCCACTGGAGTCTGTGGCTAATGCATACCAGACATTCTGACAGCAGGAAAGTCCATTGAAATAGGCTCTGTCTTTCTCCCCACCATTTCTGTGTTTGTGTGTGTGTGTCTGTGGGGTGTGCAATTCCCAGTATCTGACCACTTATAAGTCAAGGAAAAGACTGTTTGTGTATCTGATCGTTGTCAGCGTTCAACAAGTTCACCATTTAAGACATTTGATCCCGTTTAAAATCTGATCCAAACCATTGTTTAAAGCATTCACATCCGCTGTCACTGTCCTCCGCTAAAAACTCAAATCTCAACCTGCTGTAATAAACGGAAGCAGGACATATCCACCTATAATTCTGTCTAATGCTTTACTTGTGCTGCATTGAGAAGTGAGTCGTTTTTTCACTGTGTGGAAATATTCACTGCTGAATTTAGTGGAGCTAAGATGCTGAGTGATGCCAACTTTCCCCTGTTTAAAATTCCCAAGCAATGGAGTTATACCATCCCTGTTTTTCCCATTTTAATCGTGAGTAGGCGAACTTTATTTCACTGTGGAGAGAGGAGGAGGGCGGGGAGGAAGTGTGGACACGAGCACAGGCCAGGGCAGAGCATCCAAATATTGGGCAGTACTATTATTGTGTGGGCTTCTTCTTTTGAGGATGTTTAAGTCTTGAATGAATGAATGCAGTCGAATTTGAGAGCTTATAAAAGTGAATTTCACTACAATAAGAATATAAATTATGTGAGGTGAGGAATTAATTAAATGCCAGTCTTTGCAAATTTGCTGCTGCAACCTAAATATCAAGAAGCTTATAGTCAAATAACTTGGTTAATGGTTTATATTTACAGCCTGGATGCTAATGGTAAATGGCCTGTATTTGTATAGCGCTTTACTAGTCCCTAAGTACCCCTAAGTGCTTTACACATCCAGTCATCCACCCATTCACACACATATTGGTGATGGCAAGCCAGATTGTAGCCACAGCCACCCTGGGGCGCACTGACAGAGGCTGCCGGACACTGACGCCACCGGGCCCTCTGACCACCACCAGTAGGCAACGGGTGAAGTGTCTTGCCAAAGGACACAACAACCGAGACTGTCCAAGCCGGGGCTCGAACCGGCAACCTTCCGGTGCAAACTTCCACTAAAGCCCCAGTTTCTAATGTGTGTCCTTGGGGAAATTAATTGCCCACCATTGACCCAGAAGCTGCTAAAATGGTATGCACAGCAAACCTTTCATATCACATGCAATTTTTTGATAGAAATATTGATTAATTCAGCTTTAAAGCAACTGACTTAGGTGACTGACTTGAGCCATAACCATGTAAATTCCCATTTGTGGCCACAGTGGCTGCTATAAGTTTACATGGTCATGGTCTCGGAGATACAATAAAGCAGACAGCTTATTTATAGGCAATGAAACCAAAACATGACTGACACATAAGGGACAGGTATGTGAACATAAACTTTCATGACTGCGGTGTGTGTGTGTGTGTCTGTGCAGTCAGTGGTTGAACTGCAAAAGCTAAAGAACAAGTCTGCCTTTCAGTGCAGGGTGCGGTAAAAATCAAGAGGTGAGCGAGAGGTTTGGTCCATTGCTTCTTCATCGCTCTCTCTCTTTATTCCTCCACCACACAAGGCAAGTATTTTTCCACCTTTTTTCACGGGGGATATTTTTAGATAGCGCAGCTCAATGTGAAGCCTGATGGGTTGTGGTGTGGTGATGGTGGTGGTGGGTGTGCACATAAGGGGAGTGGGGTATGTGTCCATACATCCAAATGCACACACTGGACTGCCCCCACAACTCACCCCGGGGGTCACCTCTGAGTGGGTCGGGTAGATAAATAAACACAGCAAAAACCAACATTTGGAAGAGCGGTCACACATCCGGCAGGGCGTACTGAAACCCGCCTCTTTCTCGCTTTGACTCTCTCTGGGATGTGGTTAAAGGGTCTGATAATGGCTCCTGTTTCATTCGTTGCGTCTTGGGCAATTTCACCTCAAAATGGTCACTGAAAGTATTCTCTTAACTTTTGACTGTGTTTCATAGCAGAGACAGTTAAAGTAAATAACAAGAGCTGCTGTGCTTTGCTCACTCACTCTCCACCTCAGTGTCTGTTTACACTCTTCACCTCTGTGCGAACGAGACTCTACTGGCATTCAAAAGTGCGGGAGCGCCAACCACCTCAAACCCCCTAATCTAGCTGGACTGAGCTGCCACAAAAGGACAGATTTCAGCTACATGTCAGTCTGAAACCAGTGATTACTATTCATCGTTTGTTTTCAAACAGTGTAGTTCTTTGACTGGATTGGGATTCGTGTATTACACATCTCTGCAGTTCATCTTGAAGGAGGTTTGATTATTTTTTCCCCTTTACTCCAGCTGTCATTCGTGCAGTTCGAGCACCTGAAATTGTTTTGTAATTACGCATCTAAGGATACCACTAATTTACTTGGAACATGAGACGAGTAGGATGGTTTTGGTTGATGTGGTCTGTTTATTGCCACAGCGATCTGGTGCATGGAGAGAAATTGTAGGAGGGGAGGGATATAAACAGTAGGGGATAAATGATGCGGGATGGAGTGAGGAGGGCAGCAAAGGTTAGTGAGGACAAGATGAGAGGAGGTCAGAGGAGGTAAATGTAGACATCTGGAAGAGTTTTTGTTTGTGCTTCCTTCACCGTGTCACTGCCAAAACGAAGCTTTCATGCGTGTTTGTGGTTTCATCTACTCTTGCTCTTTTGTGTATCTGTGCGCGCTCCAACTTCCAAAACGTAAGGCGTCTCCCCATCTCGACTATTAAGCAAATATTTGGAGGAGATTAGGATCAGAGGAAGAAAGAATAACAGGGAGACATAAAGAGCAAGAGGAGGACACAGGAGGCCTTGGACCTCAAGCTCTTGCTGGCATCTTCTCAAAGGGTTTTTTTGTGAAACAAGGGGCCAGGCGAACTTGATCAGACTCCCTTTAACTTCCACCTCCAACCTAGCTAAAGGCTGCGACCTGATGCTATCACACATGCAGAAATCAAATTTTTCAAAGACTCTTTCATACATGGTTCAAAACAGGTTGCATGGTGGTCATATCCTATTAGGTGGAATTAGTCTAGGAGCCAAACATAGTATCTCTCCCAACCTGTCAAGAGTGCCCCTTTTTTGGCCTCTGAAAACACCCATAAATCACTTAATTCATTCAGAGGCGTATAAAAGTTAATAGATGCCATGTTGGCTGGATCACGCTCAGTTAGCCTCTAGCTCACTGAGTCTTAATGAGATGAAGATTTTGTAAAGCATGCTGTTAACTTTAATCTCTTTTAACCACTCAGATGGTCAGAGGAGAGCAAGGAGGGACCACACAGGATGGGACACAGGGGAGAGAGGAAGAAAGGAGCTTGAGGGGGTGGAGGGCCATGTAGGAAACGATGGGCATAATGGTTTTATTGACCGCACAGTGGGGGCACCAGTCACTCTGACCATAGACACACACACACACACACACACACACACACACACACACACACACACACACACACACACACACACACACACACACATGCATAGAATAACTCAATCCTCATGTGCTTGATACCAGTGCTGTTTTCACTGGCAGAAACACCGAATGGATACAGCTTATTATTTCAATAAGGAACCACAATTTGAGGGCACAGAGTGTGTAGTCGTGTGTGTATGCGCATGCATATGTGTGCAGTCCTCCCACAGCACTACCCCACCCCTTCGTCCAGCACTATCCATCAAGTTTTTCAGGTTTCTTGACAGAAGCTGGGAATGAAATATTTCTGTCTGGTGAATGTTTGAGTACGAGTTTGAATTTTCATCACCGTCGAGCACTGCGGAGGGTCTGGGGAGAGTTAGGGGAGACGTTTGCTTAACAGTGTGATAACTGATTTAAGTACAGGAGGTGGACAGTCTCCCAGGAAATTCCTGCTTAAAAAGAAACACTTAAGTAGAAGTGGTCCTCTTATCAAGTTAAAAAATACCGTGATGATATGTTGGTGCGACTGCAGGTTTAACAGAGGTGGAACGAGTTAGACTAGAAGATTGATACAATATTTACTGCTGTTTGTAAAGACATGGCCAAGAGATATTTAGCTTTGAGTCTTCTTAAAGTGGACCTATTATAGTTTCTCTTATTTTGATCATATATATTGTTAGTAAGCTTGTGTACAAAAGCACATACTCTAGACTGAGAAAATTTAGCTCCTAATCAGTGGTTTTAAACGGATTTCTGCTCATTGAGAGTGGATGTCCTAAAAATGATTATTTCAGACACACAGCTCTGGCTGTGAGCACAGAAGTGCCATAAACCTGCTTTTTTCTAGCCTTCTGCTTGTGAGGGGTGGCCAATCAGTGGGTGAACTGACCGGCTATAGCAAAGACCATCATGAGGATTATTCTAACTACAAGGAACCTCTACTAAATTCCAAGAATTCAAAAATAGCTGGGCTGAAAAACCTTTCATTTTTTAAACAAGAGGATATATTGAGGTTGAGCTAAATGTATTAGTGTTTTTAAAGCTAACTGTTTTTTTCAAAGGGCTGATAAAAATGGGTGACAAACAAAGAGAAAACAACCCAATAAAGAGTGTCTTACCAAGGTGGTGGGTGGCTCTACTGGAAGCTTGGAAAAACATTTTTCCATTTTTCTGTCATGACAGTGCTTTTGGTGGTGGAAAGCACTGTCACTGGTCCACAGTCTCCTGTGGGTGTTCAGTTTGGTTAGGGTCTGATTACTGGAAAGGCCAGAGAGTGTGATTTACATTGTGCACATATCAAACTGTTCAGTGACACCCTCGCATCCACTGGATGGGGACATCGTCACACTGAGAAAACCACTCACATCTGAGTTAGGATTAGCCAAGTAATATAGTTAAATATTACTCCACTATGAAAACATAATTGTCTGTGTCAGTGTTTTAGTATTTTCTTTCATTAATGCATCAATATGTAGGCAGCTTCTTTATATATGTATCATTATGCTTTATATCTGATGTTGTCATTCTTTAAAATGTCATTCTGCCAAGACACACATGTGGAATATGGATTCATTTCCAACATAGGCAGCAAGACACAGGAACACAGAAGGCAAACACAAAGAGGACATTTAATGCTGATAGTCCATACCCAGTTATTCAGAAAGTAAATCCAGGGACTTCAAATATACAGAAAACCAAGCTCAGAGAATATACAGCTAAATATACAATGTGACAAAGGAAGGCTGAGACAATACATACATATATACAGAAGAGGTAATGAGGGAAGAGAACACAGTTGGGGAACTAAACAAAGCTGAAAACAATCAAGACAATGGGCAGGTGTAGTAAAACTAGACAAAATACAGAAAGCTAAACATTGACCAAAATAAAATGGGAAATAAAGACTAAACGAGAAAAAAAAAACTAACTTGACACAGGAGATGAGAAGGAAAACAGGAACACTGAAAGTAAAAGGGCAAACACAGAGTTATGGAGGGACAGAGAAGGAGCATAGAGGTGGCATTAATTTAAAAATAAATGCCACCAAAATCATCAGTAACAAAGACTCAACAAATAAAGGAACGCAAACAGACTTCAGTCTTAAACAGCAAAAGTAGGAAATAGACCATAAAGAGCCCATACAAAGCATCAGAAAATAAACAAGGCTTCTAAGCACAAGATAATTAAAAAAAAATACCTTAATGAATAGAAAGCTAAGTGCAAACTAGACACACACACACAAACCCAATCAAAAAGACAAACTAAAAAGCAAGACTCAAATGACAGGCTAAATATAAAGTAGGACCACCAGGAAGGTATAATAAATAAAACAGAAAGCTAAATTTAAACAAAAATGAAGAACAAAACCCAAACAAAATATGAATCATGCTCAAAACAAAAGAAAACATGAGCTCACAAAAACTCAAAACCGATGACAAAAGAAACTGTAGCTAAAGACACAGAGCAACTTGAGTGCTGTTAAAAATACACAATTTCAGAGTAGATAAACACAATTACAAAAAACGTTAGACTGCAAACATTTCCTGACTAAAGTAGCTGAGTATATGTACTAAGTTACTTTCTGCAAGCTGTGTAATACTAACCAATCTGGTTTCCATTTTTCCCTCATCAGAATTTTTAATAGGCTGAAAAAAAGGAAACCAGTGGAAAAATCATATTTTCCTGCTTGCGTCATTACCAAAATGCTACTGTGTAACTCTGGCCTTTTCATAATTGCATAATCAAAAGTGGACTCACAGCAAGTTAAAAGAGAATTACTGCTTTCACAAGTGCTAGTAAAGAGAAAAAGCTTCTCATTGACAGCAGTACTTGTAATCAGCAACCCCCATCCCCCCGCCACATGCACCCCAATGGCTCGGTGGTGTTTATGGCTGAGAAAACATCAGGCTGCTTTGTCTGTCTGCTTGCATATTTGTGATTTCAATTGATGGATGTTGTGGTGTTTCAGGTGTGTGCCGGTATCCTCTGGGGATGTCAGGAGGACAGATACAGGATGAGGACATTTCTGCTTCTAGTCAGTGGTCTGAATCCACAGCTGCAAGATACGGCAGGTAGGTATCTCTCTACAAACTCTTACATACGTGTTTCATGGCATGTGTACCCTGATAATGAGTGAGTGTGTGTGTATATGTGTGGGTGGTTTATCCTGCAAGGTGCCTGTGCCTGTTTATTTGCAGTTAACCACAGACTGGGGTATCAGTTCTAACCTACAGCCGCATGATTGTGTGTCTCTGTGTGTGTCTGCTCTAGAACTTGGGTGGCCCTCAGTAAGTATCAGGATAATGATGTAATATACTTTCCCCATCCATCCTGGCTGGAGTTTCAGTCTTGCCCAGCGCCGTCTTTCCTGTGCCAGGCCCCTGCCTGAAATTAACACTTTAAGATGAATTTACGATGCAGCCTTTCACCAAAAGTGTTTTCATAGCAGGCTGCAGGAACTGAAATCCAACACTGAACTCACTTTTACTTTCCTCTCACCTTTTTCTTCTCTGTCAAGTCCTAACGTTTCTGCTCTATTGCTCCCTTTCCGGCTGTAATTCTAATGTGCACATCTACTATTATTTGTCTTTCTCTCTCCCTCCATTTATTTCTCCAGGTTGGACTTTGAGGAGGGCGATGGCGCGTGGTGTCCGGAGATAACAGTGGAGCCAGACAACCTGAAGGAATTCCTCCAGATTGACCTGCGCTCCCTCCACTTTATCACGCTCGTGGGCACCCAAGGTCGTCACGCAGGAGGCATGGGTAATGAGTTTGCCCAGATGTACAAGATCAAGTACAGTCGTGATGGCAGTCGCTGGATCTCGTGGAGAAACAGACAGGGCAAGCAGGTAAATGCACCATAGAGTTTGTCCTCTGCAGTAAATCAGGTGAAATTACATCTTTTTCTGGTTTGGCAGTCATATCTATTTGGACCTTTACAGCAAATGATAACGCTGTACTGATTTTACCCTTTTAGTGCCTCTCATTACTTGGACCTATTATGACTGCGTTTAAAGTGATGCAATGGCTTTGCTATCTATAAACTCTGTGACTCTCAGTCATTAGTGTCTGCCATAACAGTGCATTTGTTTGACCTCCAGGTGATCGAGGGAAACAGAAACGCCTACGACATTGTCCTCAAGGACCTCGAACCGCCCATAATTGCTCGCTATGTCCGCTTCATGCCAGTCACAGACCACTCCATGAATGTCTGCATGAGAGTGGAGCTCTATGGCTGTGAATGGCTGGGTAAGTGGTGGATCAGGTGGAAGGGAAAACCGTGCAGAGGGAAAAGTGGGAAATATAATGAATAATGTGCAAAGAACTGTAAAGGCAATTCAACAAATCCTCCTCATCTTTGAGCCCATAAAGATATAGAGGATCAGCTGAGGATCTGTTGCTTTTTAATGACAGGCAGGGCAGTGTCTGAAAAACACTGGTGCCCTTAATGAGTATATGGCAAGAAAAATATTAAACATCTACTTTATAGGCACTTTAGTCCCTTTACATGGTAACTTTTTTTTATTAATCAGTGAAAAAAGAGCCAACGTGTACTTTTTAAAGCACTTTTTCTCTGTCTCTGCTCCCTTAAATATTATGCAAAAATCAATGCCCAAAACCAGCTTTAAAACTGGCACAAATGCCATGATGTATTATTTTGAAACCCTGCATGCTTCTTATGCTCATGTGAACACATCCTTGTTTAAAATTCACGTGTATAGCTAATGAATCAATAAAAAGCTGGTTAATTAATGACATTACTCCTGCAAATGCACTTTCAGTTTTGATTAAATGCATTGAACTACAACATTGAATAAACCTTTGACGTATTTTGCCATATTTTTTTACACAGTCCCATGAAAAAGGTGCCTTTGTTGAAACATTTCCAGATTTTAGTGCATGAAATAATACTGCATGGCTGAATAGGTTTTGAATATGAAGTAGTGAAATGTTTGTGAAGCAGACTTTATTGGTCATGTTAGCAGATTGTTTTGCTCGCATGAGGATGACAAAGAAAAAAAGAAAGCAACTGCTTTTTAAAAGTCACTTTACCTCCAGCTTGTTAGAAGCTTTAAGGGGGTGTCTTAAAGTAAAAGTGCTATTCAGTCGGTTTTGTTCATTCCTTGTGCTTCCTTTAAGTCCTTCTTTTCTCAGCGCTGGCAAAACAGTCCCGTTTCTCCCATACTGCTCCTAAACATTACATTTATATTCTTCGTTTCCTCGTTCTGCCTCTTCATCGAGGACTATTACTGCTACCAAAGTGGAAAATTCCACCCGTCTCTTGTGACGCTTGACATTTTGGTAAAAATCTGAACTACAATGTAAAACAAACTTTGTGGTTTTCAACAAAGGCTTTCTGCATGACGTGAATGATGGATCTCATAAAAGTCCATGGGATTCTCACTTAAAAAAGAGAAAAGAATAATTTTTCTTTGCTTTGCAGACGGCCTTGTTTCATACAACGTTCCAGTGGGAGAACAGATGAATTTGCCCGCTTATCCTGTTTATCTCAATGACTCTGTGTATGATGGAGCGATCATCTACAGGTGTGTGACTGTTTAATGTATTGGGGTTTTTTTTTGTCATTTTCCTCCATCACACACAACCCTCTCACTTTACATCCACCTTCTTACAATCCTCCCCTTTGCCATGTTGTTGTCCAGTTTCTATGGTGACAGCAGAGACAGACAGTGGTGAGTGGGCCATGGTGGTTTACTGTTAGGCAATACCTCATGGGAATAATTGAGTCAAGCCCGCTCACACAGTTACAAAACCAGATTGAACCAATCTGAGTATTTTGTTGACATTCATGTTTGGGTTATGGTAGGGTGAATAATCTCCTCCATGACACAAAGCTTCTTTTCTCTGTCAAGGAAAAAGGGCAGAGGGAAAAGAAAATGGACCATATTACAATATCAAAGCCAAAAGCCAAAGATTAAAAAATGATTTATGCAATGCTGCCACCTAGTGCTGGATCAACATATGAAAAGTGTTCCTACTAGGGCTAGTTAACCTTTCCAAAAATTATTTATTTTTGCCCTTCAGATTTATATTGTGATATAATTTGTATTATCCAGTGCATAATAGTTCTCTCTTCAAAACAATGCCTGTAGCTTTTTGGCATTTGAAACATGATATTTTACTCTCAAGATTCATTGTTGTATTGTTTTTTTATTTATTTAATTTAAATATAGTGACGTCCTTAGTTACAAGCCAAAC
The DNA here is from genome assembly GCF_963969265.1 of Rhamphochromis sp. 'chilingali'. Lineage (NCBI taxonomy): Eukaryota > Metazoa > Chordata > Actinopteri > Cichliformes > Cichlidae > Rhamphochromis > Rhamphochromis sp. 'chilingali'. The sequence continues at coordinate 40,857,492 of NC_137931.1, read as the reverse complement.
ACAAATACCTTTGGATCAAGTGGAATTTCTTCTGAGTTAATCACACCACATGTCACACTGACCTCTTCCCCAAATGTTTTAATCTCTCGGCTAAATGCAGTGAAAAGACGTTTCTTCAACTTCTGTTTTAGTAACCAGTTGTAGTAACAGTTATTCTTCAGTATGAGGCTCCATAGAATTTAAGATCGGAGCATTAAGCATGCTCTACCTCTCTGTTTCTCAGTATGACAGAGGGCTTGGGCCAGCTGACTGATGGAGTGTGTGGCCTGGACGATTTTACAGTAAGTCATGAACGCAATGGATGGCCAGGATATGACTACGTGGGCTGGAACAATGAGAGCTTCCCGAGTGGATTTGTAGAAATAATGTTTGAGTTTGACCGCATACGAAACTTTACCACGATGAAGGTGAGGTTCGTGATCAGAAAAGCTGAAATTCTCCATGACTGTTCAGCTCCACACATCTCACCGGGTGGCTTTTTCCCCGCTCAGGTCCACTGCAACAACATGTTCTCGAGACACGTCAAAGCCTTCCGTCAGGTGGTTTGTTACTTCCGCTCTGACTCGGACTGGGAGGCCACGCCACTCTCCTTCAGCCCAGCGGCGGATGAGAAGAATCCGACTGCCCGCTTCGTCATCGTCAACCTGGCTAATCACATGGCCAGTGCCATCAAGTGCCAGTTCTATTTTGCTGATGCCTGGATGCTGTTCAGCGAGATCACCTTCCAGTCAGGTACACATTTGAGAGCTGTGTGATGCTCTCTGCTAGTCTGTTATGTATTTAGAATAGGTTTGTATGCTGTCATGCTCATTTCAAGCTCTGTGTTTTTATTGATTAAAGTACTTTCATATGGTTAAAAAAATACTTATGCCATACTGGGATTTTATAGTGGGCTTTGTGCAGCCCTTTCTTCAATCCACTGTCTGAAACAAGTAGCTTTCACTCCTGCCTCATATAAGCCTGCCTTCTTCTGATTGGCTGCCCCTCGTTTGACTTCTGCAAATAGCACCAAGTGCTTGAGGGCACCACTTCCTCTCTTTGCAAGTCTGGAATTACTGAAAAAATACTAAATACTACTATTTTCTCACTATGCTTTAATAAAAAGTTGACAAGCTCGGCTAATTTCCGATCAACTCTGTGCCATCTGCCCTTTCAGACACAGCCATGTACAACACAACGCTGGCTCCACCCGAGCAAACACCTAACACACCACCAGGTTAGTGCAATACTCACCTCACTTACACTAATAATACACCTATCAGTTACAAAATCTGTGGCAACACCCAACGACATTGGTCTGAGCATTTGGCAGTGATAATGAATGCACCAACACAGCATGCAAACTATCAAGGGTTTAACTTACTGATGTCTCTTTGCTGTTTTCTTATTCCAATCAATGAAAAGCAATTGAGATTTATTATTATTTGTTTACTTCCATGTTTCATTTGCATTTTACAAACTGATTTAAGCAGGTTTTAGATATGCAGTGCCGTAAATGGATATTTTCACAAAATTAATGTTAACTAACCCTCAAAAGCAGGTCCGTCCAGCTGTCATAGGGTGAAAGGCCTGGGCTGGTCTGCAAGAGCACACTCCACTTCAAAATCTTCAACTCTTGCCTCTCTCTCTGTTTCACTGCAGAAGATGACCCCACACACAAAGTAGATGACAGCAACACCCGCATTCTGATTGGCTGTTTAGTGGCCATTATCTTTATCCTTGTAGCCATAATTGTGATTATGCTGTGGAGGCAGGTGTGGCAGAAGATGCTGGAGAAGGTGAGCACACGGTTTGTGCATTTCAGCTGAAGCTTTCTTCTGAGAAGTGATCAGTTCTGTTTCTTCACCTCTATATCTTTTATTTCAGGCCTCTCGTCAGATGCTGGATGACGAACTAACTACTAGTTTGTCAATACAGAGTGAAACACTGGGCTACCACACCCACAACCAGTCGAATACAACCAATGCACAGGAGTCTAATTCCACCTATGAGCACATCTTTCCTCTCGGTCCAGACTACCAGGAACCTTCGCGCCTCATAAGTAAGCTGCCGGAGTTTTCACAGAGAACAGAAGAGCCCAGTAAGCAGGCAAACACGGGTACTTACAAATTCAAAGTATTTATATTCATTTGCACTGATTTATAGTTACCATGTTGCATTTCAGGTTCGACCAGCACTTCTGCTTCTAAATCCACTGCCTCTTTTGCAGTCCAAGATGGCGTCCCTCACTACGCAGAGGCAGATGTTGTAAACCTACAAGGTGTAACTGGAAGCAACACCTATGCCATCCCTGCAGTAACTATGGACCTGTTGTCAGGGAAGGATGTTGCTGTGGAGGAGTTCCCACGAAAACTGCTCACATTTAAAGAGAAGCTTGGAGAAGGCCAGTTTGGAGAGGTGCAGGTTACAGCTTTGGTTACAGCTTTGCATAAGATAAAACACAAGTCACGTTTTGAATCGCACTCTCCCCGCTCCCTGTTTCTCTTCTAGGTCCACCTGTGTGAGGCAGAAGGAATGCAGGAGTTTATGAATAAAGAGTTTTTGTTTGACATCACAGAAGATGAGCCCGTCTTGGTGGCTGTGAAGATGCTCCGTTCAGATGCCAATAAAAATGCCAGGTGTGCCGGTGCTTCTTGTACCCTTTAAATGAAATGAAATTGCAAGCGTACATGTGAAGTTTTTATTTTTCTCACCTTTAACTTGCAAATTGTTTTCCATTGGAAGGAATGACTTCCTTAAAGAAATAAAGATCATGTCACGTTTGAAGGACCCCAACATCATTCGCCTCCTAGCTGTGTGCATCCACAGCGACCCTTTCTGCATGATCACAGAGTACATGGAGAACGGAGATCTCAACCAGTTCTTGTCCCGCCACGAACCAGAGGGACATCTTGCTCTGCTTAGCAATGCACCTACTGTGAGGTAGGAAGGGGGCTAATATATGCAAACACATGTAAACATGATTTTCAAGCAAATTATATGAATATTTATTCTCTCTCCTCCCCAGCTTCAGTAATCTCTGCTACATGGCCACTCAGATAGCCTCGGGGATGAAGTACCTATCCTCACTTAACTTTGTTCATCGAGACTTGGCCACACGAAACTGTCTGGTGGGCAAAAAGTACACAATAAAGATAGCTGACTTTGGCATGAGCAGAAACCTGTACAGTGGGGACTACTATCGCATCCAGGGCCGGGCAGTGCTGCCTATACGCTGGATGTCATGGGAAAGCATCCTGCTGGTGAGGACTTCCTGCAAAAACATCACTTTATTCAACCGTTACTGATAAATTGTAAATTGATATCTAATTAAACTTTAGTAAATACTTAATTTAGTATAAAAGAAAACAATTATATGATAATTCATATACCATAGATTGTCGGTTATTTTTATGACATTATGTATAAAATGTTTTATAGACATGATATACTGTATTATTTTTTTCTACTGACACTGAAACAAAAATTTAGTATTTGTTGATACATGTTATTGTGATTGTTACTCATCAGTGTTGCCAATTTCAGCTGAAACAACAATCGTGTGATTTACGTCACCAACACCTCATCTGTCTACTTATCTGTCTAATGCTCTATTTATTTGTCTACTTGTAAAACAGATAGCAGATAGCTTTCAAGTCAATTACTGATTAGTAAACATTATCAGTTTAAATGCTGTTATTTGTACAGTGATTATTAAAAAGTAGAAAAAAAAACATGTTTGCAATCTTCTGCTTTGCAGGGGAAGTTCACCACAGCCAGCGATGTTTGGGCCTTCGGGGTGACCCTGTGGGAGATACTAAACTTCTGCAAGGAACAGCCCTACTCTCAGCTCACTGATGAGCAGGTGATAGAAAACACGGGAGAGTTTTTCAGGGACCAGAAACGACAGGTGAGGGCTGCCAGAAGCATTTTGTCATTGTTTCTTTTTAAATAAGAAAAATGTAGTTATTATCAGCATTTTTGAACAAAACAAAAAAATAAGAAATTAAACAAACTGTTTTACGACAAAGAATTCAATTAAAATGGGAAAAACACAAATGAATGAATGAAAAGGAGTTAGCAGAAGCTTTATCCTATTCTAAAGGAAAATAAATTTCTCACTGGATTTCACCAAACAAACACCAAGTACTACATACCCATACCTTCACACAGTAGGTCATTTATGGAGATATTAGGGAATGATGATGTAAATGTACTAGTTTTGATATGAGATATATTTAGTTTGGTTTCAGATATTTATTTCCATATTGTTTTAATGAGCCTTCTAACAAAATGTTGTTCTCTCTTATTCACAAAAGGTAGCTACAGCAAATCGATCTATATATTCGATTTAGCATATTTTTTTACACCAGATGCCTCCTGACACAATCCTTCTATGGATTTGTGTCTCCTCGTGAGCTAATGGAGCCACTAGTCTAAAAATCACAGCTGAAAATCTAGTTTGATACAATTCTTTCTAATTTCATAAATTTGACTTCATTTTTTTATTTGCCAGTGTCAATCAACACCTCCACAGTGTATTTCTTGTTAGCCATAAACTTCTATTAGTTCCATTATTACAGCCATTGAAGTGAATGTGTTTGCTCTGAACCCAAAGTGTAAGTTATTTAATAAATTGTATTTTTCAATTAAAGGAAACAGCTAAACAGTCTAAAGTGCTAAAACAGTAAACTCTTTTGATTCCCTGAGTTAATATCTCATCCATATTGTGCAGATCTACCTGCCTCAACCTGTGTTGTGCCCGGACTCGCTCTACAAGATTATGCTGAGCTGCTGGAGGAGGAATGCAAAAGAACGGCCGTCCTTCCAGGAGATACACAGGGCCATCTTGGAAATACAATCTTAAGCCAGTGCAGTGTTAAAGACAGTGATTTCCAGTCTGCTCATCTCTGGAAGTAAATGAAAATATGGCAATAACAGCAGACATTATCCAGGTTTAAGCTTGTCTCTGTAGAGTAACAGGGTTGGGGGCACTATGTACTACCCAAAAGAGTGAGTGTGTGTCAGTTATTAGCAAAAACAAGTTGGCTAAGATGTTTTATATGCATACAAATATTCCTCAAAAAAACAGTGCTGTTTTATTCTACGCTATTCTTCAAACATGCTTAAGAACATGACCTAAGGCTCTGACTCATGTCGATGAAGCCTAATTTAATGTAGCAAGTGACATTTGGCACTTTTGAAAATATATTTTAATTGCATTTGTTAATGTTGGTTTAAATTTCCTATGTTACAGCAATTTTCATATTGACAACAAAACTAATGCAACTGAACTCTCTAGTGTTTTCTCTTGGAAGACTGCTTGAATGTAGAGGAGGAAAGTCCAGAAAAACCATCACTGTTACAGTTCATCTTATCTCAAGTATCTAATCACCACACATTTAGATTGACGAGAATAACAAGGAAATACCATCTTTTACATCTCCTTGACGTGGTTTCAACATTAAATGTATATGACTCTGTATTTTAAACAGATAATTCTAAATCTCAAATATCAATATTTTGTATTAGTATTTATATGTTAATATGTGTTTGTTCCGTTGGTTTTGTTTGTGCATTAATATGCTCTTTATTTGGAGTATTGTATTTGATGCAATGCAATAATTCTCTAGGTTACATTTTGGATTTCTACGTTATCTTTTATCCTGCTGCAAACTGTTGAGTTGATCATACACTAAGCTCTAAACCATTGTGATTGATAATCGATGAGATATTGGAAGATGCTTATCAGCAATCCAGGCCGCGTTGGTTCAACAGTATGTGTTTACAGTCAGTGTCATTGGAAAGATGTTACTGAGAGTGCTGTGGATGTTGAACAAATGACAGAGAAAATAAGTCTTTTTTTGAAAGCAGATTAAATGTAGGTATTCATCCTAAATGGTGTGTTTGACAAGAACCATAAGATGCCTATGAGTGAACGCTTTCACTGTAGTTTATACAAGCAAATGAAAAATAAATATCTGATGAGTCATCTACAGGTTTAGCTTTCTGCAGTTGGCTTTTTCTTCTGTATTATTTCCTCTTCGATTTGTTTGTTTGTCCACGTCTGTGCTGACTTTCAGATAGTTTAACTGTGTTTACAGGCTTTGCTTTTGCAGGTCTTTGTCCCTCTTTGTAAATCAAGAGAAAGCTCAGATCATTGCCCTTTCAACTTATCCCTATCTGGGCAAAGACATTCTACAAATTAAATCTGATATTTGGTTTAAAGATACATTTGTGAAGCTTGCAGATGTTCTCACAAGACAAAGAAAGCATTTCATGGCATTCTCCATCAGCTCAGTGCAGGCAGATGAAGTCCTAATATGTTGAGATTCATTTCATCTTTGTACTCAAATGTTTAAGTGAGAATATTTTATATATTTCTGTAAGCAAAAGTTGTTCATTAAATAAAAATTAAACTGGAAATTGAATCTGTTTGAGAGCTTTTGTCTTATTCATGAACAGAGCTGAATATTTCATGCTGTGTCTGAGTGGGCTGTCCCTAAAGATGATCAGCTGACAACCATGTGGATCTTATTGGCGGAGTGCTGCTACAGCATCCAATCAGAACTCAGAGGTGGGGCGAAAACTGTTACTTCACAGATCAGGAAATCATTCTTAGGACTTTGCACGGATCAACTGACTTAAAAGAACATTTGGCAGCAAATGTAGTTTTCTATATTGGCAGTTTGAAGTTAACAGGATGAATAAGGTGATTTTGGTAACAGGAGCCAATAGGTAATCACTGTTTTTGTTTTTTAAATGATAACCTTCAAATCAGGAAACTTTATATGTTCAGTGAACTTACTACTAGTTATATTACAAAAATGTTTGACTAAATGTCATTTTTGCAGTGAATTTAATCCACAGTATTAAACAGTAATACTGTAGTAAAGTATTGTTGTAAGTAGTAGTAGTAGTAGTAGTAGTAAATACTAGTAGTAATAGTAATATGGATTTCCCTGCAGTGGCATTGGCCTGGCACTGTGTGAGCGTCTCCTTTCAGTGGACACAGAGGGTCTCCAGCTTTGTCTGGCCTGCAGGAACATGCGCAGGGCTGAAGCTGCTCACTCAGCTCTCCTCACCTCTCACCCCAAAGCCCAGGTGGCCCTGCTGCAGGTGGACACCAGCAGCATCTCCTCCGTCATTAGTGCTGCACAGGAGGTCAAAAAGAGGTGGGAAGATGAACTCAGAAACACAGAAATCAAATCTGTACTTGATAAATCATCACTGATCACCAGTTATGCTGATAGTTCTTTATGTGCTATAGACAACCATTGTTTGTTATCTGCAGGTACGACCGGCTGGACTACCTTTACCTGAATGCAGGAATCATGCCATATCCACGGTTTGATGTAAATGCCTTTTTCAAAGGCCTCTTTTCCAGGTAAACTAGTAACTCTAGATGTGCCTGAATCCTCAATTTTATCTACAGTGCATCACAGTTTCTTTATATTTCATCATCTTCAACTGTGTCCCATGCTGCATTTCTTTTGCCTCAAATTTCTATAAACCTGTATTGCAGAAATGTCATCACAATGTTTGCCACCGGTGAGGGCATTCTGACACAGCAGGATGGTGTTACCCCTGATGGCCTCCAGGAAGTTTTTATGACAAATCTCTTTGGTCACTTTCTTTTTGTGAGTCACTTTTGTAATTTGGTGTCTGAATAATCTTCATATTTTAGACAGATCTGCTCATAAAATATTGTACTGAGATGTGCTTTGTCATAGTTTTCTGAAGGAAGACTAATTGCTGGTCGGTTGTCCTTGATGAAACAAATATAGGTGATACTGGATCTGTCTGTCACTTAGCAACTATGCTCATTAAAAATTAACAGCACATACTGCTCTAGCCATAAGGTCACAGCAGGTAATATTCTGCTCACTTTGCATTTTCAGCTAAATTGGGGCTGCCATCAAAGTAACCTTTTCAAAGTTCTTGTTTAAACTTTCAGCAATTATAAAACAGTCTTCAGTGCGCTTAAGAAAACTGTTCACTCTCACTTTTAGTGAGAGTGAACAGTTTTGGTGGAATCTTCTTAAAATGCTCATTCAGTTTCTTTAAAATCTACATAGATTAGCCACAACATTAAAACCACTGCCAGGCAAAGAGAATAAGGCTGATTCGGCACTGGCATTTATGTGGAGATTAGTTTGGCACATTCCTCCCATAGAAATGTTTTTGTAGACCAAACAGAGACAGTAATGACACCCAAAACAGAACTGGCCTTCAACTGTAGGACTGTGCACATTGTCAAACCCCCAAAACTGCTTTCGAATGCTTAAAAGAACAGAGTCCAAGGCCTTCAAGATCAATAACTAGAACAAGCCCAGTCAACCCTACAGCCCACTGGACCCTAGGTTCCACTGCCCATACTATTTTGTTAAAGTTATTTTGGTTACTTATAGAATATCAGCTGGTTTTAGTGTTATGTCAGATTGCTGCATAAGCATCCAGTTTAATATACAGATGTGTTTAAGTACATGCAGTAATCTCATCTGTTCTCACACAGTTCACCCAGTTACCTTGGGTTTAGCTTCTTATTTGGACAAACTGCAGTGCAAGTTTTAATTTTATCTTTCTGTGATTTTGTGTCCTGCTTTTAATGATAAAGGTCAGGGAGCTGGAGCCAATGCTGTGCCGTGCAGGCCGGACCTCCCAGCTGGTCTGGACCTCCTCTAGTAATGCTCATCGTTCGGCCTTTAGTCTCGAAGACATTCAACATAAAAAAGGCACTCAGCCTTACAGCTCTTCCAAATATGCCTCTGACCTGCTCAGCCTCACACTCAACACACACTACAATAAACAGGTCAGCTCATGCACCTCACATGCCATGACTGACTCACACCAGAAATTGCATTTCTTTTTTTAAGCTCCTAATATTTTGATGAAAGTGACCCTGGTGCTCATTATTTTTTTAGGGTTTGTACTCATCTGTGATTTGTCCTGGTTTTGTGATGACCAATCTGACCTACAACATCCTGCCCTCCTTCCCAGCATTCCTCTGGACACTGTTTACGCCTATCTTCTGGCTTGTGAGTGACACAGTTGTTACAAATGCATAGTTGGGTGTTTGGCTCTATCTGAGATGTGTATTTCTTTCAAACTCACAGATAAGAATGTTCACAAACACTTTCACATTGACACCTTATAATGGAGCTGAAGTTCTGGTAAGTAAAACAGAAATTCACACTTCCAACACACAGTTCAGGTGAAATTCATGTTCTCAATTCTGTTCTTATTTTCAGTTTTGGTTATTTAAACAAAAGCCTGAATCGCTGGACCCATATGCAAAGTATCACAGCTTAACATCTGGGCTAGGGAACAACTACACACAGCCCCGTAAGGTACGGCGGGTAAAAATTTACATTAAAAACTAATGTTGAGTCAAAACAGTCTGTAATGTAGTTCCACATATGTCTTCTGTGTCTCTTCACAGATGGACATTGACTTGGAGACATCGGAGTCTTTGTATGAGAAATTACTGCAGCTAGAAAGAGAAGTAAGGAAGAAACTGAAGGACGAACAAAAGGAAAGCCCACCGTGATCCCCCAAATCCTGCAGGATCATCTTGATGCAGATCACCCAGTTCTTGATGGAAAACATTTTATTCCCGTCTCACAGGTCTCCTAGGAGGATTATGTGCTCTGGCTGTCAGAAAAATAACACACCTCTACCTGTCACAGCAACCTGCAAGGCTGAATTTTAAATGGGAACTGATGAGTGTGGTGCATGTTGTGACAGCACACATTTTCATCTAACAATACAAATAAGCACTGCCTGTTGCACTAATTCTTATTCAGAGACTTAACAAATTATCAGAACCTACTAACACAGCTACTAACACAGTTTTGGAGTCTAAATACACAGAAATAAATGTGATCACCACTATGCATTTTCTCCACTTTCTCCAATCTGGTTGTTAATCCCATGGTCCTCACGGCAAAACGCAGTGCAGTCTGACAGCAGACTATCTGTGTCTTCCCAAAAGTTGATATAGGTACTTCGTGTGAGCCTCTCGGCGGTGTACGGAGGTGCCGGCAGGTGCGCACAAGCGCTCTCGAAATACCTCTCCGGAGGATCTGGGGCAGAAACCCAGCAGCCATCTCCGTGTTCCATTGTTTGGTCTCCAGTCTCGCACTCCTCCTCTGCTCCGCTCAGTTTCGGATTGCAAAAAGCCCAAACCATCCCGCAGAAATAGATGAAAAACGTGCCCATGACCATAATCATGAGCGCGTAGGACTCTATCATAGCTTTGGTGACTGCGGACGTCATTTTGCGCATATGCAGGAGTTACTGAACGGACTACCGAAAGTCTGGTCGCGAGGGGGAAGTCAGCAAAAGTGGCATCACCGTTCGAGCTGGACCACTCAGAAACGCGAGACAGATATAGGTAGAAAAAAAATTCCCGGACGATTTAAAGTCGACTATTATGGGAGTTTTTAAGATTCTCAAAATTTCGATATAAACAGTTACTGTTTTTTTGTTTTTTTAAGACTACCGAGGAGAACCAGCAACAAAACATCAAGCTTCTGTTTAATGTGTGGTCTTGCTTTGTGTTCGGTTGTCTTTTCAGCCACTCACAGTATTACATATGCCTATTTAATATTTGCTTATTGGCTACAGGGTATATATATATATATAATCATACATGAAGCACAACCAAGTTTCCAACTACCACGTGGCACTGCAAAATATAAATGCACATAAAAGTGCAGGAATTTAGAGATCATTTATAACGTGTTTGTTTAATGAAAATATTACAGACAAGACAACATATTAAATGTTGAAACTGGAGAATATTTTTTAAGGTATAGGTTGTTATTTTTAATTTAATCCCAGCCACACATTAAATAAGACTGAGACTGGTGCATGTGTTTAGTCTTACATCATACTAAAACTCTAAATGTTTTCATTTTCTTGATGATGCATGATGCTCAACTACTCACTGTCTCCTTATTAATGTGTCCGTTTCTCAATTTCCAAGTAAACAAATACAATATATCAGAACCAGAAACATGGTGGTGAAAATAACTCATTCTGTGCTGTGGAACAGCTGCTGATTAAAAGAAAATGTCACAAAAATGTTGCAGATCATCAAATGCATTTTAATATTAGACAAAGATAATCTCAGTGAATACAAAATGCTGTTTTTAAATGATCATTTCATTTATTAAGGGTTATCCAAACATTCCTGCGCCCATGTGAAAAATTAATTAGTCTCCTTGTTAAATCATGAACTAACTTTCTTTAACCACATTTTTTGTAAAGCTGAGTTCATTTTCACCAACCACACCCAAGCGGGATTATCAGGCCTGTTGAATCACTTAAACAGAACCTGTCTGACAAAGCGAAGTAGGCTAAAAGATTTCAAAAAACAGCACAACATACCACAAATTAAAGAAACTCAGGAGCAGCTGAGAAACAAAGTCACTGACATCTATCAGTCTTGAAAGTCTTGGAAAACCATCTCTATGTCTTTGAGACTCCAACAAACCACAAAGGGACCCATTTTCCATAAATGGATACAACTTGGAACAGTGATTACTTTTAAAATTGAGCTTTTCCTTCCCACTTTTCCTTCTCAATGTCAAAAACATTTCAGTGATCTCCAAGATTTCAAGAGTCAAATATGGTGGTGGTAGTGTGATGGTCTGGAGCAACTTTCCTGCTTCTGGACCTGGATCACTTGTCCTAACTGATGGAATCATAAATGCTGCTCTCTACCAAACAGTCTTAAGGGAGAATGTCTGACCATCAGTTTATTTTCTGAAGCTCAAGAACATTTGGGTTATGCAGCAGAACAATCTGAAAACCATTAGCAAATATACTACTTGAATAGCTCAACTAAACAAGAACAAAATGAAGGTTTTGTCAAAATCTGGACTTAAATCTGATTGCATTTTGTTTTGCCATGACCTTAAAGAACATACACATAAGGTCAGGCCATTTATGCCTGAAAACCCTCCGATGTGACTGAATCGAAACAATTTTGCAAAGAGGGTTGGGCCACATGTCCTCCACAGCGTTCTGAAACACTTATTGCCAGTTATCACAAGCGCTTGATTTTGGTTCTTGCTGCAAAGGGTGGCACAACCAGCTATTAGGTCCAGGGGGTAATTACCTTTTCACACAGGACCAGGTTTATTTGCATAGCTTTCTTAGACTAATACAATAAAACATCATTTTAAACTGATTTTTATATTCACTTGTGTTATGTTTGTGTAAAAATTTTTTTTTGATGATCTGAAACATGCAAGTGTGACAGATACGCAAAAAAATAAGTGATCAGGAAGCAGAAAAATAATTTTTAATTGTAGCCCTGTGTTACAGTCTTAAACCACCACAATGCATTTTTGTATAGCACTGTTTGCAGGTTTCCTCACCTACATCAGGCAGTGCTGATAAAGCTATCTCTAAATACAAATGTGAAGTGCTGTTTATACTTGCAGTAGGCTACTTGCCAGCTTTAAATGGGGGCTAGGCCCCGATATTGTGCGAATGCTTGTTCTGAGCTGTACTAACATACCTATACTCTGTATATTAACTCTACCGTAAACTTAAACTTTAACAATTTAAGTGAAATCTTTGACCACTTCCTTTTGTTTTCCAACAAAACTATAGTGCCTCTATTAAGAGGAGCACCTGCTGTTTCCCTTCGAGATATGTGAGGCAATATATAATAAGCCTGACCAAATATTTGGGCCCTCATTAGTGTGGAAACCAGTCTGCAGTGCTTTTCAAGACAGTTTCGAGGACTGGGGACATTTCTGAAAAGTCAAAACAAGAGCACGCAGTGTAAATGAGGGCACTCATGCTTTATTTTACAGACTACACCGGATAGCAACACTAGCCCCTCTTGCATTGTGGGTAAACGAGTTTCTTCAATTGCCTATCAGTAACCCAGTCTAGTGATTTGATCGTCCAAAGAAACTACACACCCCACCCGCGCCAACCCAGAGGTCCCGGATGTCTATCGCGCCGGAAGAGAAGACGGTCCTTTCCCAGCCATCTTGTGGCTTCACCTAGCGAAGTGCTCGCACCAAGCCTCGTAGAATCGGAGGAAAATCCTGCTGAAGGGGCGCCATCATGCCCGGACAAATGCAAGAAGGTTTTGGCTGTGCCATAACCAATCGGTTCGACCAGTTATTTGACGACGAGTCGGATCCGTTTGAGCTGCTGAAGCAAGCCGAAGTAAAGAAGAAGAAGGAGGCTTCTGCCCCTGGTGCCGCCAAGACTGCAGCCCAGGCTGCCAAGCAGCCTAAAAAGGAGTCTCAGAAAGAGAGAAAGACCCCCTTGACCGATAAGAAGGAGGAGACCCAGGCCGTCCCGCTCAAGAAAGATGGTAAAATATAATTTTCACGTTTCATGTCTCGCACAGTTAAAGCAGATGCTTAACATTGAGCTAACAGGCTAAGCTGCTTGATTACTAGCTAGCAATGGTTCACAAGCCACCCTCCCCGTGACATGCGGTCCACATGGCTGTTGTGTGCCCCTGCTGGCTGTCATTTACCCGAACAATGACATTTAAACAAACGTGTTCTGCAGTGGGATCCGTTGGGCTTAAAAAATTTGCTGCCCGACGTGTTTTGGCTTGCCCTCCCCCCTCCAGTGGGCCTTGTTGAGCGGGTAGAACCTGAAAGCCTGACTGGCCGGGGGTGTATCTCCGGGTTTATACGTTTATGCTTGCCACGATGGGCTTCCAGAGACCCCCACTTGTGGCTGAGCTGACCCAGAAAGCAGTTTTTAGGAAGCAGTTAATTATTTTAAAAATAAAAGAAAAATATCTTTCTGTATATTAATGGCAGGCGCTTTAAGGAGAAGGAAGTTTAGCACGTGCAATGATTGAAGTAACGTAATATGAGTACATGTGTACGCTCGTGGCGGATCGGCAGGTGGATTGGACCTCGGAGCCTGCACTGCTCTCGCGCGGATGAACCTCGTGGTTGTAGTGTGGGGCGTGTTAAAGCACAGGCTCTTAACCCGCCACTTCCCATTGGCACATAATGCAGCCGCGATGCACGCGGTCGACGTACATTCACAGCGCTTGTATCTCCGGTTTCCATTTCCCCCCAGATATTTAATTGTCATATATAACATCATGTATAGTTAACAAGTCATTCAATATATTTTTGTTTTACAACTTGTTTGTCTTAAATTTTCCAGCGTCAGGATTTGACCTAGTTCCAGGAGGTTAGTTTGCCATTATCTTCACTTCAGGCTGCCAAGTAGGCTCATATCTGTTTGCAAGAGAGAAGATGAGACAGGTGCGCTGACTATGGTGCAACCAGCTGCTCCTGTGTAGTGGTGGATGTCTATTTTGGTAGCTGGTGAGTTAAGCAATGGGTGGGTGGTGTTGTGTCACACTGGGTCAGTGGCAGTTAGATGGGCCATACAGGGTTAAACACTGTGTAGGTGTTAATTCACATGGCTGGCCTGTGAAAGGAAGGAGTAACGAGTGATTAAGTTATCAGATGGCTTTCCAGGTTAGAAAACAAAAGTAGGTCAACTTCCTTTGCATGTTAATTGGAATTATTTGCTCCACTTAAACACAACAAACACATCTTCTTTGTCTTTTATCACACTCGACATTTGGTCCCAATCTGTCACTTTCACTGCTAATGGTCATCTGATCCTCCTGTTGTGGTCAATCCTAGGTGCTGGAATGAGGAGGATGGGCCGGAAGCCGGAGGGTGAGGGGTCCAGACCCCAGGGCGGCCAGGGAGAAGGACGCCCCGCAACAGACAGACGGCCTGCGGACAGGCGGCCACCTCGCCGCTTCGAGAGGCCTGCTGGCGACTCTGGCGAGAAGCCTGAGGGTGGTGAATTTTCAGTGGAGAAGTGAGTTTATTTTCTGAGCAGACTAATTTCCAACAGGGTGTCTTCTGCTTTCACAAAATAGTTGTCATTATTGGGTGGGACTACAACTGTTTAGGCGTTTTTTACCATGATAAGAGACTGTAGTCTTGCCCAAACTGCGGCAGGCACATATATTTTATTGTCACAAAAATCTGTGTAGGAAACTGAAAAAAATAAAGTCATCTGCAAATCAACTTTTAAGTAGCTACTATCAGGATTTTTATGAACCTTTTAAAAAAAAATCAGTTGTATGTGCAGTCCCACTCAGTTGTATGGAGTCTTACAGGGAGCTTTAGGTCATTGCTCAGCTGATTGATTCACTTTCATATTCTCAGTTTTTGTTTACAGCAGGCAGCAGGAAAAGGAAAAACAACAAAAAAACCAAGCAAACAGAAAGCTTAGCACCAAGCAGTAGACACAGTTAGCTGTTCAGGACTCCCTCAGGAGTTTGTAGAAACCAAAACCGGAGATAAGAGTGTTATGTTGTAATGGTGAAAACTTGTTTTTACTGCCCCCAACTGGACAATAAAAATGTTTTCCCCATTGGCTAAGGACCTTGGCCAGACTGTGATTGTAACAGTTGTTCTGCATTAATTTCTTTAGGCCCGTCAGCGACAGGCCAATGAGGGGACGTGGTGGTGGTAGGGGAGGCCGCGGAGGCAGGGGCCGCGGCATGGGTCGCAGCGATGGCTTTGATTCCCGAGGAAAACGTGAATTTGATCGGCACAGCGGCAGTGACAAATCGTAAGTAATATATTTTTTTTTTCCGCTCACTGTTCTTATATATCGCTTCATTGAAATACCCTTAATGCATCTGGTTTTAAGACCTTTGTGTGTGTTGTGATGCAGTGATCATGTTATGATCCTGGCTAATCCAGATGTTGTTTCAGTAGTTTGAAAGGAGAAGAGAAGCGTGGTGGAAGTGGATCTCACAACTGGGGCACCGTTAAGGATGAACTGAAGTAAGTTCTTACTTTAGGAACAGAAGAAACTTCTGTGATAGTTAAATAACACCTTTACGCTTTGATAGCGATAACTCTCTCGTCTGCAAGAGATACATTAAATGATCTATTAGTATGCCATTCTTAGGTGACACATGTGCTGTTCTGGGTAAAGCTTACTAAAATTGATGCATGCAGAGCAATCCTCATTTTCATGGCTTCCCTGCCCCTCCTTGCAGTGAGCTTGACCAATCAAACGTCACTGAAGAAAACCCTGAAGGAGAGGAGCATCCAGCTGCCGACTCTGAGAACAAGTAATTTTTTTCACCTTGCTGTGTTCCTCAATGAGACTTCACTTTCACTGTGAAAAGATTCACAACTTTTGATGTGCATTTTGTAGCCACACATGCACATCCATACTAAATCAGTTACACTGAAAGACAGTGTTATTAATTCTAACGCTTATCTGGGTGTGTTCATGTTGAAGGGAGAATGAGGTTGAAGAAGTGAAGGAAGAAGGCCCCAAGGAGATGACTCTGGATGAATGGAAGGCCATGCAGGACAAGGACCGCGCCAAGGTAGAATTCAACATCCGCAAGCCCAACGAGGGAGCTGATTGGAACAAAGGATTTGTGCTCCACAAGTCCAAGGCAGAAGTGAGTAAAAACAAAAGGTCTGCTCTCGGTTGGAGAAATTATTTGTTGCTACATTTTAACAGGTATCCAGTATTCAAGAATTATTCTTCCAATGTAGTATATTGACACTTCCAAAATAGGTGAGACAACAGCTTAGCCAGGAATTAGGGAAGATTATGGAAACTCCCATGTGTTGGAGGTTATGTTAAATATTCTTTCTCCGTGAGATGAAACTGACTTTAATAGTGTTGCACCGGTGCAAAAGGTTTTCATGGCTGCACTTCAAAGTCAGAACTTCAACATAGAACAGGAAGTAGTTGTACTTATCAGACAATGATGCAAGTTTTATTTTTGCAATATGCCTTTAAAAGAAAAAGTGAATCGGAGTGTTGTGCAAAATTGTATTAGCCAGTATTCACTTTCTAAGGCAGTACTCCATCATAGGATTTTCAGTCAATGTGCAGAACATGTCACTAAAACTGGGTTTCACATTATAGATGTGAGTCATAAATTTTTAACGGGAATCGACAGGATGTTTTTATATTAACTGTATTATCTTATTAAGAGATTTGAATTTGTTGGTGGAAGCACATTATTTTGATCAGTGTGTTAATGTTGGCTTGTGTCTTTGTACCTGTCCACTGCAGGATAAGAAGGGTGATCTGATTGAACCTGAGGTTGATGAGCCGAAGGTAAAATTTCTACAGTTGCATGTACTCTGAGTATATGAAATCCAGACATGCATGCTAGCAGAACATTTATGTTGCAGATATACCAAAACAATAAAACTTAATTTTTAACCCTTGTTTTTGTAATTTAGGGAGATGATGAGCACCATTGCAGGAAGCCAGCCAATGACATTACGTCACAGCTGGAGATCAACTTTGGAGACCTGGGCCGTCCGGGCCGTGGACGTGGTGGACCACGTGGTGGCCGTGGAGGTGGAGGTGGAGGTGGTCGTGGCCGCGGCGAAGCCACCAGGCCAATGCGTGGTGGAAGGTCTGACAAGGTATGGGGCATTAAGCACAGCTTAGTTGCTGTTATATCAGCAACAACCAGGTTTATGCGCAGGAAGTTGGGATGCACAACACGAAATGTTTAAATTACCAGTGATTCTGATATTTGCTCTTTTTGTCATATAGAACGTCCTTTTTTATAGAAGTGGTACAGCCCTTCATTTAAAGAACAGATTGCCCTCTGCTGTTAAATCATTTTACGACTGATGGCAGTCAATTTATTTCTGTATTATTGCAGTGGACCATTTCCATTAATCAGTCATCTTTTCTAACTTGTACTTGTTGTCCACCTTTTCTAACAGTCATCTACGTCTGTGCCAAACGTGGACGACCCAGAGGCCTTCCCAGCCCTGGCTTAAGCCATGGTTGCTAATCCTCAGGCCTACAGGAGCCTCCTGAGCACCTCCACTACGAGGCTTGCATGTTCCTGGATCCTTCAGCAGAGTGAACCAATGGAGAAGACTGTCATTTACTATGACACTCAATGTGAGGACTGAGTTTTACCCAATAAAAACAAAACGAAGATGGAAAAAAAAAACAGAAATTAACAAAAAAAACAAAAAAATAAAAGGACTTCTTGCTACTCTGGAGCAACTTATTGGTAGAGGTTTTGTACTTGGAAACAAAGTAGCAGGGATGTTTTCATACAGTATTTTTTTCAGAGGTTATGCATTGTCCATTGATAAATTTTTGTAATTGCTGCTTGAAAATATGCATTTTGAAAGAGTATCTTTAGTGTGGTGTGTGCCATTGCTTTCTCGCTTTAAACTAGGCACTGTGGAGCTCCAACCCAAGCTCATAAGCTCTGACACACCAGGTATTTCAGATGACGTTACAGCTTCAGTCATTGAGATTTATGGATTTTTTTTTCTTTACCACTGGGATATTGTTTTATATTTTGTACAGGAGGTCTATTCTTGTATGATCTTCAGCCTGTAAATCGTAACTATTTTCATAGATTCTTTCAGAGACTGTATTTCACATGGTGCAAATAGGATGCACCTTGATCTTTGGTCAAAAGGTGCTACCTATCTTTGAATGCATTGATGAAATGGCGCCTAAATCTGAATTTAAGGTTCTTTTTGTACTGAAGATGTTTTGAAGGAGTAACATTAGGTCATTTTGGAGGAGCACGCTGGTGATGACTCTTAAATTTGCGCTGATCATGAAACTTTGGTCAGGTGAATTTATTAGCTCAAAGATATTTCACATTTTCTCGTTACTTGTTATTTGAAGTGCAATCCTTGGTCTAATGCATCTTCCTCCTTGCCCATTTCATCTTTGATCACTGGCCATGTGCGAGTCAATTAATGCCTTTCTTTTTACTTTAGAGCGATAAGGGGAGGAAGTGTTTTTACACAGTTGAGATTTGACCTTCTCCAACTGTTTACACACTCCACTCTGGTATCCTTTTACAGATGTAAACTCAGCCCAGCTTCAGTTTGTTTCTGCAGTCTGTTCTGTGCTGATATTTTCCTCCACTGTTGACTTGCCCTGTAGCTTCCACAGTGGCACCACTGCATAATTGCTCTGAAAGAAATACAGTTGTCCATTGTGTGGAACAACAGAAGTTCTCTACAAATGTGTGAATTCTAGCCCTGCTATTGGAGACCTCTGTCGGTAAATAAAGGTGGTCGATAAATTTTTTTGCATTGTCTTTTCTTTTTTTTTGTCCTGCCTGCACAAAGGCACTATTATTTTACGCTTTTGCTGTACATTTCTTTTAAATTCCCTTTTGACCGCATCACTTTTTAAATGTATGCTACCACTGTGTTCAATTAGGGGGACCTGTTATGATATCTAGCTGTTTTTTCACCTTGCCCTACTAGGCTAGTGTTGCATTATTACTCTAGTCATTTGACTTGCGCTGGACCTTAGTGTAGCCCCTCAGTTTTCTGAAACAACCTGATTTCTTCACTCCTTTAGGCCAGTTTTGTCCTGAAGGTTGGCTTTTGCAAACAAAAGATGTGAACAAATTGGCTGCCTGTGCACAGACCCAGCGTGGTGTCTGGGATAATCATTTGATGCTAATTTGCTGAGATGAAGCCAGAAGTCCTTATAGTTTGAAACCAAACATGTAGATCAGATTGCATCCTGTATTTTTGGCTCTGGAGTTACTATTACATAGAGAAACATTTTTAAAACCCTGACCATGTTTGAAATGAGTTTGTAGAGAGATACTTTACTTGTCCCTGAAGGGAAATTGTTGCTACTGCTTTTAAAGAATGCAGTTTGTTGGGGAAAGACAGCTTTTGTGTTTTTGCTGCAAGTGCAATACTCAGATATTTGTTAATGATATTTGTTAATGATGAGCAGACTTTCAGCTTTAATTTGAGGAATTTAACAAAAGTATTTCATTAACTGTTTTAATAAATAATAGGCCCTTTTTTCAGAGGCTCAAAATTAGACTGCTTTAAATCTAAATAAATAAATAAATTAAAAAAAATATATATATATATATATATATATATATATATATATATATATATATATATATATATATATATAAAAAAATAAAAACACTCCTCCCTTTAGAGATTCTGCCAGCAGCTTCAGTTACTGCTTATGTGGGTTCTTTTGCATTTAGTAAGTGGAAGGCATACTCTACAATAGAATAGAAAGGCCCTTTACTGTCATTGTCCATGTACAACAAAATTGTGAGTGCTCAACACCAGCTGTGCAGGTTTAAAATATAAATAGTAAGACAGCAAGAATAAACAACAGGAAAAATGTATACAAAATAAGAGGTAGGCTCCATTAGAACAGGTTGCAAAGTGCTTGGTTTAAGATGAGATTCAATTCAGTTTCCTTCATATAGCAGTAAAGAACACGGAAAACCCCAACACTCATATAACTCACCTTATAAGCAAGCACGTTGGTGACAGTGAGAAAGAAAAACTGTTTTAAAAGGAACCAAACAGAACTAGGCTCAGGAAAGGGCAGCCAACTGCTGTGACGGCTTGGGGTCTGGACGAAAACAGGACCAAGACACACTATGGAAAAGAGTCAGAGATGAATAATAAGCAGTGATTAAATGCAGAGAAGTGTATAAAGAACATCACCTGACGGAAGAAAAAACCCCTCAGTGCATCATGAGACTAGATTACTGACTCAATGATTACTGATTACTTTATTTACCATGAGAAACTCGTGGCTTCTTTTTATTTTGACAGATTGATTTGACTGAATCTGAGCAGAGATTTCAACCTTGTACGCTTCATTTGACCTTGACCTTCATTATTCAACCTTTATAGCTTTTAGAAGCCAAATATTGCTCCCATCATATGGGTAAAGATAGTAAAATACACCATTTCTGTATGTAATGCTTCAAGGTCCTAGATCAACGTTTAGGGTCACATGAATTAGGAAAAAGCTTTTAGTTTCCAGGAATATACTAAATTAGTCTTTATTTGAATTCTTTGAAACATTTTTTTCAATCTAACATTGTATGACTTCCTAATGACATAAAAAGATTAATATACTAAACTAGATTTTGATATTAACAATGCTGACGTCAGCACAAATGATGAGAGAACAGATGATGTCATCATACTGTGATAAATATATGATTAAACATCAGAGAAGTGCTCTCTGGGTGTTCTTGTTACTAAACTAGGTTTACTTTGTACGACTCTGGCACCACAATTATAATCTTTGGAGTCAGTGGACCATATGACATCCAGGAAAAAAAAACCCATACAAAGTCTGAATGATGAACTCATTTATTGGTATTGACATCGAAGTAAATTAAGTATATATTTATGAGCTACGCCGATTCCCATATAAAGACAGTCATAGTCAAAGGGTGCAAAATCATCAAAGAGGTCACTCAAAACACAAGATTGTTTTGAAAAACATAAAAGAATAGCACTGTACATTCATCAAATTTTACTCTTTTTTTTTTTCTTTGCTATGCCAGCCCTGGAACAACAGAAAATATAAATGAATATATGAAATATATCCACATCCAAATATATTCGTTTTGATTTTCTTTCACCCTCTCATGAAGTTCATGTTTGCGGCTTTAAAGACTTTATTTCTGATGGCATCTGTCACTTTTACATCTTTGCAAAATGTATCTGATTCAGCTTTACTTTGTGTTCAGTGGTAATTGTCATTTAAATTAAGATAGAACTGATAAATGTGGATGTTACAAGTATCCCTTTTTTGTTTCTGCCATGTTTGATAGAAATGCATCACATAATTTTTATATTAATCAGATACATATTCTTGCTATTACTTGCCTTTTCTTAATGAGCTAGTAGTGTTCTACTGGATGTTGATCTGGGGACTGGGGAGGCCACTAAATTTATCACGTTAATTAAACAATTAAAGGTAACTTCTGCTTTGTGACATGCTGAATTTAGCATTAAAAGTAGAAAATTGTGACCAGAAAGAGATGCACACCATAAAGTCCTGAGATGATTGCAGGGTCCAAAGTCACTGCGCAACTGTTGTCAGGTGTTTGACTCAAAGCAAGCTGGGAACATGAATCCTACAACTGTTGCCTCAGCAGATGTGAATAATCGTCAGGGCACACGGTGTTTACCAGTGTTGGTGAGCCTGTGCTGGCTGCAGTTTCAGATTTCTGTTTTCAGCTAACAGAATTGATTCCTGATGCAGAAATCCGACATGTCTAAGATGGTTTTCTGCTCAGTGCAGAGATAAGATAAAGCTTTTCCCACGATTTTTTGGTATTAGAGTAAACTGAAAACCTGAAACAGAGAATCGTGTTTGGTCTCAAAGATCATACTTTCCCTCATTCTGAAACTCCTGAATGTTTATCTGCAGGAGTGTATGCTGTACCAAGTTGACTGGCTGTTTCCATAACTGCACAAACAAGTAGATATACAGATATTCTAATGAAGTGTTTGTTGAGTGTAGTAATCATATTCTATAAACATCAGCATGTTTTTACTGGCTTTGTGTTGTCAGGCTAATATTAGCTATTGTCTCTCAACACTGCTGGGCTGTTGAATTTGTCTCAAGTTAAAAAGTTGCAGTTAGTTCCAAATGGTCCAGTTTAACCTCCTCCTTTTGTAGATGAGCTAAGACTGAGGTAGGATAAATGCATATGCACGGGATAGTCAAGGCTATAACAGAGTATGCATTTGGGATGATCTTTTACAAAGGAGAGGACATGTCTACATGTCATAGCAGGAAAAGCACAAACAGAAAAGCAGATTATGTCTGAAATCTATTTTTGCATCAGGAACCAAGTTATCTCTCTGCTTCTCCTTCTATGAAACGTCTGATTGGGCCTTTGGAAATTTCTTCAGCCAGATCAGAAATGACAACATCTCTTGCAAGCCTGTCCTGTTAATTGTAGTCAAGCGATTAGTGTGTCCATTGCCGTTTTGAAGAGAAAACAATTGTAATGCATGACATGAAAAGAATACCCTTTAGGTTTAAAATTGTTACTGCATAACTGAAGCTCAGACTTAAGCAAAAGTTCTCTGATTTCAGTGAGCATGGAGGTAGTTCATGCAGTTCTTTGTTTCTGGGCTGTTGGCTTATCAGCATTCGTCCTCTAAAAGCAGGTTTCATTTGCTTTCAGTTTTACTAAGCGTTTTGAAAGAAGTCACTGCAGTCAATTTTCACTGCATCCAGAGTCAGCTTCCCTCCAAACACCAGCGGCTCTATGAAGATGTTGTGATTGGAGATGAAAGGCATGTCCAGAAACTCTCCACATTTCTCCTCATCATCTTCCTCGTCCAAATTTCCAGGCTCGTGTGATGAAATATAATCAACAGTTGTGTCCAGAGACGTGTGCGTGTGATCGGAGCTGTCTGAGTCGTGGGACAAACTCTTAATGTACGTGGTTGGAATGACTGACTCCGGCTCAGTCTCAGAGCTCAGCCTGGTTGAAGGAGACATACGCAAGATTGGTTTTCTAGATTCACTGTTCTGCTTGGGTAGCTCCTCCACATTCACCAGGATGAGCTTTTCTTCCTCCCTGGGTTCACTGGAGCTGCATGGTGGGAGCGGCAGGTTCATGTTGCCCTGTTTGGAACAGAGACACGAGCTCAAATGACGAACAATAAGAGATACAGTCCAACCTGAATTCTTCTTAACTTTTATACGTTTACCTTGTCTTGGGTATACTCTTTGGCCCACTTGCTGTTTGCAGGATCTGGCACAACATCTAGCATGAAACACTGAAAAAGCTCCCAAGACCTGAGGGAGAAGGAGAAAACTTTTTATAGCAACAAAATAATAAGGTGTAACTGCGTTATAGAGTTTATGTTGCACATGTACCTTTGCTTTACGGTTGAGTTCTGGTACAAACACACAAGAATCACCACAGCCACGGAGCTGATAATACACACCGGTAGGAGGAACGCTTGGGTGTCATCTGCAACAGTGGCAACAAAATAAAAAGATGTAAGATCACGGAATACACCTTTATTTCCTCTGTTACAGCGCGTCTAGGACGCTTAACTCTTTGCAGGTTCTTGCAACAGGACAGCAAATCTACAACAGAATGGCTGAAAAGTAAAAGCATTAGGTATTTCAAAGGCCCACAGTCCAGTTCTCCACCCAACTGATGGGGTGGAAGTACTTCAAGAAAGCTAAGTATAAATAAATGCCAAGTTTCAATGAACTGAAGCAACTTTAAAAAGAAGAGTCATACAGAAAATAGGTTTACTGCTGCTTATAATAGTTATGAGACACTAAGTCATTGTTTGGACTTATTTTCTCACAGGACTGCATAGAAGGCTGTGACTAATTTATTTTCCTCATTACTGTATATGTACATTTAAAAAAAAATTATACATCAGTATCAGGGACTATTTTAACGAAGATCACTTGGATTGAAAACCAAAAAGCAAACAGTCTGAGTATAGTATAGTATAGTATATACTAGTATAATAGTGTGTTTTTAAACAGTTTCACTTAAAACAAAGCTTTAATGTGAAACTTTACAATTACTTGTATATAATAAATTTAGTGATAATAAGTTATTTAATATTTTATTTTTTATTTATTTAATATTAACACAGTACTACAGATGTGATAATTGACATGAACTTCTTACAGACCTGTTAAATTCAAGGCAACACTCAACAACCAGGTAGCTTAGCTTAGCTTAGCAAAATGATTGCATTGGAAATAGCTTGCATGGCATGCAGACCTCCTATTTTACCGTGTCACTAGTGCAGTTTCAGATTTACTCTACAAACCCAAGAGTGGGATTGAACTCCTCCCTGAAAGAAACTAAGTGTAAAAAAGAGGCTGCTTACGTGCAATGAAGAACTTGATCTTTTGACCTGCAGGACCATCTCCTGCAGCTGTTGAAGCACTCATCCACAGTCTGTACTCTGCTGGAGGCAGGTCTTTAATTATATACGTCCTCTCTGATGCTGGCGTAGAGTCTGAAAATGTATAAACACATACAGCAGAGGCAGAACATTTTGTCAGTGTGCATAGTTTCTGTTAAATATGTTTCAGTCACTGACTGTATATAGAAGAGCTCGGTCATTTGAGAGGGACTCAGCATAAAGTTGCTTTTCCTCCACACTGAAACGATCCAGCTGGGGTGGTTTGGAAGTCTGGCTAAGGTGCCTCACAGGTGTGAGGTTTTGGGGCTTCCCAGCTTGTAGGAGGCCCTGATGTAGACCCAGGAGAGATTATATATTTTAGTTGGCTTGAGAACAGCTTGGCATCCCTCTTCAGAAGAGCTGGAGGAGGCGGCCGGGGTGAGGTTGGTCTGGTTGTCTATGCTTACACTGACCCGTTTAAGTAGCACAAACTGGGTAAATGTTACACTTTAAGGTGTGGCTGTCTTGTGATTCATAAGTCACAACTCTATAGATGCACATGCAATCTGTGGTTTCTTTGTGAGGCCCACCCTTCACTCATTGTGTCCGGTTTCCAAACGGCATGCTGGCAACAGAAGAAATGCTGAACTTCACAAACTAATGGCTGATGAATCCTCTGTATGATCTGTATGCTTTTTTAATCATCTGTTCTCTTATGTTTCATTTGGTTACATCGCTTCACAAGAAAAATGCTTTAATGCCTGGAACCATATTGAAATAACAAGCTTTTGAATAAAATATTAATGTGGTCCCTTCGATTTAGCATTCTCATTTTCTTCACCTTGGCCTTTTCTGAAAATGTCAGTAAAATAAAACAACTGCAGTTTAACTCTTCCTTACAGATTTTAGTGTTCCCCATGGTCTCCAAATAGATAGTATACTTGGTAATGCAACCCCTGCGCTGACTCCTGTCAAGCTCACTCCAGGTAATGTTCACGTTGTTTCTTCCCTCAACCTTCTCTTGGACACGTGGGGCGGCTTCTGGAGCTGCAAACCACAAGCACAACCCAAAACACTGCTTAATATGATGACCATTAACAAAATATTTAATATTTAATAAGGAATATTGACTGTTTTGTATGTCTTACCTGACTCCAAAGTGGCAACACCTTTAAATTTCCAACTAATGGAACTCTCATTATAGAGCACATACACCGCTCCGTCATAGCACTCATATGGCTGGACATCTGCAGAAAGGAGGACAGAAGCACTTTAAGAGAAAAAAGAAATGTGCAAAATGTGTGTTTTAAAAAAGTGACAGATCACTCATTAGAGGCTTTGCTTTTCTCCTGCTTCATTTTTCACTTCCTACCTGAAATGACAGCGTGGTTTTTGTTCTCGCCCAGCCTGACCCATCTGAGCTCCTCCAACTTGTTGCCATCTGGGTACCACTCCACTACATATGTGGTCGGTGGTGGTGCAGTTTCAGGTTTTGTCCAGGAGATGGTGATATTGGAGTTGTTGGCTGTTACTTGTAAGTTGTTAGGGGATTTGGCTGAAGCGAAAACAAGGCAATCATGTAGTCACGTAATTCACAAATGCATAGATCAGTGTTACTAATACATTTGTAACATTTTAATGAGAAGACTTAAAATTAAAAGAAAGGGAACCAGACTGTGGATTTTTATAATTCTCCTGACAAAGAAACAAGGCAGAATTACCATCTGGGAAAAGTTTTTCACGAGGGCAGTTAGGAATTGTTTTATTTTTTGCAACAAATAGACGTGTAAGGTAAACTGCAACCTGAATTATTACATAAATAACTGCCCCTGTTTTGTGGAGGGCCTCAACATGTTGGTGTACGCTGATAATGCACAACATTACAACCACCTGGCCTGATACGAGCAGATCGAGCATGCCATCAACACAGATCTGACCCAGAAAACATGCACGCAGGAACACTAAAATTGTCATATATCTAATCTATAGGGTGACATTAACATACACTGTGTCATATCTTCCCTATGCGAAACTGAAAATTAATTCCTGGGAAAAAGGAACTAATGGAGTGAGAGTCACCTTCTACGCCCTTCCCCCAAGTCACAAGTTGTCTTTGGTGTAGCTGGATTTAATTTCCTTGTGGTCCCACCCACCAAATCACACCTTTTCTTTACTATCTTAAAGAGCCGCTAAGTTAAAGCCAGACTTTAGAGAAGTCTCTGTGTCCATGCTGAGTTTTGAAAACTAAAGGCAATGAAAATTTGGGACTTTGTTTTATTGTGTGAGACAAGGGATGAGGAATAAAAATGCTTTACAGCCACAGGCACCTGGACACTCTAGGGTTACTGCTTGGGCCGGACTTGTTGCATGGGTGCTCAGTAAGATTGGGATCTGGAGAGTTTGAATGCTAGGTCAACATGACAGACTCTTTATTGCATTCCTCCAGCTGTTCGTGAGCAGCTTTTTCAGTGGCGAGGTGAGGACACTGTGGCCTGAATGCACTGTAACGAGACCATCAGTGCCATTCACTCAAACTGCAGGGGGGATTTTGCTGTAGTCGAATTTGGTCTAATTTTAGACCAGATCTGTCCTTGAAGAGCATATTCCAAATATGTTTTTGGTGAACCAGATAACTACAAACAAAGACATATCAGTGTTTCAGCACAGAAGCTCTGGTTGCAGAACAGACGATGGAAAAAGAGATACTGAATCATATGTCAAATGTCTTTGTTTTTTTACCTTCAGTACGACGGGTTGTTACTCTGGCAGGAGGGGACAGCCCTTTGGAGTTGCGAGCCCTCACTGTCACATCACAGCTGGCACAAAGTTCAACTAGACAACTCCTTTCATTGGCACTGACGTTGGTGATGACACTAAAGCTAGAAATGCTGAGTTCATATCCTAGGATCTTCCCTCTAGAGACGGAAACGTTCATCTCCTGAAATCAAAGAAATAAAAAAGCATCACATCAGTTTTTTTGATGACTGGAGGATGCAGACCAGACAAAGGAAATGATTACACAAGCCTGGGATTTAGATGCCGCTCAAAATCAACATCACAGCAAGATGAGTATGTAAGACACATCATTTCTGTTCAGCTCCTCTCTTTCTTGTAAACTGAAACTGTGGTATCTGCTGACAGGTTTCACTTGTCTCTCAGTGTCTTTATGTGACATTGAAAGTTTCGAGGTGTGTGTGTGTGTGTGTGTGTGTGTGTGTGTGTGTGTGTGTGTGTGTGTGTGTGTGTGTGTGTGTGTGTGTGTGTGTGTGTGGTCCAGAGTGGTGATTGTGTGAGTGTGAATGTCACACCTCAGAGGTGGTCAGTTGTTGACATTTAGTCTGCAGAATAAAGTAGTAGTAGTAAAGCACAAAGATCAGAAAGTGTTACTATGGTTACAATGTCACATGCCCACACAGACACACAGAACGGGGAGAGGGGAATACATGTAGACCTCAAACCCTCAGACTCAAGCACACACAGCAGCGCTATGTGCTGTGTGTCAAGTGCAGTGCAATTTCATGTAATTCAGCTCTGCAGCAAACATGTTAAGGATAATAAACAGTGAAAACTGTATAAGTTTTCTAATAAGACTTACCTTCCAGTAAACTTTCATGTGTTTAAAATCAGATGCAAGCCACACATCCAGCTCTTTGGCAGGGGCTAAAAAAAACAAAACAAACTGCAGTAAGTCACCAGGACATATTAACTCAATTCATGCAAGAGAAGCTAGTGAACTGGGTGGGTTTTCATTTCAGTAAATGAGCGCATCTGCATCAACGGTGTGATGGTTCCTTATCAGTGATGAAATGCTTTGAAATATTTTAAAAAGTGACAGACATCCATTGTGCAGCTCTGTTAAACTTTCCATCTTAACTCTGACAGTAATGAGTAGCAATTCCAAGAAACCCCGTGTTATTTGAATCAAAGTCCTTATCTAATTAAAAAAAGAAAATAATGCACAAACAGTGTGGTTAAAAGGTCTGTTGGTGCAAACTGTGGTTATTCATTATTAAAATTAATTCTATGAGGCTTTATTCACAAACTCTGTGATGCTTTTGGAAAGTTCTGTCTAAACCAAACTTGCTAAAGTCTTACACAGGGGAGGGTGGTTTCCTCTACAGTAACTCTGGCAGCAGTGTGTGACCGTACATGAGATGTTGTAACCCAGTGAGGAAGAAAAGGTCACTTCACCCTGTCATTTGTGTACAAATGTAGGAAGATGTGGTAAAATAAATGTAAATGAGGTTAGAGGGAGTGCTTTGTACATTGCCTCCTAGAAGACGCATGTATGCTAGCGTCAACCCTATTCCAAAGTGCACTGCCAGTTATTACTTTCTTTCACTTCCAGTAATTTCTCAAAAGAAGGAAAATTTAAGTATTAATGAGAACACACAGCAGTCACATGGTCACAATGGTTCCCTGTTGATGAGTTCAAGTGCTGTTGTAAAATGAGATTTCAGGGTTGGCCGCTTGCAACTTTTTAAATGCCAGTTTCAGTTGTTTCTATTCAGAGTGTTTATATTTTCAAATACAGATACCAACCACAAAAAAGGATATCACAGCACTGCCTAGTGCAAAAATGAAAACACCTATGAAATGATCCACTTTCACAAGAAAAGACAACATATTGGGTCATGTTTCTCTCTAAGCTGATTTTCATTGTGCCTTTGATGTCATGATAATAATCATCTGTGGTCATTTAATGTGTGGAGTCAAAATAGCCTTCTTCAGAGGTCCAGAGAGCACGTTGCTGTCCAGAAAAATGAGGAAGAAAGACAAACTGCAATTAATGTGTTTGAGAGGAAGCACAATTGTATTATCTGATGGTCTGCACAGATAAAGCGCCACAGATATACTGTATCTGTACCTTATTATCTGTCTCTAGACAGAATGTGTAGTGTCAGGAAGTGCTTCATAATACGCAAAGGCAGACCTTAAAACAGCCTTCCGGAGCTGCAGGTTAACACATGAGTACTTACATTCCTCTTGAGTCCATGCGTAAATGTTTGTGCTCCACTCACTCCACAGGCCGGTGCTGAATTTAGATCTGGCTCTGAAATGGTACAACCTGTAGGGCTCCAGAGAAGAGATGGACCAGTGGGAGGAATTCATCTGCACAACCTGTAAGTTAATAATAAATACATATTTTTCAGTTATATAACCTCAGATTGCCATATAGATACGAGTTTTGCATGTGGAAGTGATCCGCGAATTAACCCATTGTAAGAACACCTGAGAGAAGATAAAAGGACAAATTCCAGCTTGTTTTTACGACTTGAGCATCATTGTCAATTCACTTATACTCATATCAGTCCTGCTACTCATATATGCCTCTCGATCTGAATCAGTAACAGACCTATTTGGTCTAACTGTATATCTTCAAAGGTTCATGTGATATCTCTGACTTCTACTTTTCTCACTGAAAGTCCCTAAATTCTCAAACTCTGAAGAGTTAAAATGTCTTACTGAGTCCTGATAAGTTGTCCATGTCTGCTTTTCTGCCCTGTACTGGATCTCCAAGTGCTGAGTCCTCACAGGCTGCTCCACTTTCATGATGCACTTCCGGGAGTAGCACTCTGGCTTGCCCAGAACGGGAGTCGACGGCATCACTGTTCGGATCAACGCAAAGTGGTCACATAAATGACAAAAACAAACATTTTGTACAGCACTAAAACAAAACAGGTTCCTAATATTTGCCATATATGTATTGTCTTGATGCATGCTCCATCCAGCGTGTAAGGAAATCCATCTGGATGTTGCGTTTTCAGTGGGAAAGGTGTTTCATCCCTCATCCGTTGAATGAGTGACGAAACGTTTCCCGAGCTAAAAACGTAACATCGGTGTGAGCAGAATCATCTTTCTGGGATTCCTCTGGATTATTATTGGCAGGATTTGGAAAAGAGCATGGGTGATCATCAGTAACCATAAACTTCAAGATTGAAGTATAGAACAGTTTCCACTGCAGAGTTGGCGTGAAATTCTACCCACAGCATCATTACGTTGTCATACCCTTCAGTCAACCTGAAAATCTTTTCTTGCTTTTTTTTCTTTTTTTTTTCCACAAGTTTCATCTCTGGAGTCATTGGTCTCCAGTTGATGGTAACTTATATGAGTCTTACCAATTTTACTGAGTGTGTAGTTAATGATGGACGAGTTTGCAGAACCCAGTGGGTTTTCAGTTTGAACCCACACTGAGATGAGCTCGACTGATCTGGAGACAGTGAAATTCACCGACAGCAACTCGGTTCCCTTATCGGAGACTTTGTATGACGTTGATCCATCCGAGTGACTTCCAGAGACCCCCTTCACCCTGAAAGTTTCAGTTGACAGAAAAAACTGTTATCGATGTGTTTTGAAGGCAAAACTGACAAGCAGAATATTTGTTTTTATAGCAGTATGGTGGTGACTCACCAAAGCGCTGAACTGTTTCGAAGATTAGTGTCCCGTCCTCTGTTCCAAATGCAGACCACAACTCCACTTTCATTCTTTACGATTTTGTAGATGCATGAAATGTTTTTAGGGTGATCTGGTAGGTCTGGAGATCAAAGAAGACAGAGAAAATACTCAACTGAGTACTGAGCGGAGAGCTAAAGCATAAACAATACTAAAAGTAGTAATTTGTCTTTTTATGTCAAGCTGCATGTGTCAGAAACAGCAACAACAACCAAAAATAGTTTATTTTCACACTTGAGTTAGCAAATCCTATATAGACTAAATAAGAAACTTATCATAGCTAACTTTGACACTTAGCTGTGCTCACTCCTTAACATGCAACCAGAGTGTACATTATGTAAAGACAAAAAAGCAGAACCAAATGACCCTTTGACAGCTTTTGTAACTTAGAAGTGCTAAACATACCCTAAAATAAAAAGTTCTCAAGCTGAAAGACAAGTCCTGCCCTGCAGAGCATCGCTCAGGACTTTTCAGTCTATTCAACATCAATCTGTTGGCTTTTTCTAATTAGAAATAGAGAGCCTAAAATCCATGAACCTGGGCTAAAAGTCTCAGTAGAGGGGACTTTCATGCTCACTGAATACTCACATCCAGCTGAGATGTCAAGTCCACAGGGGTCCAGATCTTTACGGTTCTCACAGTGACAGCTGTATGTTCTGTTCTCTGTTATGTTCACCACCTTAAAATGTATGGTTGTAGAATTCAGTGCTTTGTGTTTCTGCTTTGTGGGACCTTGGCCACTGTACATGGAACCCGTACACATCAGGTTAAAGATGCAGAACACCTCAAAACTGGAGCCTAGCTGCACTACAGAGTCAGTACTCGACCTGATGACGCAGGATTTGTCACCTAAAACAGAAAGAACAGCTTACAGACTGTAATAACATGATCATATATATATATATATATATGTGTGTGTGTGTGTGTGTGTGTGTGTGTGTGTGTGTGTGTGTGTGTGTGTGTGTGTGTGTGTGTGTGTGTGTGTGTGTGTGAAAAAAGTTATATCCCGGATGGCAGATACATTTGGGGTTAATCAGGGCTATGCCTGACACTTGGCTCATGTAAGATGAGCCAGTCTGAGTCAATGTCTTTAGTCAAGGCCAAATTTGGCTCATAGGAACCTGCAGAAACAGCCAAACATTAACTGCTAATCTGGATTATGTGAAAATCTGATTTAACTATAATTTCAAATGTCAATCTTCACATTTGCACACAAAAACACTGTCCACACGTTCTTCTTCTAGGCATATTCTTCGGGATATCAGTTATCACATTAGTTATCATATATAAACTATCACATAACCACAAGGTTCACAAACGACGGACAATGGGAAAGATTCTAGATCACTACCTTTAAGACTTCTTTAAAAAACACACCAAACAAACCCACTGATCGTGTTGCTGATATCGAACTTTTATCACCAACATATATAAAGAGAAAATAAGAGATATGTTAGAAAACTGAATCCACACATTTATCTAAGCTTACCAATGCAAAGCTGCACGGCCAGCACGGCAACGGCGACGAAGACCGACCGTAACTGCAACATTGTTGCCACGAGTCATCAGCAACTTTACAGCAGCCTAAGTGTCTCTTCCATTGCCACGGGAGCTGCTTCGCCTTAAAAAGGAGAAGTAAAAAAAAAAAAAAAATGCCTGCGATCTCTTATGCTTTCGATGCAGCGACTGTAGAGGTGGGAGGAATCAAAATAACATTATTGATTAGAAATGTTCACTTCATACAGCCAATAAGGTCGTAACTTATAAAATGTATACATTGTGAGGCATGTACCAGTGTCAGTGTAATCACACGCATGGTTCAAGTGCAGCAGAGGACAGTATATAGTCAATAGTAGTTTAAAAACAGGAGAAACGATCCTGAAAGTCACCCAAATATCACATCTCAACATCAAATTTAACTTTTAGTTACCGTCTAAGCTGTTCGTAGCTCTAGCCGTCTTCGTATCGGATCCTAAACATCTTCATTTAGAGAGAGAGCGCGTCCACACTGCGGTGGTAACGTGAGAGCGGAGACTCCGTGTTGGCTGGCTGCCGCCCCTGATGTGAGGTAACTAACTCCTGAAACTGGTCTACCTTTACTTTAGAAATTATCACTGAAGCCAGATAACCACAGAGGCTTCTGTGCGCACCCAGGCTGCACATCAGCACTGCCTACTTGTCTGTTTTACTAATACGTGCATCCAAGATTTAGCGAATCATTCAATCACGATTTTTATTTTATTGCAGTTATTACCAAAAGTACTAACTGTAAAGTAAAAAATATATACCTTCACAAAAAAAAAAAAAAAAAAAAAAAAAAAAAAAGTAAAAAATATATATATAAATGATTTGGGTGGGGCATTTTGTGGTGTTTAGCATATTCAGACGGACAAACAACACGTGACAATGATTGCATAAATGATCAGCAAAACTTTATTGTGCGATAAAAGGTGCAAATATTGATTAGTATCTTATGGGGGGCGTCTCTTCGAGCTGCTGTTTAGATGATGCTTGGGAACCTCCTGAAAAGAAGGACCTGCAAAAGCACAACAAGCTCTCAGAACGAGTTACATTATCAGATTTTCCATGCAGCCCAAAGTCTTTCAGTCCCTCTGTTACATCTCCATGTGGTGCAATGGGGGACTTTCCAATGTGGCATCGCATTCTTCGGAAATACAACACAAGACTCAAGATGAATGGATATGCCTGTAGTGGTTAAATTAGCAAGAATAACGAGATATCTCTAACCTGGAGACTTCCTAAAATGTAGTATGTCAGTAAAGGAGAGACTGTCGTGAAATGTTGATTTTCTTTTAAGGAAGTGAGCCGGCTCTCAGGAAGTGATAAAAATGGTATTGAAC
Source organism: Rhamphochromis sp. 'chilingali' (assembly GCF_963969265.1). Classification (NCBI taxonomy): domain Eukaryota; kingdom Metazoa; phylum Chordata; class Actinopteri; order Cichliformes; family Cichlidae; genus Rhamphochromis; species Rhamphochromis sp. 'chilingali'. The sequence goes on along the minus strand of NC_137931.1, from coordinate 40,823,483 downwards.
TGCAGGTGGTGCATGTATGAGTAGAAATGAAGGTTCACAAAACCCGACAGTGAGCCACCGACTGCAGAGGGAAAGCCCCAGAAGGCTTTAGCCTGGGTGTGTTTTGGAATAATTTCACACTCATTGCTTTTCTACTCACCAAGTGTGGTGCCAGCACTTAGAAACATGCAGGGGTCGCGCCCTAATGTGTGAGTTTGACCTGATGCAAGCATTTGGATTTTTCTGGATAAAGGCACTATCAAAGTTGATAACATTACTTTGTTTTTTGCTTGATTAATTGGATGTGGTTTCATCTTTAGCTTATTAGCAAGCACAGTTTGGTTTCCAGGCTCTTTTTTTGTGATTGTCACATACTGTTGATAGTGGATGACCATGTAATTAATCAGGTCAATGTATGAGCCTATGAGCAAGAAATTACTAAAAGCTTGCTCATAGGAAGTGTTTTTCTTCCTCTTGACTCTTTGTGATGCAATAGAGAACTGATATTGCGAATGAATCTTATTCCTTCACTCTGCATACTTTAAATGCGCATCTCTCATTCTTCCTTGCAGCCACCTTTGTGCAACCCACCTTCTTCCCAATACCGCCTCTCATCACTCGAGCCTCCATCTTCATCTCCACCACCATTGTCTAGACTCCTGGGTTGTCCTACCCGAATCCCTATCACGGCTGGGATTCTTTCCTGCTGTGATGGACTGTCGAGTCTAACTGCTAAATACCTCAAACTGAATTCTGTACATCAATAAATCATGAGGTTAATATAACTACAGGTACTGTTAGCTAAAAGATCAGGCGACAGACTGCAGTACGCTAAGCTTCACGTATGCTTTTGAGACACTAGTCTCTCAGTCTAGTCTAAAATCTGGACCCAGATTACAGTTTCTTTGGGTATTCTTTAACAAGCTTAATAATAAAAACAAGCTACGCTAGCATCTCTGTGACACTTTACTTACAGTGTTTTGAATGCTAATGCTAAATTCTAATGTCAGCCTGCAAATCCTCCACCATCTCCACCTCATAGATGTTATGGCAGGCACAAGAACATGAAATTCATGATGCTTATCGGAGGATCAACAAAATATTACAGTTCAATCCAGAGAAACCATGAATGTCTCTATAGTGACAGATCTTCCAGTGAGTGGATGAGTTTTTAACTCATTCTTTAAGTAAGTGGGAAACATCTTGTCTACACCTTCAATCTGTTTTACCAAAGTTGACAACAATCTACCAGATAAATGTAAAGATTAAAAGAGATGACAACATCACTAAAAGATGGATGGTGGAAACAGAGGAGATGCTATTTTTTTGTTACCTGGTTAAATCATTTTCTTAACAAATTAGATAGATGTGAATCACTAAATACTAAAAATATTTTTCTATGATGCTATTTACAAGCACAGCGGTACAGTGGCTAGCACCATTGTTTAAATAGCAAGAAGAGTTTAGTTTCAAATCCAGGCTGGGGCCTTTCTGAATGTGCGTTTTCTCTCCAGGTACTCTGGCTTCCTTTCACAGTAGTGATTTTAAATCGACTCCTGGGCTAACACGTCTCCATGCATGAGTCCTGCAACAGACCGATGATCCCATGAGTCCAAATTGCATGGAAGAAAGTTGTTTATGTATGAGTGTGCTCCACTGTTAGCATTTTTGGAGGGGTAGTGTTATATCTATTCATATATTCAGGAGACGTTTTGGCCTCATGTGGTCATAACCATTCTGCCATCAGGTCACTCTGATGTTTGACATTCAGCAAACTTGATAAAGTTTTTTTTTGCTTTAAATTTATTTCATGAATTTGTTTTTGACAACAATTTCAGGCAGATTTTCATTCTGATCGCACAAAGTTACTGAAATCATCATTTCAAGCGATAAGGTGGTTTGATAATGCTTTCTTTGTAGTGCAGGTTTATCTTTTTTTCTTTGTGTTGTCCCCATCGTCCATGCTACAGTTGATCACTGCTGACGGCAGCAATCTGAGGGAAGTAACCGCCAAACAGTATTATCTCACCAGTACATTGAGACAAGCTGGGGTCTGCTGTGTCAGGAGTCATAATCTCATCCTGTGGCAAGTCCAGAGATGGAGAGTCTGTTTCTACTTCATCCACAGTCCCTCTATGTTGTTGTAAGAACTGAAAGCCTCTAGATATTGTGCTTGGTTCAGGAGGTTTAGGCCTCAGACGATCATTCAAAAAGCCGTGAGTACGTTCCCGAGATGAATAAGAGGAATTCACATCCACACTCAACAACAAGCCACTCAGTAATCCTTCAAACACACTTGAACAACTGCCGTCCTCCCCATTTAATGGAGCGTCCATCTGCTTCTCCTCCACTTCATTCACCTCCTCTTCTTCTGAAGTCATCATGCCAATCTGGGGTTTGTAGCAAACATGCTCGAGCCTTCTGTCAACAAGCATTTTCTCAGTATCTGACATCAGGAAAGGTGTTTTCACTGTGAGTGGTCCTGATCCAATCTGGGACTCTTCAACATGGATGTTGGGGTAGATTTCATCCCTCTCCTCCTGGGAGATGACAGTGATGGGGGACAGTGGAGGGTCATTGTGGGTGCACGAGAATAATGGTTCGACTCCATCGTGCTGTGGACCACAAAACAAACAAATCAAATCCATACTTAGATCTAGAGAGATAAATACAATGCAATTGTTTCAGAGTTATGTGTGTCATCAAGACAAAGTATCTAAATCTCTCAGAACGAAAGCAGGAAGTAGCATTGACTTCCTACGATAGTTCAGGCTAGCAATGTCTAGAAACTAATAGTAGGCTATTTTTAGTGTAGCTCAAAACTGGCAAATTGATTTCTTTGTTTTGCTGGCACTGGTGGAGTTGTTTCATTTGCTAGTTGTTTCTCTTTTGGTCATTATGCTGACAGTAAGATGTAGTCTCCTTGGCTGAAAAATGAAGCCAATACGTGCCAAGGGTCAACAACTGCAGTTCCTGGACTTGGGAGCATCCGCTAAGGCTGGCATCAGAAGTGAGTTAACACTATTAGACTCCAGTGCTACGTTACTTGGGACTAGGAATGGGAACAATGAAAAATGTGGAGATTCTAATTCCATTATCGATATCAGTTATCGATTTGATCACTTGTTGATTCTCATTGGCTTCACAAATGCTAACAGCCTATCAAATGCATTCATGCAAATTGACTGCACGCTGTGTGAAATGTTTGTGTGTGTGGGAGGCATTTCCCCTTTTTGTTGTGATCAGTGTTGGGATGGTTGCCTACTATAGTCCAACACACTATTATAAATCCCTATCCTAATGAAGATATGAACTTTCTATGATCTTTCTCTTAGCATTTAGCTAAGCCAAAAGCACAAAGCAGAGACGAAAAACGGCACAAAGAGACTAAAGTGATCGCCACAGTAATTCTACTTTGGAAATGTTATATTTTAAAGCGTATCACGATGCTTTAAAATGCAGAGTTCACAAACCAAAATGTCATGTTATAGTAGCTATATTCATCTTTTATGTACAGTGTATGGCTGATGAGCATGAATGTCATCTCAGTGGACATGCTTGCTTTGTTTACCTCCAATAGTCTGATGGCATTACTGTGTCCAGGTTTTGGCAAGTTTTCAACTAGCCAGGCAGGTCCCCAGGATATACATTTCTGTTTGATCCTAAGACAGAAAACAGTTAGATTTTCAGTTTTTGATTAAAACGCTACAACAAAACCTCCTTATTGTGCCTCTGAGGTACTAGACAATATAACTGATGCATGCGTGTATTACTACAGCTGTCTACTACTGCAAATCAAAATCAGTCTCTCCGCAGGTAAAACCACCAGATTGGGAAAGGGTGCTTTGACCACATTTAGTAGGCTACACGTGTTGGTTTAAGTTTCTCTTCGTGTTAAATCTGTGGCTTCTTGTTCATCTGTTCATGTTGCGGTGTGGCATTTTAATAAAGCCGACCACAATGGCATCCATCGCTGTTACTAGTAAAACAAAACTTAAGGTCCTGATGTGGTATCCTTAGAAATACTTTGGCTGTTAGGTTTTGTTTTGTGTCTGTCGGACAACAGTTGTTTCGAGCTTAATTGTTCATTTCGAGCATAAATGATTAATACCTTTCCCTCACGCATCTCCAGCACATCAGGTTGGCTATGATCGCAATGAAGATAGCAACGATGAAAACACACACAACCACCAGGCCAACTACAGGAGACAAGAAAAGAAAGACAACACTTATGAGTTATGAAAATAATATTATTTTGATGTTAGTTGTCCTCAAAATACAAAAGGAGAGTTAAAAGCTTAAATATGTTTTAGTATTTGTGGCAATAGAATATTGACCTGGAGGAGCTGCAGGCTGAGAGTAGATCCGGCGCCCTCGCGGTCCTTCTCCTGCTGAGTTGGATGCAGTCATTTGCAGAACCACATTTCCTTCAGGACAGTTCAACCACTCCTGCCTTGGACCAGGTGCAGACACAGTCTCTGTGTAGAGAAGCAAATGAGAGATATTTCTTTTTTTAAGCAAGCACAATATTTTTAAGGTAGCCTTAAGAAGAAGACCGGCATAATGCTGCTATTTGAACATCAACATGTCTTCTTTTGCATGAGATGGACGATCCCTCTGTTTCTTCACTACTTCCCTGGCCTCGTCCTCTTGTAAAGATAACATATCAGTTGGGGGTTTTAGTCAGCGTCCTCCAGCCTACTGTCAACAAGCATGATCATAGGATGTGTGGCCTATGTGCTGCTTGAAACCTGCTTGGCTCTGCTGAACTACTGAGGTTAAAAATGGTTCTGATGCACCAACGCTTTCTGGGAAGTGGGTGTCTGTGGATTGCTGACTGTACACTTGTAACAATGGATACTGGTGAAAATAATTTCCTGGTTTTTGGGAAAAAATACACTTCTTATGAGTAAACGTTTATTTTCAGGTTCAATTACTGATGGGGAATTTGCCACCCTAGTACTTTCAGTTCTGTTGAAACACCAGTTTTGATTAGTGGTCTAGCCAGACCTTGTGTATTACACTGATGACGTCCCCATAAGTGTTGATTGCACATAAAAATAAATAGCAATAACTACATCATTTGTCCATAGTTGACTGGTAGGCCTGTGGCTAGCTTAATTTGCCCAGCTTGAGCTTTTGTTTTAGTTTTTTTTACAAACAACAACACTATCAGTCATGATTTGGCCATCCAATAACCCCAACCTTAACGTTACTGAAGCAGTGCGGGATCATCTTGATAGAGAGCGGAACAAAAGGCAGAAAACACTCAAAGAAGAGCTTTGAATGCCCTTCAAAACGCTTCGAGAACTGCACCTGAAAACTACTTGCCATAAAGCTCTCTAACAGAGTTCAGGCTGTGCTGAAGAATAAAGAATTAATAAGCCACAGCACCCATTTCTCATTTTTCCATGAAAAATAGAGAGAAATGAGGGTTGGCTCAAGACTTTTGCACATTATTGCAAAACAGAAAATGAAGGAAAAACAAGATAAATCTGTAACAAAGAGACTCTTTCACTTGTCAAGGACTTCATTGGCCAAACGTCAGTCTGATCCTTTTTCCTCTGTTAAAGCCACAATCCCATCAAACTTTTTCTAACCAGTATTTTTCCACTCATGTATTGGTGTGTTTGTGCAGATCATTTGCAGTTAAACGTTTCTACCAAACAGAGATAGTGAACATTGAGTCAGATCATGACTGTCTCTGAGTGCAAAGATCTCACCAGTTTCCACATGACTTTCTCTTGTAAGCTGCAACTTTCAGTGCAGTGTAAGAGGATTAACTGCCAATAAAAGATTTTAGCATGATCTGGCTGCAGGTTATATTTTGGCACAGTATATGAGTAATGGAGCAAAATGGCATAAGACAAAAGTAGATCACTGAAGTAATTATCTGAAATACCTCAAAGAACACTGATAGTTAGTATCTGCACGTAGCACATTTGAGAGAGCAGAATGTGCGCTCTCAGGTGCTTTAAAGCTGACATTCCAAAAATAGTGCACAAAGCAGGCTGGTTTGTAACTGTGTTTACGGATGCATTTGTGCACATAGCCACATGGCTTCCTGTTTGTGGTCAAAGCCAGTTCTAGAAAACTCTGAAGACTCTGTGAAAATGACGACAAACAACTGTTTTTTCTTAGGTGAGATCTCGGCATACACAATCAATCACCAAGGTGATCTAAGATAGATACAAAATGCGTAGGACTTCAGAGAAAACTACCAAAAAGGTCTCTTGTCATGTTAGACAGTGATGCTGTCCCCTCCTTTTAGCTTTTTTTGAAAAAGTATTTTTAACATAATAGCTACATAATCCACATGCAGCAGTTTAACATTTCAAATTCATGACATTACTGGAAGCGAGAGGTGAAAAACCCTGCTGATGCACTGCATCTTTGTGGGAGGGGAGTATCGATGGAATCCTGGTTGCACACTTTCCATTTTGTAACACAAGTCTTCTGCTCAGACACAATTTGTGCTTACATAAATTTACTATTGCATACATAAATTTCCCACATGTGTGCGCCCACAGGAGGACTTTGTCTGACCTAGGTGGAATACAGACACAAAACGTATGCCTACATGTGCTCCATAAAAGGCAGGGCTCGTGATGTAGAAGAACAGGAAACACAGCGCAAAGTTGTGGTTCCTCTAAACCTTCAGTGCAAATCAACATGTGTTTATACTGATCTGAAAAAGCAGCTGAAAAACATGTGTTAAAAAAAAGAAAAAAATAGACTTTTTCTTTAAAGCAACAGCCTGCTCATATAACTAAACTTTTTCTGTCACACCAAAGCATGCCAGGTACTTATTTTGGACCCGCCTTAAAAGGATAAATAAGGTGACCCGATAATGTTTATAGACAACCTACCAATTTTCACTTACCGCTACAATAAATGTCTGTTTCGGTTTCTCAATTTATCAGTTAATATGATGTTTTTTCGTCGAACAGCTGATTGTGAAAAAATGCCCATCCCATCAATTGGCATATACAGTTTGATACTCACTATTTAATTCTTTGTCTTTGGATTCCAGTGTTTTGCAATAGATGTTGTACTTTGTGATGAAACCCCTCTGCTGGTATACGGGCAGCTCCTCCCACTGGATCTGGATGCGTCGGGCCTCGTGGGCCAGCACAGAGAGGCTTGGACCAGAAAGTGGCTCTGAAACACACAGTGATGCAAAGACTATGTGTTGGGTACGGTAAGTGTTTCCTGAAGCCCAGGTATAGATTCACAAAATCTAGCACATGCTTAAAAAAATCTTCAAAAATGTAGAAATAAACTTCTCTTAAAAAAGAATCTGAAGAAGTGTTACTCTGTTCTTTGGAGTAGAGCAGTATGGATGATGGAGCACTGACACCTCTGGTGGTCACAGCATACAGAGAGATGTTATACCTCACACCTGGAGCCAAACCTGAAGCAAAGCCAGAAAAAAACTACATTATATTAAAATATATTATTTATTTTGCAAATATGAAGATTAGTTCACAATTACAGAGCTAAGGTATATAAAGACCATATCTGCATTCTGTGCTTGTGCTGGTGTAATACAACAAATGGCCACAAGAGGCCACTGTTTTCTCTCATTTAAAGCCCTGGTGTCTTTATATCATTTCATAAATTTAAATTTGCATTTATGTGATGCAATATTTTTGCTGTTCGTATGTGGACAGCCAGATTCCCTAGTGGCTCAGTGGTGAGTCTACCTGTGATTGATGTGCTGTTTAGATCTTTGGCCAACTTTTGCCACCACAGCCCTTCTCCAGATACAATTGTCCTTTCTATCACGTAATACCGCAGTTCTTCCTCCTGTGTCGATGGGTAGTTTCCTGTTGTCCACGACCAGGAAACAAACACAGCACTGCCATCAGCAGCAGGGCTAAATTTGATCAGAAGAGATCCAGGGACACCTGAACAGTGAAGACATTTAGTTTTCATTTTCTCCATAACTTAACCGTACTTTTGTTTTAATCTTCTGTGTGCAGTATTGCTATACCTGATTGTCTGAGAATTACATCAGCTGGTGGCGACTTTCCATATGTGGTGACCGCACTGATGCTCAGGCTGCTAACCTCTGCTGGTAGCTGAACTGAACACTGGATGCACTCGGCAGCACAGGTTTTAAGCTTCTGACCATTATCCAGAAAGATGTCATACTCAATCACCTTGCCACTGAAATCCTCTCGTGGTAGAGGCTGGGAAAGAAATCCAGTCATCACTTAATATTTACATTTGTCATTTGCAGATTAAGTTCTTTAGGGTTGCGTGTTATGTAAAATAATTTAGCTGGTGTCTGTAAAACCTCTGATCAGAGGATGGCATTTCCTGTTTGCAATTGTCCCTTGTTTAGCGTTAGCCAAGAGGCTGTTATATTTCTTTGCACTTTGCTGTGATGGATAAAAAATTAGAACTGAAATGAAATTGAAATTCTACCTGCACTCCTATATTACTCATTTTTAGTAATATAGTAATATAGTTTGCCAGTCTGAAATACAGTTACTTGCTTATTATCCAAAAGTTAGATTAGAGGTCTGACACCACTTTCATTTTACTGTATAAATTGAAATTACTGCTGCCAGAAGACAGGCTTTGTGTTAGATTATTCTGTGGTCAGGTATTGTGCAGGAAGTCGCTGTCAAGAGAAAGTTTTTTCTTTCATGTAAAATGCACAACAAAAAGGTCTCCGCAGCAAATCAAGTGGTTGCAATTTACAAAATGATAAATGATTCCTTTTAACCAATCAGCAGTGAAGGCTTTCTGTGTTATAACCAAACTGATGCATTATAAAAAACATTTCTTGTATTTGATGGATGTTTGGGATTCATAATTGTCAGCATAACAACAAAAGCCAGGGCTCATGAGTGGCCATAACTTATTACCTTCCACAAAACAGTCACGTTCCTCTGGCCGTCTGTCCCCTGCCTCTCCACCTTCCTCCAAACTTGCAACTGCTGGGATGGACCTGAGGGGAGGGTAGACAATAAGTTGTGGGCTATGAATTAGAAACAACAAATTCTTATATCATCACATTTACATTGCATCTGTCTTATGATAAGCAAGAACAGTGAGCTTGCCTTTTCCAGGGCTTTTCTTCCTCACAGACGGGCTCCATTTGCTGCAAAGCAATGCTTTTCTGGCGCTAATACTACTTGCGTTGGTATGTGTCGGCACAGGCGCTGTGTTGCATATTTTCATCTGGAACTCATACTCAGTCAGATGTGTTAGATTATCTACCCGTATCAGATTCTTACCGAGTTCCACGCCCGCTCTCATTTCCTAAAAACATTGAGAGATTAGATCAACTTCATGGTGCCAGATAAAGGCTTTTGCTGTAAAAACCCCCCACAGTGTCGTTGGAGGAGTGTTAATAAAACTTTACCCAGGAAGTGTTGTTTGTGCGCAGCATGACATGAGGTCTGAGATAAACTGAGGATTCATTGCTTTTCCATTGCAATGTGGCTGCTACGGAATTGCTCGGAAACTGTATCTGCATAATAATAGGTGCATCGGGAATCACTGCAAGACAAAGGAAACCAAATATAGTGCTCACAAATGATAGAGACAGAAACAGCTACATATTCTGTAATGGCACAGAAATTCTGGGCAATTAAAGTTTACTGAAATAGTGACAGAGCTCATCCGAGGGCGTAGGTAAATTTCTCTTCAAATAAATATTACACAAACAGAAAAACAGTTTGCTGATAAGAAGGTCAAATTAGTCAAACTGTGACCATAAAAAAAAACTTTCTAAAAATGATACATCAGGTGATGACACATTTCTCGAGAAACCATATGACTCTAATAAAAAAAAAAGAAAGACTGAAATTAACAAGTGAAAAAAAAAAACATTCAATAGTATTCAAGTATTCAAATTCAAGATCTGTGTAAGTATTGCAGAAGCACAGGTTTACCTATGTCCTTCACACGTAGGACAACTGGATCGGATTGTGATGTTCCAAAGTGGTTGGAAGCAGTGATAATGATCAGGTATGTAGTGTTTTCATCAAACATGCTTCGTGGTATGGTGATTTTGTCAGCATCCTGGATTTGAAATAGACGTATCTGACTCCCATTTTCCCTAAAAATAAAACATTAAAAAAATCAAACCATGAGATTTGGATAAACAAGAAAATACAAAACAAAAACATAACACCATACCTGTTTACAGAAATGTTGTAGAGAGTAGGGAGGTACGTTTCCTGCCCCCTCGTCCACGAGCAGTTTATTAAGGATGAGCTCTTTGCTGTTTCACATGTTATAGCGTCAGGTTTATCTGGAGGCACTAAAAGCACATGATTGAAACAAAAAAAAACAGACCTTAGTTTTTACATTTGCTGGAAAATGAAAACTAGTCATTTGCTTTCTGTGTCACTTCTATAAACAAATTTCAAAGTGTAAAATATTAGCAAATGCATATTTTCAATAATTTTATACTTTCTCCTAAAAATATATATTTTAGTAATTAAAGTTTGAGCACATCTGCTCCCATTACTACAAGGTACCCATGGGTTTACCTTTCACTTTGCTTTTTTTATTTTTTATTTTGTACTGTTTGGTTAGCTTCTACAAGAAAAATTAATAAATAAAAAAGAAACTATGTTCCAATAACCCAGCCTCCAAGTTCTGCTCAACATCAGCCGTAACAGACAGCAGTGAAAAACAAAAAAACAACAATTGTGATTTATTTAGCCTGCTGCAAACCAAGTTTACCTACAACCCCACTGCATTTTCTTACTATTATGCCACTTTTATAGGCAGTGTTGTAAATTTGTGTCTTACTCTCTCTTTCTATTTTTTGCACTTGCACACAAATTTTCTTTTGCAGCTGCTGTAAACTGTACATACGGCCAGCTCGTAGATCCACTCCATTCACAACGCTATGCATATAATTACTGCAGATCGCTTCAGACAGTGGGATCCATATGCTGGGCAGATAGAATTTCACTGTAGTGCAGTTGATTCTCTCCCATTTATCCACAGGCTTGCCATTTAGCATCATGTATATCTTGGCTCTGCATGTAAAAAAGAAAACTTTTAATTATCATTTCCTAACTGGTGGAGAGGGACAAGAAGTCTAAAAACTAATTTTCTGTTATCAAATATGAGCCAATAAAGCTGATAGCTACAAACACAGCAGGGAGATTTTCATGCATGGCAGAATACTGTGTAGCATTGTTCTGATTCCCACCTCCAATCACATTTATGGGTGTGGCAGTACACCGTCAGATTTGAGCCCATGAGAAAGAGTGGAGCTGGCTCTACAACCAGGTACCCAGTATACCGGGTAGTGATCGCTCCTTGGCAGCCAACAGGCAGAAGAGGGAAGTCTGTCCGGAAAAGACAAATGCATGAAGTTTTCCCCACAGCATTAGTCGAGAAAGTGAATTTTAGACCATTCCAATAAATACCTTATGTATAGCAAAACCCATTTACTATAAAAACCAAGTGGATCATTACATTCATTGGCTGTAATGTGTGAGTGGGAGATCCCAAAAAATCCTCTTTGTGCAAGAAGGAATGCCAAGAACAGACAAAGTAAAAGTGTTTTCCATGACTATGTATCTGCTAATTTAATTACTGAAACACTTGGGTTGAAGTTGTGGTAAAAGCCGAAGCAAGGGTTACAATTCAAAACCACAAGAGCTACCAAAGTGTGATAAGGGATCTCAGTAAGCAGAAACAGAGTAATGGCGGTGTGTTTTTTTTAAATAGCTGGAACCTGTAACACTCACAATTGATAGAAAAAGTAAGAAGTACAATAATACATCTCGAAATGACTGAGGAGACAGTCATCTCAGCTCATTTTTCTGAATCCCGAAGAACCCCTTCAGCAGCTGTAAGAACAAAGAAATGAGAAGAGAAGAAAAACAGGTTGTTTTTTTAGGAAACAAAATGAAAAATGACAAATTTCTTACTTCTTACGAATCACTTAAAAGAAATTTCCTTTCACAAAATTATCTTCAAAGCCTACCTCAGTCATCTGCGTGCGGGAGCACTGGAGTGAGCTGCCTAACATGAGGCGGAGGAAGAGCTTTTAACTGAATGTCTCATTCTTTCCAGTGCAAGCTTGAAGCTGATAACATTAACAAGTACAAGCGTCACAACACCGTGGCAGATAAGAGAAAACACGTTCCTGTCAATGTTCTATCCTGCTGACACAACTGAGATGAACTGAGATTAAGTATTTCCTCACGTCAAGCATGTTAACTTTCAATTCTTTCGCTGCCAGCAGCCTGTTGGGACACGTTGGTTTTGGTCCGGTGGCTAACGAGCCTTACGGGCGATCGTGGCTCAAGAGTTAGGAGTTCGCCTTGTAATCGGAAGGTTGCCGGTTCGAGCCCCGGCTCGCACAGTCTCGGTCGTTGTGTCCTTGGGCAAGACACTTCACCCGTTGCCTACTGGTGGTGGTCAGAGGGCCCGGTGGCGCCAGTGTCCGGCAGCCTCGCCTCTGTCAGTGCGCCCCAGGGTGGCTGTGGCTACAATGTAGCTTGCCATCACCAGTGTGTGAATGTGTGGGTGAATGGGTGGATGACTGGATATGTAAAGCGCTTTGGGGTCCTTAGGGACTAGTAAAATCGCTATATAAATACAGGCCATTTACCATTTTTACCATTTATCGCTACTCACCTGCGGCACGCAGAACCTGAAAGACAGGACAGGAATAGGGAGAGAAAAAAAACTGCATTATCCCACAAGGAGAGTCTCCTAGCGATCAACGACTGTAACGTGTTTCTCTGTATGTTTTTGTCTCTCAAAGACTGCACATACCATCACTTTCGACATATAGGCGAAAGATTGAGATAACGCTCACCAGAACTCCATCCTGTCTGGGTTTTCTTATCAAGATACCATCCAAAAAGGCTTTTGCTGTGAATCGATCGTCAGACGACTTGCTGTGTGAGGAGCACCTGACTAAAGTGATCTCTTTCATGGGAGTGAAATGTCTTAAAGAGGCCAGTGACCTAGTTTTGTGGTATTCTGGCAAATGCAGAAACTTTGATCATTTTTTTTGAGTAGTTTGTTGCCCTACTTCTGTTGCCTGTTTTTCATCACCACAACGATTCTGTTGACTTGAAACATCAGTGTTCTCAGCATCTGCTCTCATTAAACATGCTGCTGCTGGCACATAATCCAGTGGTCAACCGAGCAAGCGACACGGTGACATCAATCATTTTACTTTGAAAAGCACGCTGACAACTTGGTTATTTGACACAATAAGTCAAAATGTGCTGAAGGACAGACTTACATAATAAAGGTTATAAAGATTTTTTTTTTAAATGACATAACAGAAAACTGCTCAGTGACATGGAAATTAAACACATCCTGGATCTTAAATGTGTTTTAGAAAAATTTTAAAAGAAACTTACAGAGAACTCTTTAGAGAAATCGATTTGCACTCGAACATCTTTTCTCACTGAGCCCGTTTGCTAGCGTTTGTAGTCCCGCAAAGTACTTCAGCCTCAACTGTTTAAAAGTCTCTAGCTATCTTGGCTTTTGTGATTTTCTTTCACAAGATATTTTCCATCTGTAACTTCAAACGGTTTACAGGGAAAACCCAGAAGTTTGACGGGGTGCATGTTCGTGAGATAAAGGTGGCTTGAGGTTTAAGGCAGTTTTCAGAATTAATACTCCTTCATGTTCATGGTTCAAATTCAGAAACTCTCTGAAAGTGTTACTTTTCACAAGTGACATGACAAAATTTGGTATTCTTAACACAAATACTATAAATAAAAAATACACAAATTTTTAAATGATTCAACCTTTTATTGACATTTCATTTTCTTTCACATAAACTTTATGCTCCACAGAACTTTTTTTTTTTTTAATAATCAATCTTTAAACTACAGTGATTTTAAGAGAGCGACAGTAAAGAGCGGCACGTTGTGTTTTTTTTTTCAACTTCCAAACCTCAGAATAAAACCACAGTGTGAAATTTAACAAATAGCGGTCTGAATGAGAAACATACAGTTTATTCAAGGACGTCGCGTTTTAACTACAAAGACAATGTGCAGAGGAAGCGACTGCAGGAAATTGCATACCAGTGATTTCTTTTAAGGAGTTTGTTTTATTTACTTTTGCACACTTGAATATTTTAGATTGCAGAAAGCCCTCCTTCCTGAATAAACTATACCCTCAAATTTGAGATAGATAAAGATACATGCAAAGAAACATGGCATTTTATGTGCCATTTATTGCTTTATCGTGGTACAGCACAGAGGCGATAAGGTTTGGGGGCCCGAGCTACTCCCAACTTGAACTCCAGACTGGGCTGCTCTCCAGCAGGTGCAGTGAATGAAAATCTCTGGAGGAGGGAGGTAAAGAACAGGAATAACTCCATCCTGGCCAGCTGTTCCCCAAGACACACACGCTTACCTACGAATACACCAGAAGTTGAGTGATTTCATTCACAAGGACATTCACCTTAATTCACAGATATTTTTGTAGTTCTTCACACATGAAGTCTGTAAAATGTTGGGAAAAGCATTTCAGGACACTGGCTAAACTTTCCATATCTCATGTGTAGCACACAACGGGACACATTACTGGAAATACTCTTCTTTATTTAAAAGAAGGGTGCCAGCACAAAAAAAAAAAAAGCACACTTTTTGTACTAGGAACCCGGCAGGTTAAAGTTTAATGCTATGAAATTTGCATATGCATATGCACTTCAATCAGGGAAGGTCTTCAACAGATCAGAGTCTTTGTGGGAAAACTGGTGTTTTGCTTCCTATCTGAACCCTTTCTGGTGTTCCACGAAGCTATAACATTTTATAGTGCCCCTGTAAACACATACCCATAAAAAACATGCAACTGTGTTACAGGATATGTGGAGTAACTACTGACTAACCTGCAGCGAAAGGCATAAAGGCTTCTCTCTTCCTGAATTTACCATCCTGGTCCAGAAAATGTTGAGGGTTGAAGGTGTGTGGAGTTTCCCACATCGATTCATCACACAGGACCGAGTGCAGTAAAGTTATGATTATGGTACCCTGAAAAAATACAATTGAAGTAAATGATTTTACTAGTTTGTTTCCAATGCAAGTTTTGAAACAAAGTTTTGGACAGAATCAAGAATTCTCAAGAATTTAGAAACTTAAAAATGTCAAAAATAATAAAATGTGCAATTGTTAATTGTGTTAATTTGCTAGTTGGTGGAAAATCAGCTCATGGAAGAAGCTAATTCCTATAACTAAAGAGCAGGGCTATTAAATGGATTATTGTGTTACATTACACAATTATCCATCCATCCATAATCTCTACAGTCTGTCCTGGGTCTACCCCGAGGCCTTCTCCTGACAGGGCATGCCTAAGACACATCACTCAGTACTACAGATCCTACAGATGCCCGAACCACCTAAACTGGCTTCTTTTGACAGGTAGGAGTAGCAATCTACTCTGAGCCCTCCTCGAATGTTGGAACTTGCCGTCCTGTGCTACAGTAGAGTGACATCTCATCTTTAATCCATAAAGTTTAATATGATGTTGGCCCAACCTTTGCAGCTATAACAGCTTGGACACTTCTCAGAAGACTTTCCAGAAGGTTTAAAGGTGTGTTCATGGGAATTATTGACCATTCTTCTACAAGCACATTTGTGAGGTCAGACACTGATGTTGGATGAGAAGGCCTGGCCTGCCATCTCTGCTCTAATTCATCCCAAAGGCTTTCTATCTATAGGTCAGACTGTGTGCAGGCCAATCAAGTTCTTCCACATCAAACTTGCTCATCTGTGTCTTTATGGGCTTTGCTTTGTGCACTGGTGCACAGTCATGTTGGAACAGGAAGGATCCAACCTCAAACTGTTCTCACAATGTTGGAAGCATGAAATTGTCTAAAATTTCTTTGTATGCTAAAGCATTAAGAGTTCCTTTGAATGGAACTAAGGGGGAGAGCTCAACTCCTGAAAAACAGCTCCACACCATAATCCCCCCTCCACCAAACTTTACACTTGGCACAATGCTGGCACCTGACAAACCCAGAGAACACGTATCCATTGCTTTGGAGTCCAGTGGCAGCGTGCTTTTCGCAGCGTGCATCTGTTGGGTTTCCTTTGCTCTTGGTGATGTCAAGATTGCAGCTGCAGCTCTATTCCATCAAGTTCTCTGTGCACTGCTCTTGGTCTAATCTGAAAACCACGTGAAGTTTGGAGGTCTGTAGTGATTGATTGTTTGACTCTGCAGAAATTTGATGACCTCTGTGCTCTGTGCGCCTCAGCATCTGCTGGCCCCCACTATGTGATCATGGCTGTGTTGCCGTCGTTCCCAATTGGTTCCACTTTGTTATAACACCACTAACAGTTGACTGTGGAATATTTAGTAATGAGGAAATTTCATGACTGGACCTGTTACACAGGTGACATCCTATCACGGTACCACGCTGGAATTCACTGAGGTCCTGAGAGCTCCCAGTCTTTCACAAATGTTTGTAGTAGCAGTCTGCATGCTAAGGTGCTTGATTTTATACACCTGTGGCCATTAAAGTGCCAGGAAGACCTTGATTTAGTGATTTGGATGAGTAAGTAATTACTTTTGACAATATCCAGGTTATGGTAATCTAGTGCACTTGGAAGGAAAAGCGACTGGACTTCTCTAAGTTTCTTGAAGGATCCTGCAACACGGGGCAGAAAATGTTCCCTCCAAGCCACAAGAGAGAGAGAAGGAGCACACAGATGTAACGAACGCTCTTAAAGCATGTGGTTATCGAATCAGCAAAGATACTGTAAAAAAGGTCAGACATCAACTAGGGAGAAACAGAAGGAAAACAGAATAGCATTGTCAGCACTGTCATCTCCTATCATCCCTTTATCAGAGAAACTCAGGAGAGACTTCTCCAAACACCTCATCCTAGTGTACTTCAGACCTTTGGCTCATGTGATTAGGCAGATGATCAATAGTGGGCCAGTGACCCTCTTAAGGGACATTCCTAATATGGCTTAAATCCGGGACTCTCCACCAGAAGCTTCTCAGATGAGAGGTGAAAAATCTTCAAGAAACTTAAAGAAGTTCCTGAG
The DNA here is from genome assembly GCF_963969265.1 of Rhamphochromis sp. 'chilingali'. Taxonomy (NCBI): domain Eukaryota; kingdom Metazoa; phylum Chordata; class Actinopteri; order Cichliformes; family Cichlidae; genus Rhamphochromis; species Rhamphochromis sp. 'chilingali'. The sequence goes on along the minus strand of NC_137931.1, from coordinate 40,806,495 downwards.
ATAATGTATTTATATATTTATACGCCTCTAGAGTTGGCGTATAAAGGAGGATTTTTAGTACTTTAAGTGAAATACCCAAATTCCCAGCATGTTTTTGGTTTTGATTATTATTATTACATTTAATCTGTCTAAAAACATTCTTAATTATCTGATAAAAGGATAGGTCATTTCAAAAAATGACAAAAACCTCACTTGGGAAATAACATATGAACTGTATACCTTTGGGATTGCATAGTTATCCAGTGTGGTGTCTTTGCTTGTCATGTGAGCCAAATTGAGGGGGATGATGTTGGCCATTCTCTGAATCTCATGAACGACAGCATCAGTATAGGGCATTTTTTCTCTGTCACTCATAGAGGGCTGTCTGGATGAACCAACCACAGCATCTATCTCAGCCTGGACTCTCTCTGCACAGTGAAAACAGGAAACAATGTGAGTCTGTGTGCAGCATAGATGACTTACAGGGAAAGTTTACACATCTTACACGCATCCTCTCACAATACATATGATCTCTTAGGGACCCCCTGAGAATATAAAGAGATGGCAAATTGATTAGAAAATATGTAGTAAAGGTGGATGTGATTCATAAACACACCTTGTATGTCAGGGTAGTAGATCATGTAAAGCAGTCCCCAGTGTAAAGTAGTGGTTGTAGTTTCAGTTCCAGCACCAAAAAGATCCAGAGCGCAAAAACACAGATTTTGTAAATCAAAACCAGATTCTTTGTTCTCCTTCTATAAGTGTGAGAGAGGATCAAAAATGTGTTACATGCCAACAAATCACACATTTTATTAGAAATGTAGACAACAGACAAGGAGCACTTTACTCACCTCTCCCATTTCTATGAGAAAAGCATCAATGTAATCTCTTGGTGATGAAGGGTCAATATTTTCTTTGTGTTCATTGACCTTTACCTTTACAAACTCAATTAACTGTTGTACCAGAAATAATATTTCCTTGTGAGATCCAGGAATCCACTTCATCAGCCAGGGCATTGTGTTGTACATCTACAGAGTTCGAAGACAGTTTCAGGTACACCTGTTGACTACTGGCTTTTACACCAGATAACTCAAGAACTACAGATATTTGGAAACCCCTTCAAATGTCATGAAATATTAGATCCCAAAACACAAGGAGATGTAAACAAGAACTGAGGTTGTTTTTCTTTTCTCTTAAGAAGTGAAGATATAAATTTCTTGACCTCCTTTCAGATTCCCCACACTAGTCCTTTAATGTATATTTTGTCCTCCCTCCAGTCACCCCCAACCGGTCACGGGAGATTTTCAACCATACATACATTAAACAAAAATCACATTGGGGAGACAGGTCAGAACAGGTAGCGTAAAGAAAAACAATGAAATGTACGAGACAAAAGGGCAATGGAGGAGAAAAAAGAGGACTGTACTCAGACTGAGCTCCTGATAGGGGATCAGTATGAGAACAGAAAACAAAAACTCCTCATCACAGAAGCACATGAATCTTCACATCGTAAGACCATGAAAACACGTGACAAGCAACAGGGGTGGGTGAGTAGGTTTAGAGTAAGGCAATGTAAACAGGTGGTGGCCCCTCCCTGGGCCTGGTTCTTTCTGAGATTTGTTTCTGTAAAGAGGGAGTTTTTCCTTCCCACTGTTACCAAGTGCTTGCTCATAGAGGATCATCTGCCTTTAGGTGTTTTCTCTGTATTATTGTAGGGGTCTTTACCTCACAACATAAAGCACCTGGAGACGACTGTTGATATAGTGTTGTAAATAGAGCTGAATTCAATTGCCTAATCTAACTAAACAAAAAGTAGTTAGAACTTCCCCTTAACTAGAAACAACAGTTTCATGTCATACAGAAATTTTTGGATTGGAAATAAAGCTACTGTTGGCTGCTTGTTGACTGATTTAGCTGATTTTTAAGTCGGATGTCCTTATTTATGCAACTTCAATGGGATTTATGTTTCAAACATAAAATAATCTTTTGCTTGTTTGGTGACTGTGTAAACTTTTACACTATGGATCCTACAATTGCAGCAAAAATACGACTGGTTAATTTTAACAATATCAGCAACACGGACAATTTTAGTGCCAGATCAGTACTTTTACCTTTGATTCATAAAATAGATTTCACACAATAATATTTGTGTACATTTACATGACTCATAGTTTGAATACGCACCTTTTAGTTTTAGTAGACTGACATTACTGTATTCGTTTTCAATAAAATTTCTTCGGCAATGTTTCAAATTAAACACATTTTAGTTACAGAATAAAATAATGAATAAAATTATTGGATGTATTCTCACCTGTACTGACAAACTTCCCTGTAAATGCATAATCTTGTTGAATTTCTGGAGAATAGACTGAAACTCCTTGTCAGTGTAGTCGAATCGATTCCCAAACACCAAACAGCAGATGATGTTGGACACAGCGTTGTTTATCAGTGACTGGGTATTAAAGGGCTTTCCTGTAAAATACATAAAAAAGACTGAGGAACCCTTGCATCATGTCAAAATAATAAAGAAAATTGGGACCCAAAACATCACAAACAAAACATCAAATATGATGAGTCACTGGACAACGCATGTTATATGAATCGCATGCAACAGGTGTCATGATACCTAAGTACACAATGTATGTAGCTGTTGGTGCATGCGTTTGTCTTCAAAGTTGAAGGTAGTGTGAGTTAATTTTTTTTGTGCCTTGCTTATCTGCAAAAGCCTCTATGAGGTACTGGCACTCCTGCTGGATGGATAAGTCCAGGGTCTTCTTGCCCAGACCAAAGTTTCTGAGAGTGTGAAGAGCAAATCTCCTCTGTTGCTTCCATGGATAACCATTTGACATCACAAGACCTTTTAGGAACATACAGAAACATTAACTCCAAAATGGTGTAAATTGAGCCTGATCTTGCTCAACTTCAAATATGAAAATACAACCAACTCCACCTCTGTTTTCTGCTAGTTCAAATATGGGTATGACAGGACGATCAATTAAGTCTTCTCCTTTTTGTACCAAGGCCTCTTTCACAGACTTGTAGCCATTCACGACCACAATTCTTCCACCAAATAGTCGCAGGCTGAAAACGTTTCCATACTTCTCTGCAAACTGAACACAGGCATTGACATTGTGGTTGACCACTGAGTGGACATATTTTTTAAGAAGTCACTGTCATGTGATTGCCCATTTCAGTTTTAACCCCCAAGTTTAACTGTTTCTTATCAGCTGCTGAAATCTATTTAAAAGTATAATTTCTAATGCTGGTTGGATTTTTCAGTTACCCTTTTTTAAAATCTGGAGGACAAATTACTTAATCAACAATATAAAATTAATAGCATGTATCAATATTGTGCCCCCCACCCCGACCCCCAGTAAAGAGAACAAAGGGGAATCTGGAATAGAGTTCAGTTTGGCTATCTTGCATTTAAATTAATAATTTACTATTTACCTGACATGTTTAGGACTTTTTTTAAAAAACAAAACCTCACATTTACTGATTTACTTAAATCAATACGCAAAAAGTGCAGTGTGATATAGCTGAGTGTTGTTTACGCTTCTGACCCTTTATTTTCGACTACACAGCAATAAAGCTATTTCTATACCTCTGCGAACTGCAAGTGAAGCCTGGCAGGTTGGATACACCAAAGATCACCAATGAAAGCAAGAGCCCACGGTCCAGGAGGAAAGTTTTTTGGCACTCTGTTCTTCAAAAAATCAGTCAGAAGCAGGAAAACACACACAAATAGTAAAATGCTCCCGCCGTCAATCCACTCCAGGCCGAGCACGCTGTATATTCTCTCCATAGCTTTACTCTGTTATGCAAAAGTAACTCAGTGTTCAGCTACAGGGACAGAATATTATATAACCCAATGCCCGAGAGTACATAACCCAGCCCAAAGTCCAGATAAAGCCTTGATTACACTCCTAGTTGTTAGAAACAAGGTTTTGGTTTGTTTTTCTCCCCTAAGTTGAGTGAAACATTTAGTTCTGTGACTCAAATTAGCAGAACTGTGGTTTGTCATACAGTGACCGGATGTCTATGCCCATATCTTTTTTTTTTTTTTTTTTAAATACAAAAACCCAATCAAGGAGATAAATAATGAAGTCAGTAAAATGAATATTTCTTGCAGTGATGATGCCTTCCCTTGGAGGTTGTCTTTGATTAAATGTGAGTGCTCTTGCACCATTATAATAGCCACATATGGCCAGATTACACTCCAAGTTAATGAACACACCATACATGGGCATTGTATTGTGCTGTAACTGTGTTGTTGCCAGGTAATGGCTGAGGAACACAAAACCGTATTGCACAATACAAACATTGAGAAATGCCCAGGGCAGGCACCTCCGACTGATAGCAGTGTGAACTTAAAAGAAATCAGGCTAAGAAGAATTAGATCAATCCAAACTGGATTCAGTGAAAGATGAATATATGTTACTCACACACACATTTTCATATCAGGCTACGTTTATTTGTTCAGCACATTTAAAACCACAGAAGGTCTTTCAAACTGCTTCACAGTCAGGGCTCAACAATGAATCATTAAAAAGTGTGTAGTTTAATGTCAGAATCTTATATTTGTATACAGTATAATAGTGTATGTAATGTCTAAAGGTTTAATCAAACAGCATGCTGGCTCACAACATAATACAAATAGACAATGGTGAAACAGAAACTGCTTGACATGAAAAATGTAATAAAAGACAAATGTACACTGTAAGAAATAGATGTGTTTAGCTTATACTTGATGGTTTAACGTGCCACGGCACAGAGGATGTAAGGTTTGGGACAACAAGTGGTTCCCAGACTGGGCTGCTCTCCAGCAGGTGCCAAGAATGAAAACCTCTGAAGGAGGGAGGTGAAAACACCCCAAAGTTGTGTCCTGGGGTTGTTCTGCCAAAATGTGCAGCAAAAAAAACAAAGAGATGTCAAAAATCTCTTTCCAAAAGGCACCATAAACAGCAATGAAACGTCTAGTTCTGCTACTCAAATTAGCAGAACTGTGGTTTGTCATACAGTGACCGGATGTCTATGCTCATTATCCTTTTTTTTTTTTAAATACAAAAACCCAACCAAGGAGATAAATAATGGAGTCAGCAAAATGAATATTTTTAGCAGCAATGATGCCTTCCCTCAGAAGTTGTCTTTGATTAAATGGGAGTGCTCTTGTCCCATCATAGGAGCCAAATATCTCCAGATTACACTCCAGGTTAATGAACACACCATACTGTTTGGGTAAGCCAAATATATCTGGACAGGACCACAACATGTGTGACACTGACACTTTTGCAATACCACATTTGTCACACATGGGGGAGACAGTGCCAAATGTTTTGTTAAGTCTTGGCGTAGTGGAGCTTATGCAAGACTTTAAATTCAATCAACCTGGAATTGACAAAAAACCTTTGAATACTGGACAGGCTCTCTTTTGAAAGTTCATCTGAAATCACACTTCAGTTAATTGGTGAAGGCTTCACTAACATGGTTGTGCTAACTGCCATAACGAAAACTGGAAGCTAAATGTTTGGGAGTTTGTGGCATTGAGAAGAGGTCATAAAAAACATGACTTATTTAAAAAAAGCATGAATTTGGGAACAGAGCTCCATCCAAAATGTCTGATTTGAAGGTAGTGATAAAAATATGACTGATGAAAATGCAAACTATTAAACCAGTTGTTTTTTTGTTTTGTTTTTTAAATAAATGACACTGGTGGAAAAATGGATAAGATAAGAGAGTCCTCAAGAGTTTGGGTTTACAGGGAGTTTTAAGAACAAGGAATGTGAACAGCAGAAAAATCAGAAATGTACCCCCAAATCATCTATGAGTGCCATAAATTCACTTTTACTACAGCTGAATTTCCCGACAGCACGCTAAATGATTTGATACATTCCAGGAGATAGGGGACAAACACTGTTGGTTCAGACAAGCAAGTCATCAGCACACAAATTCACAAGACTTTCCATTCTTCCAGATTTTTACACCATGAATTCCTGGGTGACTTCTGTTAACCTATGTAGTGCAGTTTTTCTGTGGACAACTTTGTGGTCACAATACCCATGAAAGCACAGCGACGGCTTGCGTTAACCCTCTGACGACAAAATTTACAATGCCCAGACCCAAGGAGACACGTGGATGCTCGTGATGTGAAAGTACAATACTGGTGTGAATGTGCATGCGCATCTTTTTCTGTGTCAGGTCTGATGCCACAAAAGATAGTGGCATGAGAAACATTTAGCTACCACAAACCACAGAGCTGTTCAGGGTGTGGTACATGATCTGGGTCACTAGTTGAATGACTTAGCAGAAAACACACAACCAGGCAGTGACGCATGTCTGGCAAAGGTCTAGGATTTAAAAGGTCCTTTTTCTTAACTGATGCACCCGTACTAGCCTTTGTGATAATAATTAAGTCTTCTGTGCAATAAGCTGGGAAGGGAATGGACCACGATGGACAACGAGGGAGGCTGCCACCTTAAAAGGTACCAAAATCAGACATGCACAGATCAAAAAGGAGTGCTTGGCTGTGGTTTAGGCATATAGAGCGCTCCCAAAATAACTTTAACCTGTACATTTCATTACCCAAATAGACCACAAGCCATTGTTTCCACACTTGAAAGGATACTGTTGCAATGGCTTTTTGTTAATGAGAATAGCAAACTTCAATGCACAGGCAAAGTATGTCTTTGAAAACTGCTTGAATTTGCTGACACACTTTCAAGGCACCTTTCAGCCATGCAGAGACCTTTAGATAATGGAAACTGTCATATGACACACATCATACAGTCGATACTGGAAAAGGTTAGAGACCACAAAAAAACGATGAACCCTAAATGACGCTGAGCTGCATGAATCGAGTCATACTATGAAGTCAGATATTCTCTATTATCATGCTGCAACTTGATCCTCGAAGAGTAGAACTACTACATCAGATTCACATGGGCATTTTATAGTGTTGTAACTGTGTTGTTGCCAGGTAATGGCTGAGGAATACAAAACTGTATTGGACAATACAAACACTGAGAAATGCCATGGACATCTCAAACTGATAGCAGTGTGAACTTCAATAAAAAAACAGACTGAATAAGAAGGATTAGGTCAATCAAAACTGGATTAAGTGAAAGATGAATATATATTACTCACGCACACATTTTCAAGTCAGGTCATGTTTATTTGTTCAGCACATTTAAAACCACTGCTTCACAGTGGCACATAGATTATCACTCAACAATGAATCATTAAAAAGTGTTTAGTATAATGTCAGAATTTTATACAGTTTGTATACAGCAGATATGTAATTTCAGTATATATGTATGTAATTTCTAAAGGTTTTATTAAACAGCATTCTGGCTCATAACATAATAGAAATAGATAATGATGAAACAGAAACTGCTTGACATTATAAAATGTAATGAAAGACAAATGTACACTGTAAGAAATAGACGTGTTTAGCTTATACTTGATGATTTAACGTGCCGCGGCACAAAGGCAGTAAGGTTTGGGACAACGGGTGGTTCCCAGTGTGAACTCCAGACTGGGCTGCTCTCCAGCAGGTGCCGAGAATGAAAACCTCTGAAGGAGGGAGGTAAAGAACAGGAATAATTCCATTCGGGCAAGCTGCTCCCCGAGACACACACGCTTGCCTGATAATACACAATAAGAGTTTCAGTCACTATGCTTTCATCTTACAGAGGTTATTACTACAGCTCTGAAACACACAAAAGAGACACCGATCCCCTGCAAACTCAGTGATGTAAGAAATTGTTTGTAGATATAAGTCGGTGCTCACGAACAGTTAACAGCAAGCAGAAACATGTAACACTTCTTTTACCATATCTTGCTCAAACACCTCTCTTGTTGTTTTGCCTACATATTCATTAACAGAATACGTTCACTGAGATAAACTGCCCTCTTGACATACCTGCAGAAAAAGGCATAAAGGCTTCTCTCTTCCTAAAGTTACCATCCTGGTCCAAAAAGTGTTGAGGGTTGAAGGAATGTGGAGTTTCCCACATTGACTCATCATTGAGTACAGAGTGCAATAAAGGCAGGATCATGGTGCCCTGAAGAAACAGGTAAGTTAATTTGTGTTTGTTTAAAAATTATCTCAACTTTTAAGAACAAAATAATTAAACAGGTTAGATGGAAAATCAGCTGATAGAGAAACGAATTATCATTACATATGTTGAGCAATTAATATTTGGATATTCCAAAAGAGCTACTAAATGTGTTGTATCGTATTATGAGTTGTAAAACACTTGTTATTTAACAACAGATGCACCAAAATGCAGTGGTTGTTTTTTATGTTTAACCATTAGCCCACTGCAATTAATTAAGATATTTCCATCATAAATATTGCGCAAAAACTGTCTTTCTGAGTTTATCTATGCTTTAAAGTGACTGAAAAAAAAAATCATTGCTGAATTTAATGAGTTATTCAGTAGCTATATGACCAGAAACCAGAAAAACAAGCAAAAGGCTTTGGTAAAATAATTCTTAGCATGAGTACCTTTGGGATTGTGTACTTATCCAATATTGTATCCTTGTTTGTCATGTGTGACAAACTCAGTGGGAGGATGTTGCCCATTCTCTGGATCTCATGAATAACTGCATTGGTATAAGGCATGTTTTCTCTGTCACTCATAGAGGGCTGTCTGGATGAACCAATCACAGCATCGATCTCAGCCTGGACTTTTTCTGTACACAGTTAATAATGTGAGTCTACGTCAAGATTTTTAAAGTTGAGAAAACAATTCAAATCTAAGTAAATATATAAAATAGACTTGAGAGAAAACCCAATCCAGAGACAAAATTAAACAGAGACACACATTACAATGTCACATCAGAAACAATCAATTTTTATATAAATGGCTGACCTATAAGAGGCCGCTGTCATTATAAAGTTGAGATACTTGCAGAATATGTAGTCATAGTGACTATTACTCAGTCACAAACCTTGTATGACAGGATAGTGGATCATATACAGAAGGCCCCAGTATAAAGTAGTGGTAGTAGTTTCAGTTCCAGCACCAAAGAGGTCAAGGGTGCAAGCATTCAAACTACTGAGATCAAAACTTGAATCATTGCCTTCATTCTGTTAGAGGCAAAGATGAAAAAAAAAATCTGATGACATTTCATTAAAAATGTAAAAAGAACAAAAACAGCAGAGATGCAGGACAACACTCACCTTTTCCATTTCTATGAGAAAGGAGTCGATGTAGTCTCTCGGAGATGATGGGTTAAAGTCTTCTTTGTGTTCACTGATCCTGTTTTCTATGTAATTATTTATATTCTTGACCAGAGTAAATGTCTTCTGATGAGGTCCGGGCACCCACTTCATCAGCCAGGGCATTGCGTTGTACATCTACAGCGCAGGAGGACAGTCACTAACTTGTCAGACAGCGTGGATATATCTATGACATTTCTATTTATTTAATAAAAATGTACTAAATTAATTAGCTTTCAAAGAGAGATCCACATTACTGTATGTCCCTATGCGAAAAAGTAAAGAACTCTCTTGTTAAATCATGAATTGACTATGATTAATCCCATTTTTTGTAAAGACCTTTTAAATCACTTAAATAGAACCTGTCTGACAAAGTAAAGGAGGCTAAAAGATCTTAAAGCACCTGAGAACGGCTTATAAAAACATTTCTAAGTCGCTGGGACTCCACAAAAAAGATCAGAGCCCTTATCCACAAATGAAGAAAACTTGGAACAGTAGTGAACCTTCATAGGAGTGGTCGGCCTACCAAAATGACTTAAAGAGTGCACCACTGATCACCCAGGAGGTCACAAAAGAACCCAGAAGAACACCTAAATAACTGCATGGGGGAATTTCACTGTCAAAACCACTGCTGCCCAAAAAGAACACAAAAGGCTTGTTTCACATTTGTCAACATCTTGATGATCCTCAAGACCTTTAGAAAAATATATAGATGAGACAACATATGGCATAAAGCTAACACAGTATTTCCTAAAAGAACATTATACTAATAGTCAAACTTGATTAAAAAACAAAAACAAAAAAACAACCTAATCAAAGCTGGACTCAAGTAAGATTTAGATGCTTTAAATCAGTGGTCTCTATGTATGAATTACAAATATACAAATCACTGGGACACAGAACAATTCAGGAAGGGAACAATTCAAGGAGAGCCTTTTATAATAATGTGATTCAAATAAATATGACACATGCATTTGCATAAATCCTTTTAATTAGATTACTGAATCCTGGTTTAAAGGAGGCTCACCTGTGCCCACATGGTTACCTCCAAGTACAAAAGCTCATTGAAGTCCTGAAGAATAGACTGATGCTTCTCATCACTGTACTCAAATCGATTTGAAAACACCAAACAGCAGATGATGTTTGACACGGCGTTGTTTAGCAATGGCTGTGCATTAAAAGGCTTTCCTGTAAATAAAAATAAAGTGTGGGTGAGACAGAAAATGGACTCCATGTCCAAAGAGAAGACAAACTTGCTTGATATTTACCAAAAAAGCGTGTATTATATAAGAAAAATTAGCAATTTCATATTTTATATGTTTAGCAGAAAATTAGATAAGGTCATAAGCAATTATCAAACATTTAAAATGTAAAAATTATCATCAAACAGTGTGTGTCTGTGAAGGTTCTCAGTCATCCAGGTCATCATAGTCTAAGGAGCTTGGAAGTCCGAGAAGCTTCTTCAATTCTGAAGAAGCTTCTCGGATTAGAGGTGAAACATCTTCAAGGAACTTAACCCTTTAAGACCTACCATAGAGCCAAGGCCGCCAGAGCTTATATTATATTTTTACATGCTGTGGAGCCATTTTTGGGAGCATTTCAAGTTGCTATACACCAATACAACCATTATAGCCCAGATTTTAATAATATGTATTCATTAAGTGCATAGTAATTACATAAATTGCAAAAAAGTGCAATAAACTACAAAAAAATTGAAAATCGTTTTTGCTTTTTTAACATATATTTGTAGTTAGAGAAATTTAGGAGGCTTATCCCTCAAAACTGTAAATACAAAAAAGTTGCACAAAATAGTTTCCCACCATAGGAAATTTATTTTGAGCGTCTTCATAGTTTTATTTTTGAAATACGCCAATTTTTATACACTGCAGGAAAAACGAAAATAAATATTATACTGCAAATTTGCAAAAAAGCAGCATATGCATCAAAATAAACTATTTCCAGCAGTGCAATATGAGTCCTAAGCATCCCAGAAACGACACAGAAAGTCATAAAGTCAAAGATAACTTTTAAAAAGACCAGTATAGGCCCTGAGGGTAAAAAAGACTACATTTCTGCGAAAATGACGTCACTTCCGGTTTCGGGCAGGTAATGGCGGAAATGCAAAAGTTCGCGCCGATGTCTATTCCAACGCAGGAAGTGTTATGAACAGCTGATCGGATCGGCAAAGCGTGTTTCTGGAATATTATGTTTTTGTTCCTGCAAGCGCCTTTTATGCAGTTTTTGCAAAGCTTTATGTGGAAGGAAACCGTGACCTAGGACAAGCTGATGGCATAAGATGTAAATACAACTCCTCCGGTTTCATATGCAAAAAAAATTTTTGCGCTAGCTTACGTGGTTGCAGTGCTACTGGGATTTAAAAATAGTTACGCAAAACAGAGCGTGCCCGCTCCGATCGGCTCTAAAGGGTTAAAGAAGTCCAGACGCTTTTCTTTCCAAGTTCCTCAGACTATCAAACAGTGTGATTTTTAAATGCCTTGCTGGTCTGCAAAAGCCTCTGTGAGATACTGGCACTCCTGCTGGATGAATTCTGCCAACGTCGTCTTGCCCAGACCAAAGTTTCTGAGTGTCTGAAGAGAAAACCTCCTCCGCTGCTTCCATGGATAACCACTGGAAGCTACAATACCTTTGAAAAAACATATACAAATATACATATTTTGACTGGAAGAGAAACTAGGCATGTTGATCACCATCGTCACGCTAATAAATCTAACTTGGTGCCCATCTGATACTCCAATATTAAGTGTGTAATTAAAAGAAATGAAATCACCTTTATTTCCAAATACATCGTCAACCAAAGGAATTATGGGACGATCTGCAAAGTCTTCTCCTCGTTGGACCAGGGCTTCCTTTACAGACTTGTAGCCATTAATGATCACAACTCTATGACCAAAGATTCGAAGGCTGAAAATGTTTCCATATTTCTCTGAAAACTGAATCGACAGTAGATTTAGCTTGTTATTCAACACTTGCATATTTTAGGATAATTTAAAAAGAAATAACTTTTCTGATACAGCTGACTTTTACATTTTTATTCTACCAAAAGAAAACTAAGACTGTAGCAGCTGTGATAAGTGTGACATGTGATACCATGTCCCAAAAAATATAACAACCACAAAACAAGCAAATAAAAACAAAAAACAAGAACTGAAAGCAGCTAATAAAATAAAACAGAAATGCTTGCTTACAAATATTTAATGTCTCTTTACGGGACACTCGGCAGCAAAAAGTAGAAGCTGAAAGGACAATAGCAGCGACTTGAAATGCAGCTCACACTAAGCTTCTAGGCTGTTAGTTATGTTCAGTGTTGCCAACTCCTCAGTAAGGAAAATCGCTATTGGCTGTCCTAAAAGTCGCTAGAAGTCGCTAGATGACGTCATCACCTAATTTGCATAATTGGTCATGCTAATATAATGATAACCTACGCTGTTGGAGAGAGAAATAACATCGTGGAAGAGACATAAAGTTAGCAAAAAACGTCCTAAATGCATTTAGAGTTTATTTAGAACTACAAACTTAATTTCTTTTAGCAATTATTGTTTTTTAATGTCACAATTCCAACCCTGCTCCTTTATTCGGGCTTCGACCGGCAAAAGTGACCCGAAATAGGCACTCTGGTGGAGTTACTTTGTGTGTGAGAGTGTGTGTTTATAAGTAGTTTTAAACCTTGTGATCCACAAAACAGCATAACAGTAAAAGAAGAACTGACTGCGTTACAGACAGTGCGGGAGCAGCGGCTTCGCTCATGCGCGATTCATTTGCAGTTTGGACGCACAGGTGTGAACATCTCCTGCAGCTGGGGGAGGACTATCCTCCGCCCGTGGGGTGCCCACGGCAGCACCGCTGCTTGTTGAGAGTAAGAGCAACACGCCCTTTCACGTCAAAAAGTCGTCATAAATAAGTCTCCAATAATTCCAGAAAAAGTCGCCAGATTTGTCGCTAGTCGCTTTTTAGAAAAAAAAAGTCGCTAAGGGGTCTGAAAACTCGCTAAATATAGCGACAAAGTTGCTAAATTGGCAACACTGGTTATGTTACCGAATGTTTTAAAGTCTAATAAAAAAAACTGCTCTGCCCCATGTAGCCCAATCTAAGTCTAAATGATTACCAATAACGGAGGAATAAAGGGAACCTATAGCACCATTTAGCTACCTATTTGCAGTAAACGAGTCGCCCCATTTTCTATATGAATATATTCTTCTTCTTAACAGCAACAATGATAATAATAATCGTTACTTTGTATCACACCTCTTCGAACTGCAGATGGAATCTGTTAGGTTGCAGGCGATGAAGATCACCAATAAAAGGGAGAGCCCACGGTCCGGGAGGAAAGTTTTTCGGCACTCGGTTCTTCAGAACATGAGCCAGCAGAAGAAAAAGACAGGAAAAAAATAAAATGCTCCTGCCGTCAACCCACTCCAAGCCGAGAGCGCTGTATAATGTCTCCATAGTTCCGCTCATTCGTGTCACTTTACTGTTTTAACTTTGATTTCACCACTAGATAAAATGGTGGGTGATTATATAACCAAGTGGGTTCGATAGCTGGCCGTCAAAATAAAAGCATTTAATAAAAACATGAAATCAATAACAAGTATCTTACTACGATGATCGTAGCGTGTTTATGTGTGTGTGTGTGTACAATGTTTCCTTGTTAACTGATGGCCCAGTGTAAAGGAAACGTTGCATGTCACATCATCACACATACAGAAATTATTAACATGTATAGCTTTAACAAGCGTTATCTAACAGTTTTTATGATTTTCCTATATGTTATATTAATTGATCATACATCTGAAAATGATACATTCTCTGTTTGTTTGGCGTGTCACGTGTTTCCTGTACTTATTGTAATTTATTTGTCACTGATTTTTGTTTCAATCAGCAGTGAAGGATGCGAAAAAGCATTAATCAAATTAAACAACTCAGCTGATTTGTAAAGAAAGACATTTTCTGGGGGAGTTCCTCTACATTATTTAACAGTTGGGGTAGGGAGATTACAAGCTGTTAGTGATAGCTGTCAGTCCAGTCATTCATTGTATTACTGCCCTCTGCCAAGGTAAAGACTAAAGCTGACACCACTGACACAAGCTCATAATGAAAAAGGCAAGTGCATGCAGAAAATCTATTTATTTATGACATTGTGCATTTTATAACAAGCAGTGGTATGAAAAATAAAAACACTCACACCAACTGAAATAAATTATTATGGTTATTAAGATCACCCTGTCACCACCTGGTTTGCCTGCATTCCTCTGATATCCAAATAAACATAAACCTATATACTTTTCAAAATAGTTTGTGAATTTAAAAGGGCCTTCTTGTTTAAGAGTGACATAAGATTGTTGGTAATCAACCCGCCCATTAGGTTATATCATAGAGAGTCTACTGTAGAATAACAACTGATTTCTTATGTTCTTTTAAAGAAATTGGGAAAGTCAAGATAAGGATTACCACGTTTAGCAGAACACCTTCAAAATACCATCAAAGCAAACAGAATTTTTTTTTACTATTCTGATATATTTCCAGAATCTTAAAATACTTTAAACACATCATTGACGAGTGTTAGCTTCATTAACCAGGAGGTCACTGTTTCATGAGGGTCCGTCAGTGCCAACAAAACTGACTAAACACAGCGAGTGGTTTTGTGCAACACAAAGACAGAATCTAAGAGTAATCATCAAGCACAGTGGTGCAAAATTATAGAATTGCATTCCTGCCTCAAGCACTGAGCAACTTCAAAACACTGAATCAAATAAGCATTGTTTCATAGAGTACTTAAAGATTATGTGAAATCATCTTTTGGATAATTGAACTAAAATAGGTTATTGATCCTCGACATACAAGCAAATCCACCAAGATATGGTGGGAGTTTGTTTTCAATGTAGACACTGACTCAAGTGTAGATTAAACTTAATAAATTAAAGTTTGAATCCTATGTAAATATCTCTGCAGTACTATTAAACGTTAAAAACAGAATACTGTTTTTTTTGTCCAGCTGTATTTATCTTATTGTCAAAATTTTACTGAAGTCCTTGTAAATGTTTGCTTATGACAGCGATTATCATGCATATGCAGTGGAATGTGATCTCTTAAAAAGTTGTAATTTAATATTGTAAACCTTTCAAATTTTTATTTGTTGAATACAATGGATGGAATGGCTCCTTTAAAAGGTCTCCATGGTGAGAAGAATTTAGCAGGTATAGATAATGCTTCATATGACAAATATGATGGAGGACATTGATTCATCAAACTGAGTATCAGACAATTTCAGTTTTATCATAGTTGATGGTTTAACGCGGTACAGCACAGAGGCGGTAAGGTTTGGGACAGCGTGCGGCACCCAACTGGAACTCCAGACTGGGCTGCTCTCCAGCAGGTGGCGAAAGAGAAAACCTCTGAAGGAGGGAGGTGAAAAACAAAAACAACTCCATCCTGGCCAGCTGTTCTCCAAGACACACACGCTTGCCTGAGAACAAACAATAAGACATGAGTTTTATTCAAACAATTTACAAGATATTCACTATATCATAGAGTTTACTACACTTCTGCAACAAACCAAGGATGCATGCCATTTTGCCTTGGCTAAAACAGTACAAGAGGCTTTAATGTACAACAAACCTGCAGAAAATGGAAGGAACGCATCTCTCTTGTGAAATTTACCATCCTTGTCCAGAAAGTGTTGAGGGTTGAAAGAGTGTGGAGTTTCCCACACTGACTCATCATGTAGGACTGAGTCCAGGGTAGCCACGATCATGGTACCCTGCACAAAAAATACTATAAAAATAACCAAAATACTAAAATTGAAAGAAATTTTAAAAAAATTAAAATTGTTATTCAAGTATATTGGTTTAATTTGCCATATAACAGAAAGTGAGCTGATGGAAAAAGGCAACGTAACATTGTCAAAATGTCCAAAAGAGCTTTTTAGTATGCAATTGTGTCAAACTACAAAGTGTATAATGCCTGTTAATTAAGAACCAGGGACAAGTGCAATGGTTGTTTTAGATGTTTTTAACCTTTAATCGTAGGTGTTAAAAAATTTATCTGTTTTCTCAAAATTTCTAATTTTTACAAGTGTATATTCTGGTGTCTATTCACATTAATTTCTCACTTTCAGTTATTGGTTTGAGTTAATATGAGAACAGTAATGAAGCTGACCTTTTTATTTGATTTGAAGTTGCATTGTCATTACATACAGTATTTCAGAGAAACTAGAGAGAAACCATGCTAAGTCATTGCTGTTTTGATGAAATAGTGGCCGTATGATTTGACATCTACTCTATCTGTCGCAGGACAAAAGGCAGTCTATGCAGGGCCATAAGAGTATCCTTATGTGTAGTCATGAATCACTGTAATACAGAGCCCTGATGTAATACTAATGTAATCCATTAGCACAGGTGTGCCACAGAGATCTATTCTTGGACCTCATGTATTTATTCTGCACATAACCACAGACTAAAAATGGACTCAGCCACTGTGTAGTTACAAAACTCTGCATTTTGATGGGTTAGCATTTTGGTTGCTGCCATGTTACTTTTTAGGAGTCAGAAGTTACCATATATTGTTGAGAAGTCTAAACAGGCATGGTACTGTGAATTATTTAAGCATTACATAAGTCATTTTAAGGACTGCATAATATCTGGATAATTTTGAGGAAGAAGAATATTTTCACCATCTTACATCACAAATACACTTTACTTTCCGGGTCCATGTGGTATCAACCTTTTGGGATTTACTTACCTGGAGGATTGATCATACATCAAAAGAGTACAGTTGATAGTGAGTGTTACACTATTTTTATACCAGGCTTTAAATGTGCTTTTTAAAGCTGCTTCATTGGTTATTTTAAGTGTAACATTAGGATTGACTTTTCAAGTCAGCTTCAAGTTGCTAAATTGGTAGACAAGGAATACTTTATTCTACAGCGAAACTGCCAGAAAGTATTATGGTTTGTGTACCTTCGGGATTGTGTATTTATCCACTGTAGTTTCCTTGACTGTCATATGAAACACATTGAGAGGAATGATGTTGGCCATTCTCTGAATCTCATGAATGACAGCATCAGTATAGGGCATGTTTTCTCGGTCACTCACAGAGGGCTGTCTGGACGAACCAACCACAGCATCAATCTCAGCTTGAACTCTCTCTGCACAGTCAAAACAGGATACAATCAGAGTCTGTATCAAGGTTATTATATTTATCTAAAAGTAAATGAAAAATTAAAATTGACAGTGAGAAACAATTTCAGGTTATTAATGTAAAAATAAAAACGTACTTAAGAAAAAACAGTTACTACCAATACTGAATTATTAACTTCAGATCAAACATAATTAGAAACATAAACAGGAAATATATTTTCAGTTTTAGTATTTGTGAATTTGTTAATATTTGTCAACACAAAAGCTACGAAACATTTAAACATATGTTTATTGAAAGGTGGAAAGTCTAAATGAATGTCAATCGGCTATCTTCACATATTGATTTTTTATTGTCAGCTTCATGACCACATATGTGGTCTTCCTGTTTTCTGATAAATAATGCCAGGATCTACTCTGGAAACTAACTGATTCCCAACTAGAAATCAAAACATGCTAAAAAAAAAAAATGATGAGACTATCATAAACTCTGTTTTGTGTATTATGTAGATGACTAACACAACCTGCATGCTTTTTCTCACAGTACAAGACCGACATGACAAAATACATAGTACTGTTGGGTATTACACACGCACCTTGTATATCAGGGTAGTAGATCATGTAAAGCAACCCCCAACGTAAAGTAGTGGTAGTAGTTTCAGTTCCAGCAAAAAACAGGTCCATGGTGCAAGCATGTAAGGTACTGAGAGAAAAACTTGAATCTTTCTCCTCGTTCTATCAACGGTCCAAACAACAGAAATTAAAATCTGTTATCAAACTTCATTACAAGACCAAAACGAACAAACATAATAGAGATCGAGCACAACACTCACCTTTGCCATTTCTATAAGAAAGGCATCAATATAGTCTCTCGGTGACGCTGGGTTAAGGGTTTCTTTGTGGTCTTTGATCCTGATTTCTATAAAGTCCTTTACCTCTTGTGTCAGAGTGAACATTGTCTTATGAGGTCCAGGTAACCACTTCATCAGCCAGGGACTTATGTTGTACATCTACAGAACAGGAAGCCAGATTAAACCATCTTTTCATGACTGGACATATCATGCTGTGCATTCAAAGAATTCTGAATTGAAATCTAACACACTTCTAACAGGAATTCCACAGTGGCAAAGCTGGTGGTAGAAATATAATTACCAAGAGAAAAATATTTGAGGACAATGTCAGCAAACATTTTTTTGATTTTTGTTTTAATGAGAGAGATCAAGTTCATATTCCCCAGTGTTCACTGAAATTTAAGTTGATTTAGATAATGCTTCAAAATGAGGAGTTGTCATATAGATGAGAAGTTTCAAGACATTTTTCAAAAAGCACTTGAAGAGACTTGGCTCCACATATTACCCGATATAAGCTGATTGTTATAAAAAAAAATCTACTTAGGTACAAATACTACTTGTGAACACACGTATACAAATATGATGTCTATTGGGATTAAGGATCCTTTATTGTTATTCATCATGAAGAAAATGTGATAGAAAGAGATGCAATTACTCAGGTCTCATCTCAGTACTAGTAACATTTAAAAATAATAGACAGACATTTAGAGATTTCTCCAGATACAGACAGACAAACTGGTGGTAGCTAACCAACCGGACATTTTAGTGGAAGACAAGCAGAAGTATGTATATATATATATATATATATATATATATATATATATATACACACACACACACACACACACACACACACACACACACACACACACACACACACACACACACACACATATATATATATATGTCTGCAGAAATTCCCCCCACCCCTACAGGTGGGGGGAATTTCAAGCTCAGGCCCTCTACCAGAGACCTGGGAGTTTTGAGGGTCCTGTGCAGTATCTTAGCTGTTCCTAGGACTGCGCTCTTCTGGACAGAGATCTCTGATGTTGTTCCTGGGATCTGCTGGAGCCATTTGCCTAGTTTGGGAGTCACTGCACCTAGTGCTCTGATTACCACTGGGATCACCGTTACCTTCACCCTCCACATCTTCTCTGAGCCCTTGTTACTTCTGCAGCTTCTTGTGTTATTTCTTCCTGATGTTGCTGTCATTCGGTATCACTATGTCTATCACTACGGCTGTCTGCTGCTTCTGCTTGTCTTCCACTACAATGTCCGGTTGGTTAGCTACCACCAGTTTGTCTGTCTGTATCTGGAGATTCAAGCACTTTGAATCACCTTGTTGTTGAATTGTGCTATACAAATAAACTTGCCTTGCCTTGCCTTGCCTTGCCTTGCCTTGCCTTGCCTTGCCTTGCCTTGCCTTGCCTTGCCTTGCCTTGCCTTATATCTGTGGGCTTTGCATCTGCCAGGACTTGGCTTCCTCCTCTCTGCCCTTTGGTGTGTTTTAAATCAGTATTTGTTTTTGCTCCTCATTATAAATTAGAAACCCTGTAGGGAGACTGTGGTTGCTTAAATGTGACTTTTGGATTTTATATAAATTGTGATGTAATTTGATTACTGCATAATGTAGGATGGTGGAAGGAGATTCACCTGTATCGATATGCTTCCCTGTAAGCGCAAAATTTCATTGAAATTATGAAGAATAGACTGGTACTGCCGGTCAGTGTACTCAAATCGATTCCCAAACACCAAACAGCAGATGATATTCGACACAGCATTATTTATCAGTAGCTGGACATTAAAGGGCTTTCCTGCAAATAAAGACAGAAAATATGGGGACAAGTACCCAGTGTCATAACAAAGCAAGCCCACTCTATTGAATGGTGGCAATCATGTCACCAAGATGTTTTTTATACCTTGGTGTTCTGTGAAAGCCTCTGAGAGATACTGGCACTCCTGCTGGATGTATAACTCCAGAGTCTTCCTGCCCAGACCAAAGTTTCTGAGTGTATGAAGAGCAAATCTCCTCTGTTGCTTCCATGGATAACCATTTGAACCCACAAGACCTTTGAACACACAAATACACAATAATAGATTGAATAAGAAACACTACCTTACACCCCTGATTTGGTGTCTCAATTATGTTGTTCATTGTATTCAACACTAACTATATATATATTTTTTAATGAAAAAGAGAAAAACAGAACCTTCATTCCCAAATAAATCTTCAAACAGTGGTACGGTGGGTCGATCTATGAAATCGTCTCCTTGCTGGACCAGGGCTTCTTTCACAAACTTGTAGCTATTAATGACCACGGTTCTTCCACCAAAGAGTCTGATGGTGAAAATGTTTCCATATTTCTTTGCAAACTGAACAAAGACAGCAGGTAGATGTTGTGGTTCAACAGTACTCAGAGAATTAATACTGCTTCTACATCTTTACTGCAGATACTATAAGATTGCAGCAATGTTGCCTCATTAATATTACAGGGAGTGCAGAATTATTAGGCAAGTTGTATTTTTGAGGAATAATTTTTTATTGAACAACAACCATGTTCTCAATGAACCCAAAAAACTCATCAATATCAAAGCGGAATGTTTTTGGAAGTAGTTTTTAGTTTGTTTTTAGTTTTAGCTATTTTAGGGGGATATCTGTGTGTGCAGGTGACTATTACTGTGCATAATTATTAGGCAACTTAACAAAAAACAAATATATACCCATTTCAATTATTTATTTTTACCAGTGAAACCAATATAACATCTCCACATTCACAAATATACATCTCTGACATTCAAAAACAAAACAAAAACAAATCAGCGACCAATATAGCCACCTTTCTTTGCAAGGACACTCAAAAGCCTGCCATCCATGGATTCTGTCAGTGTTTTGATCTGTTCACCATCAACATTGCGTGCAGCAGCAACCACAGCCTCCCAGACACTGTTCAGAGAGGTGTACTGTTTTCCCTCCTTGTAAATCTCACATTTGATGATGGACCACAGGTTCTCAATGGGGTTCAGATCAGGTGAACAAGGAGGCCATGTCATTAGTTTTTCTTCTTTTATACCCTTTCTTGCCAGCCACGCTGTGGAGTACTTGGACGCGTGTGATGGAGCATTGTCCTGCATGAAAATCATGTTTTTCTTGACGGATGCAGACTTCTTCCTGTACCACTGCTTGAAGAAGGTGGCTTCCAGAAACTGGCAGTAGGACTGGGAGTTGAGCTTGACTCCATCCTCAACCCGAAAAGGCCCCACAAGCTCATCTTTGATGATACCAGCCCAAACCAGTACTCCACCTCCACCTTGCTGGCGTCTGAGTCGGACTGGAGCTCTCTGCCCTTTACCAATCCAGCCACGGGCCCATCCATCTGGCCCATCAAGACTCACTCTCATTTCATCAGTCCATAAAACCTTAGAAAAACCAGTCTTGAGATATTTCTTGGCCCAGTCTTGACGTTTCAGCTTGTGTGTCTTGTTCAGTGGTGGTCGTCTTTCAGCCTTTGTTACCTTGGCCATGTCTCTGAGTATTGCACACCTTGTGCTTTTGGGCACTCCAGTGATGTTGCAGCTCTGAAATATGGCCAAACTGGTGGCAAGTGGCATCGTGGCAGCTGCACGCTTGACTTTTCTCAGTTCATGGGCAGTTATTTTGCGCCTTGGTTTTTCCACACGCTTCTTGCGACCCTGTTGACTATTTTGAATGAAACGCTTGATTGTTCGATGATCACGCTTCAGAAGCTTTGCAATTTTGAGACTGCTGCATCCCTCTGCAAGATATCTCACTATTTTTGACTTTTCTGAGCCTGTCAAGTCCTTCTTTTGACCCATTTTGCCAAAGGAAAGGACGTTGCCTAATAATTATGCACACCTGATATAGGGTGTTGATGTCATTAGACCACACCCCTTCTCATTACAGAGTTGCACATCACCTAGTATGCTTAATTGGTAATAGGCTTTCGAGCCTATACAGCTTGGAGTAAGACAACATGCATGAAGAGGATGATGTGGACAAAATACTCATTTGCCTAATAATTCTGCACTCCCTGTATATCTCTTAACAAGAACCCAAACTGCAAACACATGAGAAAATATTTAAAAAGAGAATATAAGTAACCGAAAATGCAGCTCTGGCTGAACCCTCTTGATGTGGTCTCCATAAACCAAACTCAAGCAACAAATCTTTTCTCTTGTGTGAATAAAGGCAACTGCAGATAAAGTTCACTGAGTTAATGATTGCCAGAGTTTTAAATGGGGACTTGCCTGAACTTGTTCTGTAGTACTTTAAACAGGCAGAAGGTCCTTTTACTAACTATTACATCCATATTACAAATATTCTTCCACTGAGGATAAGTAATGGCCATTGAAAAAAGATGCTCCTTTAATTCTTGGATATTTTATTATTAACCCTTCAGAGGAGGTTATGTTTTTGGTAGCATTTATATCCATGCATGCCAGCATTTTGTTTGTAAACATGACAGCTCAATTTTAAAATTTATTGTTATTTATTGTTTTTGTTGCTATGCATTTGCATTTAAATATCTTGTCAAATTTGACCTCTTATGTCATTTTTTCATTTCGCATCTGCCTTTCTTGCAGGTTGACCCCAAGATGCGTTAAATTTTTATAGAAAGTTTTATTGAGAGAAAGAGAAAATTAGCTAGAAATATATTGTAGTATTATATTGTAAAATAAGCACAAGTTATACTATTATCCATTACCTACTCCTATATAACATTTTTGTAATTAAAGTAAAGCTACCCTTATCTGATTTTTAAGGAAAAAAGAAAGAAAAGAAAGATATTAAAATTAAAACACTATTCCCTTAATAGTAAACACGAGTACCTCTCTGAACTGCAGGTGTATTCTGTCAGGCCTGATGCGATGAATGTCACCGAGAAGCGGGAGAGCCCACGGTCCAGGTGGGAAGTTTTTCGGCACTCTGTTCTTCCAAATATCAGACAACAGCAGGAAAACACAGATAAATATTAAAATGCTCCTTCCATCTATCCACTCAAAGCCAAGAACACTGTATAATGTCTCCATTTAAAGTTCTTAATGTCGCATGCTGGATTACTGTAGTGATTTAACTGTGATGCTACCACGAAACAAAGTGCGATCAGATAAATGGGTGGACTACTTAAAACACAAAGGTGAAGCTAAGACTAGCCTTCAAAATAAAAGCTGATAATGGTGGTGTTATTTTCAGTTTTTTTTACACATAGTACATTATTACATGCAAAAAGGCTACACATAAAATTATGTATGAAGTACTGATTACTGTATCAGTAATATCGGTGATTGACATTGTGAGGGAAAAACAATTATTTCCTGCATAAAACAAAGAATAACCCACCAGCACAGCCAACCCACCTCCTAAAGAAAAGCGAACAAAGACATGTATATGTAGATATGTAAACAGTGTCCAGTAACTTTATACCATTTCATAATGATGGAGAGGCCAAACTATTGAGTGCTGCATTATTAAGTGGCTGAATAAAACAATGATATAGCTTCCAAGCAAACATCTTGTTTGTGTGCTTGGAAGTTTTTTTTTCTTTTCACAATTTAAGTCCTTTCAATGGCAGTCAAGCCTGAATACGAACTACCAAGCTAACAATTACGCATGTTTAATTCTAAAAAAACATGGTTGACTCATGTAAGTAGAACACAAGTCTGGTTGCAAATTTTGAAGCCAATATGATAACCTTATTACACCAACGATGTGGATGTCTAGCTTTTTAGATCCAATCTGGTCTTTAAGTCTGACGTCATTAGCCGTTTCCGGGCCCAAATTCCGCTTCAGGTCCCAAAATCAAACAAACACTGCAGCATTACATTACTGTGGAGTTACAAACTGTCTAAATTCTTTCATCTTTAATCAGTGTGGCTGCTGTAACAGGTAACAGTTAAGTTTAACATCCAGGCATCCATGAAAACAGGATTAATAAAATTTGGAAGTTAGCAGGGAGTTAGCTCGCTAGTTTCCACCTAAACATAATATACCAGGTTCTGAAAGGGATTTCTGAAAAAAATTAAGATATACAGCTCTGCTATCTGCGAACATTGAGGAAGACAGCAAGCTAAACAGTAGTGATGCTTGTAGGGTTACTGAAGTTAGACTAGCTGTAAAATATTAAGATGTGCTACTTGATCGCTAGTGACACAGTTGTGTTAGCATAATAGACTTTGACAGTTTTGAGGGAGAGTGAGTCCAAAAGTCCGCAAAACTACAGATATCAAAGCAACTGCAGAGCGAAAACAATTAATCCTCCTGACAACTTTGTGGTGTTTACTGCCAGGGGTATGCTACTATATCCATTAAGGAAGGGTTTTTCTCAGCCTTCGTCAACTGAGACGGGCAAAAAGAGTCCCAGGTCCACTCTCAGCCAGGCCAAGTTTGTTTACTATATTGGTTAAAGATGGGTGATGCATCACCTTCTGACAGCGAAGACGGGCAGATAGCCTCCCAGGTGCATCTTAGCAGGGCTGAGTTTATTTAACCCTTTCTTTGGACTTATCACCGTTGGCCATAACACAACCAAAGGTTACTTATTGATCCTAATTACTACATTTGAGACAGTATTGGTCAACATGTCCTCATACAACAAGTGGCACACACTTCATTAATGTAATTGTAGATAATATTTGACCTAAATATGTGGGTCTTGTGATTTAAACATGTAGGTTAGATGCTTATCACAATGATTCCGTTATATAAAACACTCCAGTGTAGGTATATATATATAGTGTACGCGAGTATATATGATTACATAGTATATATGTGAATATATATGTCATAAATTGTGGAATTCTTTTTTCTGGCAGCCACATTTGGGACCAGCTGTAGTTCGTGTTTGGTTCATGCAAATGTATAACAAATTGCATTGATCAAACAAAGAGGAATTATAAGCATGGCATGGCAGCTAGATTCCTTTGGATCAAACTGAGCTGAACTTAATAAGTCGCCTAAGCCAGATAGAGCAAGATTGGACTAAATTGACAGTGATGCTTATTTATGCTGGGTTTTTACAATATTGGCCCACATTTATAAGCAAGGAGCCCAGCTATATATGAATAAGGTCAGTGTGCCATTGTCTACTTTACTTACATGAATTAATTGTGCTCTTGTGATGTCACCAATGTCAGAAGGATTTAAGCACCTGGCAACCTAGAAGTGCTCCAGTTCCTGTGACCTGTTTATCCATTTCCTGCAAAGCTGACAGTAGTGCAGTATCTTCCAGACCAAGCTCCTTTCTGGACAGCTTTTGCAAGAGGATCTTAACAAAGAGGACAACAGAACTCCAGAATCCTAAAGGAGAGTTAAAGTATTGTAAATTGAACTAAAAGAGAAACAATACCCCAGAGGTACAGAGGTTTGGATGCCCAGTTGCAGCCCAAACACTCTCCCCACAACAAGGAAGTCATGATCCAAATCAAGTACTTCATACCATGTATTCTATACTTTTTTGGTATTGCAACCATCATGGCACACCTGCTGCTCATATATTTTTACATTTCAAATGATTAGTTTTAGAAGTATTTCTAAAAGGATTTCAATGCTCTCTCTACTCTTGCCACCCTAGATTTTCTCTTACTTGTCGTTTTCTATCTCTAACGTCAAACACACTTCAGGTAAAACAAAAACCTTTGACTGTGTGTTAATGGTGTAAAGAGAAATGAAAAGTCAAGCTTGAGATTTTTTTAATGGTAATTGTTCAGAATTAACATTCATTTCAGGTAAAGTAACAATTTAGAACAAATGATTCTGTAAGCCTTCAAATACAGTGGAAAGTTTTCTAACAGATTACTTTGATTGTCCTTAAAAGGGACAGAATCCACTTTACTTGTAAAAGCAATGAACCAGGCAGGTATCTCTGAAATCGTTAACCAGAACAGAGACTCAATCCTTTCACTTGCCTTAATGTCAGAAAAAAAGGATAAACTAATCTCAGTTTTTTGGTGGTTTAACATTTTTAGTAATTTCTGTTAGAGTACAATAGATTTATATTGTAAAAGTTAATGAAAAAGGTCTACTGGACTACAAGAACAAAAACTAAACTGCATTAGATGATAAATGTAATAAAGGAGTGATTTATTTTCAGTTTGCCATAGTTGATGGTTTAACGTGGTACAGCACAGAGGCGGTAAGGTTTGGGACAGCGTATGCCTCCCAACTGGAAATCCAGACTGGGCTGCTCTCCAGCAGGTGGCGAAAGAGAAAACCTTTGGAGGAGGGAAGTAAACAACAGGAATAACTCCATCCTGGCCAGCTGTTCTCCAAGACACACACGCTTGCCTGAGAATAAACAGTAAGTCATGAGTTTTATTCAAACAATTTTTTTTACTACACTTCTGCAACAAACCAAGGATGCATGCCATTTGGCTAAAAGAGTACAACCTGCAGAAAATGGAAGGAAAGCATCTCTCTTACGAAATTTACCATCCTTGTCCAGAAAGTGTTGAGGATTGAAAGAGTGTGGAGTTTCCCACATTGACTCATCGTGTAGGACTGAGTCCAGGGTAGCCAGTATCATGGTACCCTGAACAAAAAAAAAAACAAAAACCCCACAAAATAATCTTAAGACCTGAGATACTGAAATTGGAAAACCAACAAGTAAACAAACAAACAAATCTAAATTGTTACTGAAAATTGGTTTAATTTGCCATATGACAGAATCCAAATCCAATTTATATAGCATTTTAAAAAAACAGAAACATCTTGATGCATGCTCATCCAGGTAAGTAAATATCCAAAATTTGATTCTTTTCATCTGGACGTAGCATTTTCAGTGGGAGAAACATTTCATCACTCATCCAAGTGACTTCTTCAGTCTCAGCTGACTGCAGGTTTCCCCAGTCTTATAAACAGTACATTTACATAATGACTGAAACCAGCCCACTGAAGGAACAATATGCTGGGAGGCCAGTTGGGGAATGGCTGCAATCACAGCATTGTACGATGGCGAAAGATGTACCCTTAGGCCCCCTCCTCGATTAAGAGGTGGTCTTTCCCTTTTCACGTAAATGGCCTCCTTGACTCCGCGTTCAAACCAGCGTTTTCACTTAGGCAGTAGTTGTCCTTCTCTCCTGGATCGGCTGGAACTTTCTTTTGGTGCCTTCCCATCTTTGACAAAAGTCCAGCTGGGATAACTACGTTTACTCAGGGACTTCTTGATGTGATGTTCTTCTGCCTCCCTGGTCGCTGTGTCTGTGGGGATTGTGTTATGTCTCTGTGTTGTAGCGTCCTGATGACACCCAGTTTATGCTCCAGTGGATGATGAGAATCAAACCTTAAATACCGATTCATATGTGCAGGTTTACAGTACAAATCAGATTTTAGATGTCCCCCATTACTGATGGAAATCTCACAGTCTTAGAAGGCTAACCTGCCATTTTTCATATCCTCCCTGGTGAAATTGATGTGTCGGTCCACGTGATCCGTGAATTGTGGTACGTCCTGAGATTTGATTTTCACCCAGGTGTCATCCACATATCTGAACTAATGACTTGGTGGTGTTCCAGGGTAGGATAGCAAAGCCCTCTTTTCCACTTCTTCCATGTATAAATTGGCCACGATAGATGAAACTGGGGAACCCATGCACACCCATGTTCCTGCCTGTAGAACTGACCCTTGTATGTGAAGTAGGCCGAATGAAGATACAGTTCCAAAAGCAAACACACTTGGTCAATGCTGAGAGTGGTTCTGTTGCTGAGGTTTGGGTCATCCTGTAATCTCTTACAAACTACCTCCAACGCTTCCGTGACTGGGATGCAAGTGAATGGTAAATGGCCTGTATTTATATAGCGCTTTACTAGTCCCTAAGGACCCCAAAGCGTTTTACATATCCAGTCATCCACTAATTCACACACACATTCACACACTGGTGATGGCAAGCTACATTGTAGCCACAGCCACCCTGGGGCGCACTAACAGAGGCGAGGCTGCTGGACACTGGTGCCACCGGGCCCTCTGACCACCACCAGTAGGCAACGGGTGAAGTGTCTTGCCCAAGGACACAACGACCGAGACTGTCCAAGCCGGGGCTCGAACCGGCAACCTTCTGATTACAAGGCGAACTCCCAACTCTTGAGCCACGATGTAACATCGTACGATGTAACAGTGAAGAGAGATGTAACATCGTACGAGACCATGGTTTCATCCACCTCCATAATGACATCTCTCATCTTCTCAACAAAATCCAAATGTAAATGTACTGTTTATAAGATTGGGGAAACCTGCAGTAAGCAGAGACTGAATAACTCACTTGGATGAGTGACGAAACGTTTCTCCCACTGAAAATGCTACATCCAGATGAGCAGAATCAAGTTTTGGGGTAAAAATCAGAAAGTTTGCCTAAAGTGCTGTACAAGAACAAAACAATAGATAAAATGAAGGATAAAAACATTCACATTTAAACACATAAAACATAAAAGCATAAAAAGCATATCAACTCACACCAGTCTAGACGCTATTGAATAAATGTGTTTTGAAAAGAGACTTAAACAGGAAGTGAAGATGCCTGTCTAACATTTAAAGGCAACATATTCCAAAGTTTGGGAGCCACAATTGAAAAAGCTTGTTCTCCTCTAAGTTTCAGCCTAGTTTTTGGGACAACCAAAATCATCTGGTTGTTGAAGTACATCAGAAAGGTATGGAGGAGCAAGACCGTTTAGGCATTTCTAAGTCAAGATTAGGACTTTAAAATTCATTCTGTGATAAACAGGAAGCCAAAGAAGAGGGGACAGGATAGGGAAGATATGTTCGTGCCTGTGTGTACCAGTTAAGAGACGGGCAGCAGCATTTTGAATAAGCTGAAGATGTGAGAGGGATGATTGGCTGACTCCAGCGTAAAGTGCATTGCAATAGTCAAGCCGAGTTTAGATAAAGGCATGCATTATTTTCTCTAAGTCACGCCTTGACAAAACTGACTTAAGCTTTGCTATTTGCCTTAACTGGAAAAAGCTTTTTTCAAGACAGAGCTGATTTGTTTATTACATTTAAAATCAGAGTCCATAATGACTCCCAGATTTGTGACATTCTATTTGATGTATGACCCAAGCCAACCATAATTAAGTGGGGTGCATGAGGTATTATTAGGCCTGAATATAATTACCTCTGTTTTGCTTTCATTGAAGCTCAAAAGGTTGAGAGCCATCCAAGCCTTGAAATCTTCAAGGCAGTTTAAAAGGAGTTGGACGGAGCCTGGACTATTAGGTGCTAAAAGGCTAGTGAGGTGAGCTGATGGAAAAAGGCCATGTAACATTGTCAAAAGATCTAAAAGAGCTATTTAAAACAGAAGCGATTTTATTTGGCCCAAATCGATTTTCCAACCCTCCAGATGTTAATTTCACTGTTTTGACCTCTTATTTGAAGAGTTCAATCACAAATCTTGGAGTAAAGATCGATTCTGCACTTACCTTTGATGACCACGTGAATGGGGTGATAAAATCAGCATTCTACCACCTCAGACGTCTATCGAAGGTCAAGCCCTTTTCTCTCCAAACGTAACTTAGAAATTGTAATTCATGCTTTTATTACTTCACGCCTGGATTACTGTAATTCCATTTTAATAGGGGCTGGGCACTTTGTCACACTTACAATTAGTGCATAATGCTGCGGCTCGATTTTTAACTGGTAGAGGAAAATTCGACCACATCACTCCGGTTTTGGCCTCTCTACATTGGCTTCCAATCGAATTTAGGATCCTGTTTAAAGTTCATTTATTGGTTTTCATCAGAATCAGAATACTTCATTGATCCCTAGTGGAAATTATGAAAATTGTTTTTGAATCTTTCAATGGTTTGGCAACCATCTATTTGTCCGATTTGTTGAAGCCTTATGTTCCCACTCATTCCCTTCAGTCCCTAAGTCACGGCTGAAACTCAGAGGAGACCGGGCGTTCTCTATTGTGGCCCCGTTGCTTTGGAACAATCTTCCTCTTCATATTAGACAAGCTACATTTAAATTTCTTTTGACATTTTTTCAGTGTTTCCTGTAAAAATCTGACTTGCTACCTCTTTGTTCTAGTGTGGCTATTTTTAAGTATTTGTCAGTAAATACAATTACATTTTAATTTCAAGTAAAAGTAATTAAAATTCAATTTTATTAAAGAGGAATTATGCCCTCAGTCATAGGCTATATTGCTTTTGAAGACCTTTGAAGTCAGCCTCAAGTGGTTGAATTGGTAGAAAAGGAATACTTTAGTCTACAGCTAGCTGCCAGAAAGTATTATGGATTGTGTACCTTTGGGATTGTGTATTTATCCACTGTAGTTTCATTGCTTGTCATACGAAGCACATTGAGAGGAATGATGTTGGCCATTCTCTGAATCTCATGAATGACAGCATCAGTATAGGGCATGTTTTCTCGGTCACTCACAGAGGGCTGTCTGGACGAACCAACCACAGCATCGATCTCAGCTTGAACTCTCTCTGCACAGTGAAAACAGGATACAATCAGAGTGTGTATCAAGGTTATTACAGTAACCTAACACTAAGTGAGAAACTAAAAGTGAGTGTAAAAAAAGACATTCCAAGTCATTAATACCAATACTGGATTACTGGACTACTTAATAAACTATGAAATATAAACAGAAACATGAACAGGAAATATATTTTTAGTTTTAGCATTTGTGAATTAGTTAACCTTTGTCAACACAACAAGCAAGAGGAGACAATCGAGCATATATCTATTAAAAAGTGAAAATATAAATGTTATTCTGCCATCTTTACAAAATGCAGATTTTATATTGTCACACATATGCTGGACTTCTTGTTTCCTGATATATACTGCTGTTTTATATTAAAAGAAAGAATACAATTGCACATTTTAGAGTAACAGAAACTAAAGTTAAAGAATTAGATCTTCTCTGGAAACTAACAGAATTTTTATTATTTCTAAACAAAAATTTGACATGACAAAATACAAGGTGCCGTTGAGTATTACATACATACCTTGTATATCAGGGTAGTAGATCATGTAAAGCAACCCCCAACGTAAAGTAGTGGCAGTAGTTTCAGTTCCAGCAAAAAACAGGTCCATGGTGCAAGCGTGTAAGTTACTGAGAGAAAAACTTGAATCTTTCTCCTCGTTCTATCAACGGTCCAAACAACAGAAATTAAAATCTGTTATCAAACTTCATTACAAGACCAAAACGAACAAACATAATAGAGATCGAGCACAACACTCACCTTTGCCATTTCTATAAGAAAGGCATCAATATAGTCTCTCGGTGACGCTGGGTCAAGGATTTCTCTGTGTTCTCTGATCCTGATATCTACGAAGTCCTTTATCTCTTGTGTCAGAGTGAAAATTGTCTTATGAGGTCCAGGTAGCCACTTCATCAGCCAGGGAATTATGTTGTACATCTACACCATAGGAAGATAGATTAATCCATATTTAATGACTGGATAAATATTCATGTGGCTGTGTGCTCCACATATGAAGCTGTGCATTCGGAAAATTATGAATAAAAATCTAGCGAAGGATTCCACAGCAGCAGAAGTGGTGGTAGAAATATAATTGCAATATATTAGAGGGCAAATTCAGCAAACTTTTTTTTGTTTGTTTTTGTTTTAATGAGACAGGATGCACACTCCACCAAAGCTGACAACGATGACAAAGATGTCATTTTATAGTCACAATATTTAATTACAGTTATTTAATTTGCACATTTTAGTTATTTAAGACGCTTAAATTTGGCTTGTGCATTTTCGATAAATCGTGATGTAATGTGATCATTGCATGATGTAGCACGGTAGGAAGAGGTTCACCTGTATTGAAATGCTTCCCTGTAAGCGCACAACTTCTTTGAAGTTATGAAGAATGGACTGGTACTGCTGATCAGTGTACTCAAATCGATTCCCAAACACCAAACAGCAGATGATATTTGACACAGCATTATTTATCAGTAGCTGGACATTAAATGGCTTTCCTGTAAATGAAGACAGAAAATATAGTGTCATGGTTAATGTGTCTGAGGAGCGGACCCAAAAGCAGATACACAAGGGACAGGACTAAAATTTAACAAAAAGCGAGCCATTTAGTTTGGCTGATAACTACAACAAAAACAAAAGCACAAGCAAACAAAGGTGAAAAACTACACAATAACTTAACCTGGGGGGAAAAACTAGCGCAGGACAAGGAAAAGCTCTAACTATAAACCTACAAATGAACATGAGAAACCCAAGACTAGAGAAACATGACATCCATGGACCATGAGGTGAGAGGTTGGGCTGAAGAAACATACATGGACAAACATAACAGAGAGGGGAGACATGGAACAGAACATGAGAAGGCATGTAAACAGGAAGGGGAGATGAGACACCTTGCCCAGACAACATGGGAATAAATATGACAAAACATACAGCCAAAGCATAGAACTACTAAATAAGAGAAAACTAAAACTTTCCAAAACACATTGAATTCACAAAAGAACTAAGACCTCAAAATGCTGGGTCACAGACAAAGCCCCCTGACACATGGGGGACAAGTACCCATGTCATAACAGTAGGTAAACTCTACTGAATGGTGGCAATAAGCCTCATAACTTCAGTTCTATCGCAGAGAAAGGTGGTGATCTTTGGACTCTTCGGAAAAAAGCATAGATGTCTTTTTCATGCCTTGGTGTTCTGTGAAAGCCTCTGAGAGATACTGGCACTCCTGCTGGATGTATAACTCCAGGGTCTTCTTGCCAAGACCAAAGTTTCTTAGGGTATGAAGAGCAAATCTCCTCTGCTGCCTCCATGGATAACCATTTGCTATCGCAAGACCTTTGAACACACAAATACACAATATTAGACTGAATGTAACAAACACTAGCTACATGCTTACAGCTCTGATTTGGTGTCTCAATTATGCTGTTCACTGTATTCAACACTAACTAAATATCTTTTTTTTTCAGTGAAAAAAGAGAAAAACAGAACCTTCATTGCCAAATAATTCTTCAAACAGTGGTACGGTGGGTCGATCTATGAAGTCGTCTCCTTGCTGGACCAGGGCTTCTTTCACAAACTTGTAGCTATTAATGACCACGGTTCTTCCACCAAAGATTCTGATGGTGAAAATGTTTCCATATTTCTTTGCAAACTGAACAAAGACAGCAGGCAGATGTTGTGGTTCAACAGTACTCAGAGAATTAATACTGCTTCTACATCCTTACTACAGATACTATAAGATTGCAGCAATGTTGCCTCATTAATATTATATCTCTTAACAAGAACCCAAACTGCAAACACATGAGAAAATATTTAAAAAGACAATATAACTGAAAATGCAGCTCTGACTGAACCCTCTTGAGGTGGTCTTCAAAAACCAAACTCAAGCAACAAACCTTCTCTCTTGTGTGAATAAAGGCAACTGTAGATAAAGTTCACTGAGTTAATGATTGCCAGAGTTTTAAATGGCAACTTCCCTGAACTTGTCCTTAGTACTTTAAAAGGTGAAGGTCCTTTTACTATCCATATTACAAATATTCTTCCACTGTGGAAAAGTAATGGGTATTGAAAAAAGATGCTCCTTTAATTCTTGGATACTTTATTATTAACTCTTCGGAGGAGGTTATGTTTTTGGTAGCATTTATATCCATGCATGCCAGCATTTTGTTTGTAAACCTGAAAGCTCAATAGTAAAATTTGTTGTTATTTATTGTTTTTGTTGTTATGCAAATGTATTTGCAGCCAAATATCTTGTCATATTTTGACCTCGAATGTAATTTATACATTTCATATCTGCCTTTCCTTTCAGGGTGACCCCAAGATGCGTCATATCTTTAAAGAAAGTTTTATTGAGAGAAAGAGAAAATTAGCTAGAAATATACTGTAGTATCATATTGTATAATAAGCTCAAGTTATTTATATTCAGTTCTTTCAGTTCTTGTTAGGAGAGACGGCATCCATCCCAATTTGGATGGAGCAGCTCTCATCCAACAGCTAGACCTCAGTGCAGCATTCGATACTGTTGACCATAATATCCTATTAGAGCGATTAGAACATGCTGTAGGTATTACAGGTACTGCGCTGCAGTGGTTTGTATCATATCTATCTAATAGACTCCAATTTCTGCATGTAAATGGAGAGTCCTCTTCACACACTAAGGTCAATTATGGTGTTCCACAGGGTTCAGTGCTAGGACCAATTCTGTTTACATTATACATGCTTCCCTTAGGCAGTATCATTTGAAGACATAGCATACATTTTCACTGCTATGCAGATGACACCCAGCTCTATCTGTCCATGAAGCCAGATAACTGACACCAATTAGTTAAACTGCAGGAATGTCTTAAAGACATAAAGAGCTGGATGGCCGCTAACCTTTTGCTTCTTAATTCAGATAAAACTGAGGTTATTGTACTCGGCCCTGAAAATCTTAGAAATATGGTATTTAACCAGATTCTTACTCTGGATGGCATTACCTTGGCCACCAGTAACGCTGTGAGGAACCTTGGAGTCATTTTTGACCAGGACATGCCTTCAATGCACATATTAAACAAATATGTAAGACTGCTTTCTTCCATTTGCGCAACATCTCTAAAATTAGAAATATCCTGTCTCAGAGTGACGCTGAAAAACTAGTTCATGCATTTATTTCTTCCAGGCTGGACTACTGTAATTCATTATTATCAGGATGTCCTAAAAACTCCCTGAAAAGCCTTCAGTTAATCCAAAATGCTGCAGCAAGAGTCCTGACAGGGACTAGAAAGAGAGAGCATATTTATCCTGTTCTTCCCTTCATTGGCTTCCTGTTAAATCCAGAATTCAAAATCCTGCTCCTCACATACAAGGTCTTAAATAATCAGGCCCCATCTTATCTTAATGACCTTGTAGTACCATATCACCCTATTAGAGCACTTCGCTCTCACACTGCAGGCCTACTTGTTGTTCCTAGAGTATTTAAAAGTAGAATGGGAGGGAGAGCCTTCAGTTTTCAGGTCCCTCTTCTGTGGAACCAGCTTCCAGTCTGGATTCGGGAGACAGACACTATCTCTACTTTTAAGATTAGGCTTAAAACTTTCCTTTTTGCTAAAGCATATAGTTAGGGCTGGACCAGGTGACCCTGAATCCTCCCTTAGTTATG
Organism: Rhamphochromis sp. 'chilingali'; assembly: GCF_963969265.1. Classification (NCBI taxonomy): domain Eukaryota; kingdom Metazoa; phylum Chordata; class Actinopteri; order Cichliformes; family Cichlidae; genus Rhamphochromis; species Rhamphochromis sp. 'chilingali'. The sequence goes on along the minus strand of NC_137931.1, from coordinate 40,771,209 downwards.
CTGCAATAGACGTAGGCTGCCAGGGATTCCCATGATGCATTGAGTTTTTCCTTTCCAGTCACCTTTCTCACTCACTGTGTGTGAATAGACCTCTCTGCATCGAATCATATCTGTTATTAACCTCTGTCTCTCTTCCACAGCATGTCTTTATCCTGTTTTCCTTCTCTCACCCCAACCAGTCGCAGCAGATGGCCGCCCCTCCCTGAGCCTGGTTCTGCCGGAGGTTTCTTCCTGTTAAATAGGAGTTTTTCCTTCCCTCTGTCGCCAAAGTGCTGCTCATAGGGGGTCATATGATTGTTGGTTTTTTCTCTGTATCTATTATTCTATGATCTACTGTACAATATAAAGCACCTTAAGGCGACTGTTGTTGTGATTTGGCGCTATATAAATAAAATTGAATTGATTTTACAAATCAATACCTATTATCCATTAATATAACCATAAATATAACATTTTTGTAATTAAAGCTACCCTTATCTGATTTTTACTCCACTAACATCTTAACGTACTTTTAAGGAACAAAGAAAGAAAATAAATATATTACAAATAAAACACTATTCCCTTAATAGTAAACATGTGTACCTCTCTGAACTGCAGGTGTATTCTATCAGGCCTGATGCGATGAATGTCACCGAGAAACGGGAGAGCCCACGGTCCAGGTGGGAAGTTTTTCGGCACTCTGTTCTTCCAAATATCAGACAACAGCAGGAAAACACAGAGAAATATTAAAATGCTCCTCCCATCTATCCACTCCAAGCCAAGAACACTGTATAATGTCTCCATTTAAAGTTCTTAATGTGGAATGCTGGATTACTGCAGTGTTTTAACTGTGATGCTACCAAGAAACAAAGTGCGATCAGATAAATGGGTGGACTTCCTTAAACACAAAGGTGAAGGAAAGACTCGTGTTTGCGCATCTGGACTTCAAAATAAAAGCTGGTAATGGTGGGGTTATTTTTAGTGTTTTCACATGTGGGACGTTATTGCTTGCAAAAAGGCTACACGAAGATTATGAATGAGTTTCCTTTTTAAATTCCTTTAAGAGACCTTGGATTGGCCATGGAATTGTTTGAACTAGTGTTGGATGTGGACCCAGTAAAAGACCTTTCCCAGTGAGACACAACCGGTGAATGCTGGGATGTTCCTACAATATTTATGTTAAGACTGTTGCACCCATGTAATGTTTAAATGGCAGCTTGGTGATTTTTAGCCCTGGTTGTTGTTTTTTAAGGCCCAGGCTTGTTTTTATTGTAAATAAATGAAATGTTCTTGATCACCACACTGCGGGTTTTGTACTCCTTGGCTATCATTCTATTTTTTAGCTGCTCTCCAACCAATGGAAAGGATTTTTTTTTATTTTTTTTTATTTATTTAGTGATATAAATGCTGGCAGCACAAGGAGATGATGAGTGAGGAATAAAGAAGATTCAAAAATTTTAAATTAAAAGCAAGTATAAAGTTATTCAAATACAGTAAGAATGATCAAATTAAAATTGATCACTGGAGAAGGTGATGAAAGGAAAGAAAACATATCTAAACTTCTCAGGGAGGTTTTTCACAGGAATGGTTGCCCTGATGGAAAAGGTTCGGTTAGTCTTGATTCTCACCTGAACTGTGGGACAACCAGCAGAGCCTTGGCTCATGGCCTTAGTTTATGACCAGTGGTGTACGATGACAGGAGATGTGATAAATATACTTTGGCTGAAGCTCATAGAGAGCTTTAAAGGTCAACAAAAAACTCTTAAAACTAGTTCTATAATCACTAGGTAAAGCCAGTGAAGAGAAGCTTAAATATGAGTGTGGTGCCGCATTTTGGAACAGCTGTAGTTTGTGTTTGGTTCAAGCAAATGTATAACAAATTGCATTGATCTAACAAAGAGGAATTATAAGCATGGCATGGCACATAGCTAGATTCCTTTGGATCAAATTGAGCTGAACCTAATAAGTCGCCTAAGCCAGATAGAGCAAGTTTGGACTAAATTGACAGTGATGCTTATTTATGCTGAGGTTTTTACAACATTAGCCCACATTTATAAGCAAGGAGCCCAGAATGTGAGGTCATCGAGCCATAGTCTACTTCATTTACATCTATAAATTAAGTAATTGTGCTCCTGTGATGTCACCAACGTCAGAAGGATTTAAGCATCTGGCAGTGGAGTGCTCCAGCTCCTGTGACCAGTTCATCCATTTCCTGCAAAGCTGACAGTAGTGCAGGATCCTCCAGTCCAAGCTCCCTTCTGGACAGCTTTTGCAAGAGGATCTTAACAAAGACGTTGCAGCCCAAACACTCTCACAATGACAAGGAAGTCATGATCCAAATAAAGTCCTTCATACCATGTATTCTATACTTTTTTGGTATTGCAACCATCATGGCACACCTGTTGCTCATATATTTTTACATTTCAAATGATTAGTTTTAGAAGCATTTCTAAAAGGATCTCAATGCTCTCTCTACTCTTGCCACCCTAGTTTTTTTTCATTTTCTCTTACTTGTCATTTTCCGTCTCTAACGTCAAACACACTTCAGGTAAAGCAAACGACTTTGACTGTGTATTAATGGTGTAAAGAGAAATGAAAAGTTATGCTTGAGATTTTTTTTAATGGTAATTGTTCAGAATTAACATTAATTTCAGCTAAAGTAACAATTTAGAATACATGATTCTGTAAGCCTTCAAATACAGTGGAAAGTTTTCTAACAGATTACTTTGATTGTCCTTAAAAGGGACAGAATCCACTTTACTTGTAAAAGCAATGAACCAGGCAGGTATCATATACTCTGAAATCCTTAAACAGAACAGAGACCAACTCCATTATTTCACTTGCCTTAATGTCAGAGTAAAAAGGATGAACTAATCTCAGTTTTTCAGTGGTTTAACATTTTTAGAAATTTCTGTTAGAGTAGAATAGATTTACATTGTAAAGGTTTGTCAAAAAGGTCTACTGGACTACAAGAACAAAAACTAAACTGCATTAGATGAAACATGTAATAAAGGAGTGATGTATCAAGCTGAGAATCAGACATTTTTAGTTTGTGATAATTCATGGTTTAACGTGGTACAGCACAGAGGCGGTAAGGTTTGGGACAGCGAATGGCTCCCAGCTGGAACTCCAGACTGGGCTGCTCTCCAGCAGGTGCAGAGAATGAAAACCTCTGAAGGAGGGAGGCAAAGAACAGGAATAACTCCATCCTGGCCAGCTGTTCCCCAATACACACACGCTTACCTGAGAATGCATAAGACAGCGTTATTCAGATAATTTACAAAATATTAAATCGTACCACATATTATTAGTGCACCTCTGGAACAAACTAAGGTTACAGTGAACACCTATGGCCTACCAACCAACAATACGTAAAAAATTGCTTAGGCAAATAAAGACATTGTGGTGGCAAGACGATTACAAGGAAATACAGTATTGGGTTTCATTTTGCTCTTTTTAGAGTAGAACAAGAGGTTTTAACTTCCAACCAACCTGCAGAAAATGGAAGGAAGGCCTCTCTCTTGCGAAATTTACCATCCTGGTCTAGAAAGTGTTCGGGGTTGAAAGAGTGTGGAGTTTCCCACATTGACTCATCATGTAGGACCGAGTCAAGTGAAGCCAGGATTATAGTTCCCTGAAGAAGTATGACACAAAAACTGATCACTTAGAAAGGACGTGATAATCAAACAAACAAACACTTGTTGCAGATTGTGTACCTTTGGGATTGTGTACTTATCAATTGTTGTGTCCTTGATTGCACTGTGAGCCAGATTCAAGGGGATAATGTTGCCCACTCTCTGGATCTCATGAATGACCGCATCAGTATAGGGCATGTTTTCTCTGTCAGCCATAGACGGCTGTCTGGATGAACCGATCACAGCATCAATCTCAGCCTGGACTCTCTCTGCGGAGTGAAAACAGGAAACAAGTTTAAAAATAAACAAAGTAAACTAACTGAAACGACTGTGTGCTTTTAAAGCTATCAAGAATAAACTCAGAAAAGTAAAAAAATTGTCTTTGTTAAGTTGCTCTTTGTTAACACAGCAAGTATGAGGAGTCTACAGGACAATCACTCAAATACCTTCACACATGGTTTTGACATTGTCATCCTGATTCTGGTCTTCCTGTTCCCTTACAAGTTCTACTCATTTTAAATTAACAGAAAATGTGAAAACAAAAAAGTGATAACTGAAACTGATAAATTTAAAATAAATTTTTAAAACTTAGAAAATTCAAAACTATGCTGCAAAGATGGCTGGAAAAAAAATCCTAATACCACTAACAATAAATATGTGATAGCAAGATAATTACAGCAAATGCAGGCATGGTGGATATTATGCACACCTTGTATGTCAGGGTAGAAGATCATGTAAAGTAGTCCCCAGTGTAAAGTAGTGGTTGTAGTTTCACTTCCAGCAATAAACAGGTCCATAGTGCATGCACTTAAACTGCTGTGATCAAAAACTGAATCACTGCCCTCCTACCAGAGACAGGAATAAATAACTGTTGACATATTTCATTTGAAATGCAAAAAGGAAAACACAGCACACCACTCACCTCTCCCATTTCTGTGAGAAAAGCATCGATGTAATCTCTCGGTGATGCTGGGTTAAAGTTTTCTATGTGTTCTCTGATTTTTGTTTTTATGAAATCAGTTACGTGTTTCGTCAAAGTTAATATCTTCTGATGAGGTCCGGGCAGCCACTTCACCAGCCAGGGCATTGTGTTGTACATCTACAGAACAGAAAGACAGTTACCAAATTATATGATGGTCTGGTAACAACTGTGGCATTTCTACCTGTGTATTTCTCTATGGTACTCAAAGGACCCTGAATTAACATGTGTTGGGGAATCCCACAGCTCCTAAGATGGTTATAGAAATCTAATGTCCAGGGAAAAATAAAATCTTTCCAAACCTTATTTTGGAGCAAAGCCAACAAACCTTTTCTAATCTAGATAATGATTAATACAATTTCCAAATATGGCTCCTGAGTAGCAAAATTATTTCTAGAGGCGCTGATCAATACATTTGATTCAATAAGGAGATGTTTGTAATTTTTATGTATTCTTGACACGTGTCTAAAAGGGGTTTACCTGTGTCCCTATGGTTCCCTGTAGGCGTTCCATCTCAATGAAGTCACTAAGAATAGACTGATACTGCTCATCAGTGTACTCAAATCGATCCCCAAATACCAAACAGCAGATGATGTTTGACACAGCGTTGTTTAACAGTGGCTGGGCATTAAAAGGCTTTCCTGTAAAATAAAGAGTACAATGTGAATAAGGCTTGTTTCAGCTCTGCAAGAGTAATGATGTTTCGCAATGTCTGATGATTACACTAATGCTTTAATAATAATAATAATAATAATAATAATAATAATGGATTGGATTTATATAGCGCTTTTCTAGGCACCCAAAGCACTTTACAATGCCACTATTCATTCACTCTCACATTCATACACTGGTGGAGGCAAGCTACAGTTGTAGCCACAGCTGCCCTGGGGCAGACTGACAGAAGCCAGGCTGCCATATCGCGCCATCAGCCCCTCTTAATGCATGCTTGTCTGTTGGAAAGTTGGAAGAAACACAAAATGATGCATATGTATCAAACAGAAAAATATGTGAAAAACAGTGTGATATTTTTATGCCTTGGTGATCTGCAAAAGCTTCTGTGAGATACTGGCACTCCTGCTGGATGGATAACTCCAGGGTCTTCTTGCCCAGACCAAAGTTTTTGAGTGTATGAAGAGTAAATCTCCTCTGCTGCTTCCACTGATACCCATTTGACATCAGAAGACCTTTGAACACAAACACACACACACACACACACACACACACACACACACACACACACACACACACACACACACACACACACACACACACACACACACACACACACACACACACAGGTAATAGAAACTAATTAGAACATCTTAATATCCCTATTTTGGCAATTCTGATGCTGTTTGGGCATTAATTATAAGGGAGATTCTTTTGAACAAAAAACAAACAAACAAAAAAACCCACCATTATTTCCAAGTAAGTTTTCAAATGAGGGTAATGTGGGACGATCTATGAAGTCATCTCCTTGTTGGACCAGCACATCTCTCAAAAGCTTGTAGCCATTAAGCACCACAAGTCTTCCGCCAAAGAGTCGAAGGCTGAAAATCTTTCCATATTTCTCTGCAAACTGAACACAGAGAGTGGACAGGTAATGTTGTGCGTATGAAAACTGTGTATTTATACATCATTTTGCATTTAATAATTAGTGATCAATTAAATCTGAATCTCTTGCACACTGTGTTTTTGTCCTGTCTCCCCCCCTCACCCCCAGCTGTTCGAGGCACATGGTTGCCCCTCCTCAAGCCTGGTTCCTCAGGAGATTTCTTCCTGTTAAAATGGAATTTTTCTTTCTCATTGCCAAGAGCTTGCTCATAGAGGCGTTGTTGTGGTTGTATTATTGCAGAGACCTTGCCCCAGCAAAAGAAAAAAAAGGAGGCAGATATTGTTTACATGGGGGTATTGCACTAGAGATGGTACAATAAGGTACAGAAACTTAAGGCTCACTCCACTAATCAGAAAGCAATGCTATAAATCTTGGTTTTTGGGAAAGTTTTTATCAAGTTCCAGTCCTCGAGGGCCAAGTGTGGAATGGAGCAGGTGTGATGAGCTGTCCGTCATGGAGAACAATTTGTTGAGTGACCTCTAACCCTCGCTGACTGAAATGCCTCCAAATGCTGAGCGGTGCTGCTTCCAGCTTTGCAGATTAATTTGTTCATCATTTTGGCATCTCTGGCACTGATGCTGTCCCTACTTGTACACAGCATCACTGCTGGTCCTCCAGTCCAATCTATCATTCAGGTGAAAGTACCCATATCTGTCCGTTTCAGCCTCCACAACCATGATGTTGATGGGCATAGACTCACTGCAATCCAGAAGACAGTAGAAGTGGAGACACCCATACTGAACAGCTTGCCTCTCCGCAGAACTGTTTGGAAGGTATTAAAGGCACTGAAAAAACATGCTGTCGGCCCTCTTCAGTTTGCTTACCAGCCTTGTAGGAGTGGAGCATGCTGCAACAGGTAGATAATTCCTATCACACTACACTTGGTGTATCGAGGGTAGGTGGGAATTTTTGTTTGACATTTTTTGTAGACTGTACTATTTTCACTCTTCATCATGCTGCTGTAACACAACAATGCAGTATTGATCTATCTCTCCATCTATAATTTTCAGTGAAACACTACAGCTCACTGAGCTGTGAGCCAGAAGAGGAAAAGTGGGGGTGGCCCACAAAGTAAGAATCCAATGAAATATTTGCATCACCTAACAGTTAACATGAAAAAATAGACTTTTAAACATTAAGTACTGTAGTACTGCAATTTTATTTAGTTGGGGATAAGGGGATATATATATATATATATACATACACACACATGAATTTCTAATATTTCAAAACTCTAAGTGGATTGAGCAGTTAAATAGTGAAACAGTCGGCACCCGTACCATAATATAAGTAAGAAAAGCGCAACAACATTGTAGGGGAAGCTGGCAGTGCAGCTAACTTTAACTCCACACCGAGGGCTCACATGGCTGCGGTCTGGGTTTTGAAGCCTTTTGTCTCTGAGCTAGAGAGACGGAGGTCCATTTCGCCATGTAAAACTAATGTGAAATTCTAAGCGTTTGAAAATAAATTGTGAAAATAGGTCATACCTCTGCGAATTGCAGGTGAAATCTGTCAGGTTTGATGCGATGAAGATCGCCGATGAAAGGAAGAGCCCAGGGTCCAGGAGGAAAATTTCTCGGCACTCTGTTCTTCAAAAAATCAGCCAGGAGCAAAAAAACACACAGGAATATCAAAATGCTGCTGAAGTCTATCCACTCCAACCCGAGGACACTGTATACTGTCTCCATGTCTTCACTTTTTTGTGACTGTTGAACAAGTCATTACAAACCACGTGAGAATGTTTAGTCAGCTGGTCAGATGAGTCAGAAATGGGTTACATAAACTTTATGGTTAGTCGGTAGTCTCAAGTGACAGTTTGAACTCTGTGCGTATACCGTATCTTACCGCACCCCGGAATGTAAAGCCTTTACGGCTTCTGGAAAGCGTTTAGCTCCAAATTGCAGCGTACACCAGGTAGTTGGCTCGGATCACGTCTGTTTAGAACCTCCAAATAGTCTCGGTGTGGTGGTTTTGGTCCGCAGGTCCGAACCGCGATTAAGGTGTTCACACCTGTACAAGAAGCGAGAAGCACAAGCAAGTAAATACTGCATGTGTGAGAGCTGCCTTAACTGCGCCACTACAACGGGGAATATCTCATTTACGTTCAATACTGCCTTGTCCCAAATGCATGCAGCAAATGTCCGCAGTGTACTTTTGCCCTCTTGCTGCACCACCCTTCTCTCTTGCTGTAGCCACCTGCATCAGGTGCGGGGGGGGCAGTGGGCAAAAAGCAATGCAGTATCAAATGATGGGCATTGCAGCTGGATGCTGGAAGGGGTTCCTTCCAAAGAATATTTATGACTTTATAATATTTATGACTTTTCTTAAGAGGGTGTAAAATAAAATATCCCCTATTTAAATGCTGCAGAATCTGCATATGTAAATCACTTTATTTCATGCACTTAGTTTCTTTGTAAAAATGTGTTTAGCAAACAGAATATGTTGCAGTTACAGCAGTTGGTGGAATTTTTAGATTCTCATCAAAATCCATCACATCATAGATGAGTGGAAGTAGAACACAGGAACATACAGTAACACAGATTGCTCTTTGAAAGCTGATATTAGCGTAGTGAAATCTTCACTTGCTGAAAGATGGTTTAACCAGATGTGTTCAGCTTCAGTAGATGTTCCTAGAAACTGATTTTTTCTGGACAGAGACATTGAAGGTAAAGATAAAGAACACCTCAAGTGTAAGACTATAAATTTTTCAAAATTTGCTTTGCATACAAAGTTAAAGTGTCACGATCTGCAATGGCAGTGGAAAGAGGAGGAGGATCCAAATGCAGCCACAGTGCGTGAGTGATATTGAACAAGAATCTGTTCCTAGGATTTAGTGTTTAGTTGTAGTTTCCTTTTGGCTTTTGTTTTCAGTCTCGTACTGCCTAAAATAAATGGCTTGCTGATTGTTAACGCTTACTTTCGCCTTCCAGTTGTCTGCATTTGGGTCCTCACCGCTCTCCATGTGCAGATTGCGACAGACAAACTTAAGGCAGTTGGTCATGGAAGCAGACTGTTTTCCTAGAAATCTGTTGAGTGGAATATTTTTTTAAAATTTAAACTGACAGCAGTTTGTGGAATATTTTGCATCTTTAAGGAAGCTGTTTTTTTTAATCTACTCTCTTGTCACAAAGGCTCACCACAGTAGAAGCTCCATGTTTGAGAGCGTTTAACATCAGATATTCTTTCTGAAGCATCCCTAAAGGGGCTTTCTGTCTCTTGCTCAAACTGAACCAACAACCTTTCACTTGCCAAACAAATGCATAAAAAAGTTTAAAGCAGCTAGCACTGAACCACAAACAGCACCAAGCACCGTTATATTTCTACACAGTGTTAAGACAATGACTCTAACCTACAGGCTTGAAAATTATGGTTAAAATATTTTCTTTAAACATAAATGCATCAGTCCAGATGTTTCCACATAACTTTATTTAACAATTGAGGTAGGGTGATTACAATCTGTAGGTAGGGTGATTACAATCTGTCAGTGATAGCTGTCAGTCCATTACTTCCCTCTGCCAAGGCAAACACTAAAAGTGACACCGCTCATACAAGTTCATAATGAAAAAGGCAAGCATATGTAGAAAGTCCATTTATTTATGACATTGTGCATTTTATAACAAGCAGTGGCATGAAAAATAAAAACACTCATACTAATTGAAAAGTATGAGTGGTGTCACCACCTACTTTGCATGGCTTGTCTGCATCCCTTTGATATCCAAATAAACATAAACTTATATACTTCTCAAAACAGTTTGGGAATTTTAAAGGCCCTTTTTTTTAAGAGTGACAAGAGATCGTTGGTAATCAACCTGCTCATTAGTCAAAGGAGCTTGCAAAGAAAAGCGTCTGGACTTCTTTAAGTTGCTTGAAAAAGCAACCTGCTTTTTACAAATTTTACAAATTCAAGCAACCTGCTCATTAGGTTACATCATATAGAGTCTACTGTAGAATAAAAAGTGATTTGTTATGTTCTTAAAGAAATTGGGAAATCTAAGAGATGGGTTAACACTTTTAGCAGAACACCTTCAAAAATTTGTCACCATCAAAGCAAACAGAAAAAAAGACAAAGTCATTGTTAACTTTTGCTTGATGATGAAGCCCAGGTCAGAACAGGTACCGTAAAGAAAAACAGTGAAGGTACTACGCAGTAGGGTACGTAGGTGAAAAAAGAGAACTCTACTCTATGCATAGGCAGTCAAATGAGATCTCTTAAAAAGTTGTAGTTTAATATTGTAAACCTTTACACTTTTACTTGTTGAATACAGTAGACTGAATGGTTCAGGGGAATGGTCTCCATGGTGAGAAGAAGAAAAAATACAAATTATAAGATACTCATGCTGTAAGTTGAAATTATTTAGCAGGTAATGCGATGGAAAACAGATGTTTTCAGTTTGTCATAGCTGATGGCTTAACGCGGTACAGCACAGAGGCGGTGAGGTTTAGGGCAGCGTATGCCTCCCAACTGGAACTCCAGACTGGGCTGCTCTCCAGCAGGTGGCGAAAGAGAAAACCTTTGAAGGAGGGAGGTGAAAAACAAAAACAACTCCATCCTGGCCAGCTGTTCTCCAAGACACACACGCTTACCTGAGAATAAACAATAGGAAATGGGTTTTATTCAAACAATTTACAAGACATTCACTATATTGCAGAGTTTACTACACTTCTGCAACAAACTAAGGATGCATGCCATTTGGCTAAATCAGTACAAGAGGCTTTAATGTACAACAAACCTGCAGAAAATGGAAGGAAAGCATCTCTCTTGCGAAATTTACCATCCTTGTCCAGAAAGTGTTGAGGGTTGAAAGAGTGCGGAGTTTCCCACACTGACTCATCATGTAAGACTGAGTCCAGAGTAGCCACGATCATGGTACCCTGCACAAAATAATCATACGAACCGAGATACTAAAATTGAAAGACAAACTAACAAACAAAACATCTAAATTGGTACTCATAAAGGTTAACAGAAAGTAAAGTATTACATAAGTAATTTTTAGGACTACAAAATTTCTTAACAATTTTGAGGAAAACCAAACAATATTTCCCCATCTTACATCATAAATGCATTTTATTTTTGGGGAGATGAGTGTTATTATGAAAAGGATAAATTTTACCAAAATATCACTGTGTACTGAAATATACTTACAGTATTTTTTTTTTTAATTATTTCCTTTTTTAGTTACCACCTTATTCTAGTGTATATACCTTTAAGTATTTGTCGGTAAATGTAATTGCAGTTCAATTTCAAGTAAAAGTAATTGAAATTCCATTTTATTAAAGGGGAATTTTGCCCTCAGTCATAGGCTAAACTGCTTTTGAAGACCTTTGAAGCTAAACTGTACCTTTGGGATTGTGTATTTATCCACTGTAGTTTCCTTGTTTGTCATACGAAGCACATTGAGAGGAATGATGTTGGCCATTCTCTGAATCTCATGAATGACAGCATCAGTATAGGGCATGTTTTCTCGGTCACTCACAGAGGGCTGTCTGGACGAACCGACCACAGCATCGATCTCAGCTTGAACTCTCTCTGCACAGTGAAAACAGGACACAATTAGAGTGTGTATCAAGGTTATTACAGTTACCTAACACTAAATGAGAAGCTAAAAGTGAGTGTAAAAAAAGACATTCCAAGTCATTAATACCAATATTGGATTATTAGACTACTTATTAAACTACTAAATATAAATAGAAACATGAACAAGACATTGAATGAATTTGTTAACTTTTGTCAACACAACAAGCAACGAGACATTCGAACATATATCTATTAAAAGGTGGAAAGTCAAAATAAATGTCAATCTTTACAAAATGCTGTTTTTATATTGTATATTTAATACATATGCTGGACTTTTTGTTTTCTGATAACTACTTCCCTTTTATTAAAAAAATTTAAAAAAGAACGAAATTGCACATTTTGGGAAACAATAACTAAGTTAAAGAATTAGATCTACTCTGGAAATTAATGGAATCCAAACTCAAAACAAAAATTTGAAGCATGCTAAAAATGCCCCCAAAATTACAAGATTGTCATCTGGTGATTGGAAGGTTGGTGGTTCGATTTCTGGCTGCCCGAGTCTGCACGCTAAGTATCCTTGGGCAAGATACTAACCCCAAGTTGCTCTCCAATGACTGTGTATGAATTTTAGTTAGAAAGCACCAATAAGCATAGAAAAAAAAGTGTTTGTGTGAATGGGTGAATCAGTTCATTTACCACTACAAGACTGACGTGACAAAATACACAATACGGTTGAGTATTACATACATACAGTGTTGGGAAGGTTACTTTTAAAATGTATTCCACTACAGATTACAGAATACATGCCCCAAAATGTATTTTATTACGTATTCAATTACGTTACTCAATGACAGTAACGTATTCTGAATACTTTGGATTGCTTAATATATTACCATGCTTTTTTACAACTACATGAATGTCCTATTGCTGTGTGATTTATTACTACTATTACTGAAGGTTACTCGCCATACCAATACCAACTAGATTTTTAAATCTTAATATAAATGAGTAACAGTAGGTGGACATTAGGTAAGGCTGCGCTTTTTGCAGCGATCTCGTATAGAAAACTATTTTGCATGTATATAAAACAGGTTTGCGGCTGTTAAGATAACGTTGGTATCTTAACATCGGTCATTTATCATGATAGAAGTTGCGAGTAAAAGAACTTCTGGCTAATAAGTCGGGTTCCGTGTCGGGCTCGTAGCTGAAAACTAGCTTTACTCTGTTGTCTGGGTCAACTTTGCTAGCGAGAGACAGAGAGAGGCGTTGAAAGGCTGCTCCAACTGAACTTATTGTTTCAGAGGAAAACACAAACACAGTGTACAGTGAAGTCTTAATAGGTTACTTACAACTGGGCTCGTCAAGCACTCTTTTTGGCTGCAGTGGGTATTATTATATTTACATGATTCCATCTCCCGTTTCTGGTCGGTGACAACTCGCACTTTTCGACTTTCCTTTTTGTGCCTCCCTCGTGCTCACAGACGATAACGGGTATGGCCGTCCGTTCTCCCTGCAGCAGCACGGACTACAGTGCCCATTAGGCTTCATTCTTTAGGGCAATGCCTGTAACGCTTTGCCTGTTGCCTTCATTTAATTTTAAAAAATATTTCTTCACGTCATTATGAGACACGAAATTGAGACACAGGCATTTGAGCCTCTTAATGCATGTCTTGTTTGGGTTTCCACCAGCGTGGAATTACCAAAAATAGAGAGAGCATAGCCTAAAATATGAAACAGGAAAAGACCACCGTGTAATCCCTTTATTTCAACAAAGTAACTGTATTCTGAATACCACCTTTTTAAAAGGTGACTGTAACAGAATACAGTTACTCATATTTTGTATTTTAATTACGTAACGGCGGTACATGTATTCTGTTACTCCCCAACACTGCATACATACCTTGTATATCAGGGTAGTAGATCATGTAAAGCAACCCCCAACGTAAAGTAGTGGTAGTAGTTTCAGTTCCAGCAAAAAACAGGTCCATGGTGCAAGCGTGTAAGGTACTGAGAGAAAAACTTGAATCGTTCTCCTCGTTCTATCAACGGTCCAAGCAGCAGAAATTAAAATATCTTATATTTCAGTTTGCATTACAAGACCAAAATGAACAAACATGATGGAGATCGAGCACAACACTCACCTTTGCCATTTCTATAAGAAAAGCATCAATATAGTCTCTCGGTGACGCTGGGTTAAGGGTTTCTTTGTGGTCTTTGATCCTGATATCTATGAAGTCCTTTATCACTTGTGTCAGAGTGAACACTGTCTTATGAGGTCCAGGTAGCCACTTCATCAGCCAGGGAATTATGTTGTACATCTACACAATAGGAAGATAGAATAAACCATATTTTAATGACTGAATAAACATTCATATGTGTGCGCTACATATGAGGCTGTGCATTCAAAGAATTCTGGATTAAAATCTAACAGAGATTTCCACAGCAGCAAAGCTGATGGTAGAAATATAAACCAGAGGGAAAATATTTGAGGGCAAATTCAGCAAACATTTGTTTGTTTTTTGTTTTGATGAGATAGGTTGAGGTCAGGAAGGCTGATTCTCTGAGATTTTGTTTATCTCTGGGGGCTTTATATTTCCCAGGCCTTAGTTACCTCATCTCTGCCCTTTAGTGTGTTTTAAGTCAGTCTTTGTTTTGGCTCCTCACAACTGATTTGGAATTAGAAATTTTGACAGGAGACTGTTCTCCCAAAAACATAACTCTGGGATGCACACTCCACTAAAACTGAAATTGACTTAAGAAAGTTGTGATGTTACAGTAGATTATTAAAGTACATTTATTTAAGACGCTAAAATGCAACTTGTGTATTTTCTGTAAATCGTGATGTAATATGATTTGTGCATGATGTAGCACGGTAGGAAGAGGTTCACCTGTGTCGACATGCTTCCCTGTAAGCGCATAACTTCATTGAAGTTATGAAGAATGGACTGGTACTGCTGATCAGTGTACTCAAATCGATTCCCAAACACCAAACAGCAGATGATATTCGACACAGCATTATTTATCAGTAGCTGGACATTAAAGGGCTTTCCTGCAAAAGAAGACAGAAAATGCGGGGTAGAAGGACCCCGTGTCATAACAAAGCAAGCAAACTCTATTGAATTGTACCAATCAGCCTCATAACTTAGGCTCTATCACAGAGAAAGGTGGTGATCTTTAAATGCAATTTCTTTCACAGTAAAATAGCACAGATGTTTTTTATGCCTTGGTGTTCTGTGAAAGCCTCTGAGAGATACTGGCACTCCTGCTGGATGTATAACTCCAGGGTCTTCTTGCCCAGACCAAAGTTTCTGAGTGTATGAAGAGCAAATCTCCTCTGCTGCTTCCATGGGTAACCATTTGATATCACAAGACCTTTGAACACACAAATACACCGAATTACACTGAATGTAACAAGCATTCGCTTACAGCCCTGATTTGGCTGTATTAAACACTAACTATATATATATTTTTAATGAAAAAGAGAAAAAGAGAACCTTCATTCCCAAATAAATCTTCAAACAGTGGTACGGTGGGACGATCTATTAAGTCGTCTCCTTGTTGGACCAGGGTTTCTTTCACAAACTTGTAGCTATTAATGACCACGGTTCTTCCACCAAAGATTCTGATGGTGAAAATGTTTCCATATTTCTCTACAAACTGAACAAAGACAGCAGGTAGATGTTGTGGTTCAACAGTACTCAGAGAATAAATACTGCTTCTACATCCGTAGTGACTGCAGATAATAGAATATTGAGCAATGCTGCCTCACTAATATTATATCTCGTAGAACCCAAGCTTCTCTCTTGTGTGAATAAAGGCAACTTTAGATAAAGTTCACTGAGTCAATGATTGCAAGAGTTTTAAATAAGGGCTTGCCCGAACTTGTTGTGCTTTACTTCAAAAAGGTAAAAGGTCATTTTAGTAACTATTACATCCAATTATACACTGCTTGTGAACATGATAGCGCAATTATAAAATGTATTTTTAACATCTGAATCTAAATATCTTGTCATATTTGACCTCTGATCTCACTTTTAGATTTTACATCTGTCTTCCTTTCAGTTTGACCCTAAAATGTGTTATATCTTTAACAAAAGTTTTATCAAGAGAAAGAGAATGGTTAGTTAGAAACATAATGTTGTTTTATATTGCATAATAAGCTTATTATTATATGCAGTTCTTCAAAAATCAATACCTATTTTCCATTACCTACTCCTACATAATGTTTGTGTAATTAAAGTAAGTCTCTGCCATGCTACCTTCATCTGATTTTTACTGCACTACCATCTGCACTTGCATCTTACAGTAAGTACTGTAACGGACAACCTTATTGACTATCTCTATTCACTTTTGTTTCTTTAAGAGAGATGTTTGGTTGTGCTGCAGGAAAAGCCAATGAGTGTGTGGGAGGGGTTTCTGGTTGTTGTTTTTCGGAGCTGGAGAGGAGCGGTGACCCTCCATGGGGTGCACGCCCGTGTTCCTGTACCTATATACAACCGTGGTGAGATCAAAACGTCTGGTGCTTGAGAGCACATGTGAACGTTACTGTACTTTTAAAAAGACCACAACAAAAAAAATCAATATGGTAAAAATAAAATAATATTCACTTCAAAGTAAATACTACCCAGAGAATGAACTGCCGGGTGGAGGTTTGCATTCTCTGAGTGTGTCTTGTTTGATTATACAAAGATAAGAATGAAGCCCAGGGCTCGTACCTCTCTGAACTGCAGGTGTATTCTGTCAGGTCTGATGCGATGAATGTCACCGAGAAGCGGGAGAGCCCACGGTCCAGGTGGGAAGTTCTTCGGCACTCTGTTCTGCCAAATATTATTCAACAGCAGGAAAACACAGAGAAATATTAAAATGCTCCTTCCATCTATCCACTCAAAGCCAAGAACACTGTATAATGTCTCCATTTAAAGTTCTTAATGTTGAATGCTGGATTACTGTAGTGTTTTAACTGTGCTGCTACCACGAAACAAAGTGCGATCAGACAAATGGGTCCTTAAACACAAAGGTGAAGGAAAGACTCGTGTTCCCGCATCTGGACTTCAAAATAAAAGCTGATAATGGAGGGGTTGTATTTTCGCATGTGCAACATTATTACACGAATTAAATACAGATTACTTCACCAGTGTCAATATCAGTGTTTGAGCGAAAAGTGTTTATTTCCTGCGTGAAACAAAGAAATATAAGCCACTAGCACAGCCTACCCACTTTTTAAAGAAAAAATACAGTATGTAAACAACGTCCAATTACTTCATACCATTTCACAACCATGGACGGGCCAAAAAACAAACAAAATATATAGCTTCCAAGAACACAGCTGAGTTTCGTTTCTTTATTTACACAATTTAAGTCCTTTCAATGACAGTCAACGAGCATGAGGGATGGTCGTCTGCCATGACCGCTGAGGGGATGAACACAGGACAAAGACATGCTGTGAAAGAGACCCAAAGAAATACAATACTAGAAATAACAGTACTACTTATACACATTATATAATATTCCAAGGTAGCAGTATACAGTATACTGCCTAACTATAGATGCATGAATGCTCCCAAATGGTGTGCCTCTGCTTATTGATGTGTTGAGAATTCAGTGATAGCCATAAAATATTAAAATATTCAAGGGCAGAAGGAAATAATTGTTTGTGGAACCTGTTCCAGATGTAGAGGAGGCGTTAAATCCAATAAAAGCCGTTCTCAGTGAGACATAACCGGTTATTACTGACATAATCCTAGAACCTTTGTGTTAAGACTGTTGCACCTATGTGTATAATGTTGGACTATCTCTGGTTGTTGTTTTTTAAGGCCTGGGCCTGTTTTTAGGTTCAAGGTTCAAGGTTCTTTATTTGTCACATGCATAGTTATACAAGTATAACACACAGTGAAATGTAGCCTGACACGCTCCTCGACATGTGCAGAAATGGGAGGGGGGTAGAGGAAGAACATTATCTCTCTCTCTCTCTCTCTCTCTCTCTCTCTCTCTCTCTCTCTCTCTATATATATATATATATATATATATATATATATATATATATATATATATATATATATATATATATATTATATACATTGGGTGAATGTGCAGTAGTAGCAGCAAGCAGGTGAATTCTGTACATTAATATGAATAGACATCTGACTATTTTACAGAATAGGCAATATAAACATATTTAAAATTAAAGGAATTTGGAATGTACATTGTGCCTTGGTTTAGAGTGTCTGGAAGAGAGTCCTGTCTCAGTCAATTATAGATGATGTGAGAGGGCGGATGTGTGTGTTTGTTTAGGGCCCGGGTGGCTTGGGGATAGAAGCTCCTCTTGAGTCTCTCTGTCCTTGCCCAGATGATGCGGAACCTTCTACCAGATTGCAGAAGTTGGAACAGTTTGTTGCCAGGATGGGACGGGTCCTTCAGTATCTGCACCGGCATCTCCTGGTGTAGGTGTCCTGAAGCGGGGGGAGAGCAATCCTGCAATCCTGCTCTTTGTAAATAAAAGAAATGTTCATGATCACCACCCTGGGTTTTGTACTACTTGGCTACCATTCCTTTTTTTTTGTTAGCTTGTCTCCAACTGGTGGAAAGGACCTTGGTTTGGCTTTTTACATGTACAGGAATGCTGACAGCATAAATTAAATTCATTAGGAATGATCAAATTAAAGTACATTAAAAATGAAAAAGTTGATGAAGCGAAAAGACAACATAGAAATAACTCAAAACTCAAAACACAGAAATGATAAAAATAACTCGTGAAAAAGCCTGGTTATAAAAATCTGTCTTTAAGAGGAATTTAAAAGATAAAAGTGATCTCGCTGTCAGCTCCCTGACAGAAAAAGCCTGGTAACATCGTTTCTCACCTAAAATATAGGACGACCAGCAGAGTTTTGGCTGAGGACCTTATGACCAGGTACGATGTCAGATTAAAATACACTTTGGTGGAAGCTCAGAGAGGGCTTTAAAAGTCCACAATAAAATCTTAAAACTAATTGTAAAATCAGAACTCCAAATTTCTAAAGGATCATTCAAGTATTGCATCTTATTGAGCTAATAACAGAAGCAATACTCCCGAGGTACAGAGGTCTTTCTTGCACCAAAATCCTAAACTTAATGGTGTCAATTTGGATGCCCAGTTGCACCCAAACACTCCCCACAGCAAAGAAGTCATGATGCAAATCAAGTCCTTTATACCCTGTATTCGATACTCTTTTGGTACTGCAACCATCATGGCACACCTGCTGCTCATTTTAATACAGCTTAAATTATTGGTTTTGAGAAGTATTTCTAAAATGTGGCAATAACACTTTTACTCAAGAATCCCTTGCCACCCTAGATTTTTCTCACTTCAAACACAGTTCAGGTAAAACAAAAAACTTTGACTGGGTACATGCTGATATATAGAGATATGAAAAGTCAAGCTTCAGAAGAGACAAATTTTCAGAGTTACTATTTGTTTAAGGTCAAGTATTCTATAAGCCTTCAAATAAAGTGGAAATTTTTATAATGTTTTCTTTGAAACAAGCTTTTCTCATCATAACATGACAGAATTCAGAATTGTAAAAGCAATGAACAGGCAGGTATCATATACTATGAAATTGTTAGCCAGCAAAGGGACTCAGTCCATGCTTTCACTTGCTTTAATGTCAGAATGAAAGGATAAACTAATCTCAGTTTTAGCTGGTTTAACATTAAAATGTATACTTGAATATAAAAGATTCACTGTGTAAAAGTTTATCAAAACTGGTATACCGGCTGACAAGAACAAAAATGACAAATCCCATTTTACACACACTATGAGATATGAAAAATACAGAGGGGTAGATACTGTATTAGATAATAAATGTGATAAAACAGTGATTCATCAAGCTGAGAATCAGGCATTTTCACTTTGTCATAGTTGCTGGTTTAACGTGTTACAGCACAGAGGCGGTAAGGTTGGGGACAGCGAGTCCCTCCCAGCTGGAACTGCAGACTGGGCTGCTCTCCAGCAGGTGCAGAGAATGAAAACCTCTGAAAGAGGGAGGCAAAGAACAGGAATAACTCCATCCTGGCCAGCTGTTCCCCAATACACACACGCTTACCTGAGAATACACAGCATACAGTTTTATTATGTTAGATAAAATAGTCACTTTTATCACAGATTAATATTGCACAAACAAAGACATTGTGGTGGCAAGATGATTACAAGGAAAGACATAGTATGGGTTTTTCATTTTGCTCTTTTTAGAATAGAAAAGGTTTTGACTTCCAACTAACCTGCAGAAAATGGAAGGAAGGCCTCTCTCTTGCGAAATTTACCATCCTGGTCCAGAAAGTGTTCGGGGTTGAAAGAGTGTGGAGTTTCCCACATTGACTCATCATGTAGGACCGAGTCAAGTGAAGCCAGGATTATGGTGCCCTGAAGAAGTATGACACAAAAAACTGAGATGCTAAAATTGTAAAATAATCAAAAGTGTGTTACGAACTTGCATGTTCATGTGTTTGTTTTGTGCAGGTGATGTATCTTTTTATGTTAATTCAGCTGTGCCAGGGCCCTGCTCCGATTGGTGCGTGGATACACCGCCCTGACGTGACTGGTCCCAGCTGGAGGACCCGCCCATTAAAAGGAGACTGGAGTGCTATGGCGGGAGAGGTCCTTGCGTTTCTCCTCATGACCCAGCAGTGTACCTGTGGCAGCGGCTGGCTGCAGTGCGGCTTAGAAGTTGTGGAAGTGGAGTGGGTAGGGGTGAGCTGCCGTTTCTTTTGATCACCCGTTTTCTCCTGTTTTGAATTAGTTAAGGAGCTCAGACTCTGTCTTTTTTTTTTTTGGACTTTGTTTTGGTAAGGGCAGGGGTGCGGGATTTGTGTAGATTTGTTTTGTTTATTGTTTTGGCCTTGGCTCACCCTGAAGTGTTGACACTCCCGTTTTGTTGTTCCTTTTTTCCACATTGTAAATAAATCACATTATAACGAACGGATTTGTTTGCTGTGGCTGCTTGGGTCTTGGGGGGGAAGCGAGTGCCTCACTCATGTTATTGCCTGGCCCTAGACGGGTGGTAACAAGTGTAATAAATAAAAAAAATTAAATAAAATCAGAAGAAAGAGAAAATATCAGATATTTAAACTAATAAAATTCATTGGGACAACACCGTGTTTACCACTGTGTACTATATCATCTTTTTACTCATTTTTTTACTCATTTGCAAACTGAGGAGACCTGGTGCTGGACTTTTTTGGAGAAAATGTCCCATCCTTTCTGATATAGGAATTTATCTGTTAGGCAGTCTTGAGTTTTATTTGTTAGATATTTTTTTGTTTCATGACTCTTCTACTATCCCACCTTTTTAGGACATGTTTCTGTAATCAGATTCAAAATAAGCTGATAGTTTTTATGAAATAGTAAAATATCTCAATTTAAACATCTGACATGTTTTCTAATATATTTCTGTTACATGTTGGTTTATAAAACTTACAAATCACTGCATTCTGTTCTTATTTAAATCTCACAAAATATCCCATTTCCATATATTTTAGCCAATAACCACAGTTAATAATAAATGCATCTAATTTATCAGGAATTTAGATCATTTTCTGAACAATATTCGAAAGACTCACTCACCTACAGGTTCAAGCTCACATAAACACATGATTTCTGTCTTCCCATACAATACTTGAAACACTAGTATGAACTAGAGTGAACAGCTACTTAATTAAAGTTATAACTTTGTGCAACTTCAAAAAAAATAAACAATGTTTGCATCATCAAGTATCAACAACAGTCCAAAATGGACAAATAACAAAGCTGAGGTCGAAGAGCAAGTGTAGGATCTCCTGAATACTTAGAAAGGACGTGGTAATCACCTTGTTTCAACAGTTTGTCCGTTTGTTTGTTTGTTTGTTTGTTTGTTTCATTTTGGCGTTTATTTGTGTATTGTGTATTTATTTGCTTTTTATGTTTGGGGGGTTGGGTTGGTTCCTGGAGGTTTAAAATGATAAGCCAGAAAGTCTGTCTTGGAAAAATAAAAGGCACTAAAATTATTAGTGGATTGTGTACCTTTGGGATTGTGTACTTATCAATTGCAGTGTCCTTGCTTGCACTGCGGGCCACATTGAAGGGGATAATGTTGCCCACTCTCTGGATCTCATGGATGACCGCATCAGTATAGGGCATGTTTTCTCTGTCAGTCATAGACGGCTGTCTGGATGAACCAATCACAGCATCGATCTCAGCCTGGACTCTCTCTGCGGAGTGAAAACAGGAAACAAGTTTAAAAATAAAGCTTAAGATGAAAATAAACTAAAAAACTAAAACTAAACTGAAATGAGTGAGACTTAAAAAAAACTTAAAAGCCATAATAACTGAGTGTTGTCTGCTGCACAGTTAACTGGGGAGAAAATTCTCATTCCACCTGCAATCAATATGTGATGGCAAGATGATTACACAGTATGCAGGCATGGTGGATATTATGCACACCTTGTATGTCAGGGTAGAAGATCATGTAAAGTAGTCCCCAGTGTAAAGTAGTGGTTGTAGTTTCGCTTCCAGCAAAAAACAGATCCATAGTGCATGCACTTAAACTGCTGTGATCAAAAACTGAATCACTGCCCTCCTTCTAGCAGAGACAGGAATAAATAACTGTTGACATATTTCATTTGAAATGCAAAACGGAAAACACAGCACACCACTCACCTCTCCCATTTCTATGAGAAAGGCATCGATGTAATCTCTCGGTGATGCTGGGTTAAAGTTTTCTATGTGTTCTCTGATTTTCGTTTTTATGAAATCAGTTATGTGTCGTTTTAAAGTTAATATCTTCTGATGAGGTCCAGGCAGCCACTTCACCAACCAGGGCATTGTGTTGTACATCTACAGAACAGAAAGACAGTTACCAAATTATATGATGGCCTGGTAACAACTGTGACATTTCTACTTGTGTATTTCTATGTGGTACTAAAAGGATCCTGAATTAACTTGTGTTGGGGAATCCCACAGATCCAAAGATATTGAAGGAAGTCTAACATCCAGGGAAAAATTAAATCTTTCAAAACCTTATTTTGGAGCAAAGTCAACAAACCATTTCAGTTTGGTGATTCTATACACTCAGTTTATGTTTCAGTGACCACTGAAATTAAAGGTTAATCTAGATAATTATTAACACACTTTCCAATTATGGATGTTCAGTAAAAAAAATTAATTTTAGATCAAGACATTTGAATTCAATAAGGTGATGTTTGTTACTTAACTATATATGACATGTATTTAGGACATGTTGTGATGTAATAAGATTAATAAATGTTGTTGCCTTTTTAAAGGAGGTTACCTGTGCCACTGTGGTTCCCTGTAAACGTACTATCTCAGTAAAGTTATTAAGAATAGACTGATACTGCTCATCAGTGTACTCAAATCGATCCCCAAATACCAAACAACAGATGATGTTTGACACGGCGTTGTTTAACAGTGGCTGGGCATTAACAGGCTTTCCTGTAGAATAAAGAGACAATGAGAATACGAGGCAGTAAAAGGCTTGTTGCGTAATGATGTTTGTGCAATTTCTAAGTGTGTGTGCGTGTGTTTGTGTGTGCCTTGATGATCCGCAAAGGCCTCTGTGAGATACTGGCACTCCTGCTGGATGGAAAAGTCCAGGGTCTTCTTCCCCAGACCAAAGTTTCTGAGTGTATGAAGAGTAAATCTCCTCTGCTGCTTCCACTGATACCCATTTGACATCACAAGACCTTTGGACACACACACACACACACACACACACACACACACACACACACACACACACACACACACACACACACTGATGCTGCTGGTCTAATTGCTGCTAATGAGATTCTTTTGGGGGGAAAAAGGAAAAGAAAAAAACACCATTATTCCCAAATAAGTCTTCAAATATGGGTACTGCGGGACGATCTGTGAAATCTTCTCCTTGTTGTACCAGCGCTTCTCTCAAAAGCTTATAGCCATTAAGGACCACAACTCTTCCACCAAAGAGTCGAAGGCTGAAAATTTTTCCATATTTCTCTGCAAACTGAACACAGAAAGTGGACAGGTGTGTTAGTGAGGATGACAACTGTGTTTTTATACATCGCTTTGCATTTAAACATTCGTTTTTATTCATCTCTGACTCTCTTGCACGCTATGTTTTCGTACTGTTTCCATCCCCTCACCCCAAACCAGTCGCGGCAGATAGTTACCCGTCCCCGAGCCTGGTGCTGCTTGAGATTTCGTTCTGCTAAAATGCAGTTTGTTGCCATGTGCTTGATGGTTGCTGGGGTTTTCTCTGTATTATTGCAGGAATTTACAATATCCTAATCACACTGGTGGTAGATGTTGTTTATTTGATCTTTTTTTTTAACCCACTGCCAGGTGGTTGCAAGGCATTTATAATTCACCTTTTATCAGGGGCGGATCTAGAGAAATTTTCTTAGGGTGGCAAAGAAATCAAATGGGGGTGGCAAAATCAAAGCCTTTTTTTCCCCCCAAACACATATGCAGGTGGTTACATATGGTTAAAATGATTCAAATGCAGTAAGTATACACATTTTTCAAATAAATATAGTCTATAACTTAATTATTGTCTGTAGTCCACATAATTACACACTTAAGTTACATAAAACATGTGAGTTTTGATGTTATGTACTGTATAGCCTGTATAATAAATAAATATGTAGCCCAATAAGTATAAAATCCAGAAAGCTACACAACATGGGGTGGTTCATTTACAAACACAAGTCTAACTTAAGTTTCACACTGTTTTTTGTTAGAAAACAATCACATTGTTACAGCTTAAATTACACAAAATGTCAGAAATCTGCACTGTCATGAACAAAAATTTAAACCTAATTTTTCATGATTTGTTGGATTAACCCACTGAGGTCTGAAATACAACCGGCCATTTTTGACTCCTTTTGAGTTTCGGTTTGTATTTCACCCTCAAATTGTTTCATTTTATTTTTTCCCCCTTGCCTTGTTTGGTATCATTCTTTTCAGCTCAACTGAATTTAGTTGTTTTTTTCACTGACATACTGCATTAGTACTATTATTACTATTAATAGTACTATTACTGATCTGAAATCACACAAAGAACTTAAAACCCTAGTAGTATTTTTTACTGTAAAAAAAAAACCCACAGACATGTTGAGTAAATTTTTATAACTTGAAATGCAAATATAAATTGTTCATTTATTGTTCATTTTGTAAACATATACAACTATTTATCTAAAAATGCAGCCAATACACCTGCCGTTTGTTTTTTTCATTTTCTACAACCATTTAAAAATATTACTAAAATTAAAGTGAGAGAACAATTAAGTGTTGCAATAAGATGCTCCACAAATGATGTGTGCCAATAAAAAAAAGTTTGTCCACCAAAAGACAGAGGAGAACAGCACAGGGATAAACCTGCAGGCCTGACAACAGGAGGTGTATCACTCTGCTGGTTTTCTACTTAGTGACAGTGTTTACATTGCAAATGTGCCTTAGTGACATTCATTAGTGCCCTCACTGACACACAAAACAAAACGACTACACAACAGAACAGCTACACAAGACAACACAATACACTAAGTATACACTCCACACTAAACGTCACAAATCTCCCACATCTAAAAACTCTCCCTCACTCGCTTGCTCTGTCTCGCTGCCGTTACCGTCATTCCCAAAACTTTTCCCTCTTCCCAAACAACCAAATCCCACATGTTGACTTTTTTTTAAATTGGTCGACATGGTACATTTTTCCACCGATAGGAAAGAGGTGTTTTTTTCCCTTTCTTTACCGTTTTCGCGCTGTCCTTAGAAAATGCTTAAAACACACACACACAAAAACGTAACGACAGTATTTAGAAAAAAAGCATGGCTTATATATATTATCATAACTCTGGATTTACTGGCCTGTAATTAAAATGTAAAAACTTTAAAGTCCGAACTTTCAATGTGGGCTGAAATAGAGACTCAGCATGGCTGCAGCTTTTTGCTATGTCAGCTTAAAATAGTCATGTGATTTGGAGGTGCAGCGTGTCCGTGGACCACGGAGGGTTAATAACACTCACCTTCCTTCCATTTCCAGAGTGTAACATCCAACCACCTGTGTAAAATCCAAAATTCCCATGGTGTTGTTTAAAATGTGCTCTGGCACAATCATAAGCATGGCTTGCTACTGAAAACAAGAAAAAAGCTGGTCCTGCTATGGGCTGAACCATTTGTTAATGGTGCAGGGGTGGAACACTATCCAATATATTCAGTTTTAGCATTTATATTCACTGTTGACTGTAACTACGATAAAAACTGTTAATGCTATCTTATTTTAATAAACAACACCGTCATATGCAAAACTGGGGTGGCACTTGGGGTGGCAAGGGATCATTTTAGGGTGGCACTTGTCACCCCATGCCACCCTTCTAGAGCCGCCCCTGCCTTTTATGGATATAAATAACATGCTACAGTTCTGAAATGAAAATGAAATGATGCTTAAGGCTAAATCCAAGGTCATTTTTACATGCTGCAAGGTGATTGCCAACATGATAAATATGTAAAAATATATATTTGAAAATAATTACATATATAAAGAATTACTTAAAAATCGAGTATCATCATTTAAAGAATTTAATAACTCATTCATTTTTAATTATTTTTTGTATTAATTAATAATATTTTTGTTATTTAAATATTTAACATTTTAATTCATTAATGATACATTTAATTAAATATTTAATAATGTATTTATTGACACTCCAAGCCCTCCATACACTTAAACACGCTATGCAGATTTAGAACTACACACGCATAGCACACTCATACCGCAGAGAAATGCAAAAATGTTTGTGTTTGATTGCAAAAGCAAAGCAGGAGTGACATTATTTCATTGTCGGTAATGTTATAAAACCAGCTCCATGAACTGCTGAATGAACAGTCTGACCTACAGAAGCACAAAGCTATTGCGAATCGAATAACAAAATATAACTTGCACATTTGATTAGTGTAACTTAAAGTGTATCAGTACAATTCAGTTAATGAGGCAGAGCGACTTTATTGGGCAGGCCTGGTGTCTTCATCTTAAACTCTAAACTGTCAGCAATTTGTTTAATATAACATATTATTCTTATGTATAGTGTCATACCTCTGCGAACTGCAGGTGAAGTCTACTAGGTCTGATGCGATGAAGATCGCCGATGAAAGGAAGTGCCCAGGGTCCAGGAGGAAAATTTCTCGGCACTCTGTTCTTTAAAAAATCAGTCAGGAGCAGAAAAACACACAGGAATAAGAAAATGCTGCTGAAGTCTATCCACTCTAACCCGAGGACACTGTATAATGTCTCCATGTCTTCAGTTGTTTGCGCTGACCTGTAGTTCGTTTACAGGTAACAATCAGTTGATCGATTTGTTAACTCCCCCTCGAGCTTTGGTTTCTTTTCACAAAGAGAAAAAAGAGAAACCAAATGCTTCATTACAAAACACGTGAGAACGTTTACTCCGCTTATTCGTCAGATGTGTCAGGGATGGGATAACACTCTTAACTGCGCCAGCACAACAGATCTGAGGTTTGGTACCAAATGCATGCGGTAAGCATGCAGCTGGGGCATGCTAGGTTGTGAAAACAGTGCTCAGTGCTCTCTTGTTGTACCTGCAGCTGCTGCAGAGGGGTCCAATGGCCAAAAAGCAATATAGTAACACAGATTTCTCTTTGAAAAGCGCATATTAGCATAGTAAAACCTTCACTGGCTGCAATGGTGGTTTAACCAGATCCCTTAGTTTCTGTAGATGTTCATAGAACTTGATTTTTTCTCAACAGAGACTTCAGAAGTTGAACTTCAGAACCTGTAATCTGCTGAATGCACTCTCCCAGTTTAGGGGTTGAAGCCTCCAATGCACCCATTCAACCTCTCAACCTGCTCCAGTTGTACCTCAGTCCTCTTAATCTCACAATTTTACTGTCACCAATCTGAAACTTGCTGTTTTCAACCACTTTTAGAGGTGTGTCCCATTGTGTGTCTGTACAAAGAACAGGCAGATTCCACACAAAAGCTCCAGCCAGCAATGCGGTTCACATCCAGCCTATAATTATCCTTTGTTTATAATCTTAAGATTGCTGAATTATTGGTCACTAATAGTATTTGTGTGGTAATAGTGCTTTCACTTAAGGATTTAAATATTTGCCTCACCATGGTTACTTTAGACGTGGTGACATTCTCTCACTGGTTATTTTATATCATGCACATGTGAAGATAAAGAACACCTCAGAATTTTCTTTGTGTGCAAAGGCAAAGGTTTGATTTACACCCAAGAAAAGTTCTTTACTTCTTCACATGCCAGAATGTGGTGTTTTATTCATGAAGACAACAAGTGACTCTGAAAGCCTTTAAATAAAGAGTAAAGTGTTTATTGAAATTTTATTTTCACAAAACCCATTTGAAGTATCCCGATTACATCATGCACTCTCAAACTGATAAACAGCACTGAAACTAACTGTACTCCCACCCGTCACACCCGATTCTGAAACTATATTGTGACCTTAAACACCAATCCTAATGACAGTGTGATTTATTTAAGCACATTGAGTCTGGTAGGTCTGACAAATTTAATGTGGTTTGGAAAAGACTTTAAGAGAGTTGGAAGAGAATGTATTTACTGCATATTTGAAAACAGTCCTTTAATACAGAGAGGACAAAAAAATCACAACTGGCATTATTCTAAAATTGTAATATAGGAGATCATCATTCATTACAACAAATATAATAGAATATAATAGATTAGCTGGAAGACAGTGTAATAATAATGGAAGACAGTGATTAGTTGTGATTCATTGTACTGAGAAAGATATGCCCTCGGTTTACAAGAACTGGTGGTTTAACGTGGCACGGCACAGAGGCGGTAAGGTTTGGGACTGCGAGTGGCTCCTAACTTGAACTCCAGACTGGGCTGCTCTCCAGCAGGTGCAGAGAATGAAAACCTCTGAAGGAGGGAGGTAAAAAACAAGAATAACTCCATCCGGGCCAGCTGTTCTCCAAGACATGAGCGCTTGCCTGAGTACACAATGAGACACAAGTTTTATTCACACAATTTAGAAGTTAATCACTTTGATCACAGATTATTGCTGCAGCTGTGGAACTTAACAGAGATACCATTAACAGACCGATCCCCTACCAAAGTTAAGGCTGTAACTGTAAATGGCTGCTAAGTCAAACAATTAATGGCAAGACATACTACTTTATTAATCTTGCCTTCTTAAAACACTTGGCTTGAAACATCCTTTAACTGGATTTTGAGGAACTGCAACAACTGACTAACCTGTAGAAAAAGGAAGGAAGGCCTCTCTCCTCCTGAATTTACCATCCTGGTCGAGAAAGTGTTGAGGGTTGAAGGAGTTTGGAGTTTCCCACATTGTCTCGTCATTTAAGACAGAGTGTAGAGCAGGTATGATCATTGTACCCTGA
Organism: Rhamphochromis sp. 'chilingali'; assembly: GCF_963969265.1. NCBI lineage: Eukaryota > Metazoa > Chordata > Actinopteri > Cichliformes > Cichlidae > Rhamphochromis > Rhamphochromis sp. 'chilingali'. Next base: position 40,742,075 of record NC_137931.1, on the reverse strand, counting down.
GAAAATACAGCCAGTTAGAAGTGTTATTTAAACATGTCTAGTGTTTGTTCTAATCAGCGTGTCATACGTGTTTCTGGTATTGCTGATTGTTCATGCATTTATTACTTCTACATTCATCTATTCATTATTAACAGGTTGCTCAAAATGCTCGCTGAAAAGCCTTCAGATGATTCAAAATGCTGCAGCAAGAGTACCGACAGGGACTAGAAAGAAAGAGCATATTTCATTCATATTAACTTCTATAAAACTTGTGGTTCCCAGTGTGTTTAAAAGTAGAATAGGAGGCAGAGCCTTCAGCTTTCAGGCCCCTCTTCTGTTTCTCCCAGTTTGGATGTGGGAGGCAGACACCCTCTGTACTTTCAAGATTAAGCCTAAAACTTTCTTTTTTGATGAAACATATAGTTTCCATGATGCACTGAGTGGTTCTTCTTCAAAACAAAATGTTATTGAGGACAACAAACTTTGAGAGTCCTGGCATTAGATGATAAAAGGACAACTTTTTCATTCAAAATCTATCTGAGAAAACAAAAAACACCAAAAAGTGCTATAAAAAAAATTCTTCTTCGCAATTCCTTTGTGTACCTTTGGGATTGTGTACTTATCCAATGTTGTGTCCTTGTTTGCAACATGGGCCACATTGAGGGGAATGATGTTGCCCATTCTCTGGATCTCATGGATGACCGCATTAGTATACGGCATGTTTTCTCTGTCAGTCATAGACGGCTGTCTGGATGAACCAATCACAGCATCGATCTCAGCCTGGACTTTTTCTGCACATAGTGAGAAAACAAACTGGTGGCTGTTGTTGCAATTTGGCACTAATAAAAGGAACCTGGATTAAAAAATAAAACTGAAATAAACTGAACAAAATTAACCAACACAAGAATGATCTGTGAGAAATCTGTTAGATTTGTATTGTTGGATTGTCATTTATGCCTAGAAATATATATTTATTAGGTTTAGGGAAGTCGTTTATGGGGTCACACACACACACAGACATACTTACACGGTACTCTTTGTGTGCATGTATACGTCATATGTTAATGAACCTATGTATATTCATGTAACCTAAATAAAAGAGCAGTGTTACGGGGGAACGGACGAGAGCAACTGGGGTCAAGCGAAGGAACGGCGTTTGTCCAATTCTCTCCCGTGCACGAGAAACATAAAGAACTTTGCCTACTCATGTCTTGCTTTGCTGTGTAGTTAAATTGTCTTGAACGTTCCAGCGAATAGGTTTAAGCTACAAACCTGTCAAAATCTCTGAAAAAAACGAATAGAAAGATGGTCCCAAGTGTGTATTCAGGATTAATATTGTTCATACACACACCTTGAATGTCAGGGTAGTAGATCATGTATAGCAGTCCCCAGTGTAAAGTAGTTGTAGTGGTTTCAGTTCCAGCACCAAACAAGTCCAGGGTGCAAATGCACAAATTGCTGAGACTAAAACCAGAGTCTTCGTCCTCCTTCTATCAGAGTCACAAAAGCCAGACGCAGGAAATAAAAGGCATGTTTTTTAGAAAATGTAAATGAACAAGAACACATTTTGAAAACACTTACCTCCCCCATTTCTATGAGAAAAGCATCAATGTAGTCTCTTGGTGATGATGGGTTGAGGTTTTCTCTGTGTTCTTTGATCTTGACTTCTACAAAATCAATTATCTTTTGGATCAGAGTGAATATTTTTTGGTGAGGTCCAGGCAGCCACCTCATCAGCCAGGGTAATGTGTTGTAAATCTACAGAACAGGAAGACAGTAGCAGTAATAGGTCAAATTTTGCAAAAGTAGGCTTAACCTGTGATCGGCAGTAATGAAAAGTAACCGAGTAAAATCATTTAAACACAATTTTGAAGCATACTTTAATAGTAATTAAAATCTCTTTTACACCACAGCAGATTTCATAAGTGACTTTCTTCCTCCACTGCAGTTAAAGGAACACAACAGTAAAATATTTCAGGAAAGATAATCTGCGCTGAGATATCAGTCTGAGAATCTGAGACAAGGCACAGCCCAGGTGGAGTCTAATGTGAACAATAGCTATGCTCCTCTAACTGCTCTGTTTGCAAAAACAGCTTTCACTTGGGCTGCACAAAAAAGTTCAGCTAAAGTTTCTTATTTGTTATTTTTAAATCCTGAATCAAACAACACTAACATATGTGAAAGAGTTTCACCTGTGCCCACACGCTTCCCTCCAAGTACACTATGTCACTGAAGAGCTGCAGAATAGACTGAAACTGCTCATCGGTGTACTCAAAACGATTCCCAAACACCAAACAGCAAATGATGTTGGACACAGCATTGTTTAACAGTGACTGGGTATTAAAAGGTTTTCCTGAAAGAGCATATGTTCATTAGACAAAACATTAAAGCAAACTCATAATTAATTTCGATTATGTAAAAAAATTGTGTACGTTTTGTGTGTGTGTGTGGGTGTGTGTGTGTGCCTTGGTGATCTGCAAAAGCCTCTGTGAGATACTGGCACTCCTGCTGGATGGAAAACTCCAGGGTCTTCTTGCCCAGACCAAAGTTTCTGAGTGTGTGAAGAGCAAATCTCCTCTGTTGCTTCCACTGATACCCATTTGATATCACAAGACCTTTTGGAAAAACAAGACTGCGTTAGGCCCAAAGTAACTTAAAAATAAGGTCAGTAAAATACTGACCTAAGTTTTAACATTGCTAAATAGTCAGATGATGCTGGTCTTATTAAAAAACATCTTGAAAAACTTTTCAAGTAAAATTATCACCTTTATTCCCAACCAATTCTTCAAACATTGGTAGGCTGGGGCGATCCATGAAGTCTTCTCCTCGTTGGATTAGGGCTTCTTTGACAAGCTTGTAGCCATTAATGATCACAGTTCTTTGACCAAAGAATCGAAGGCTGAATATGTTTCCATGTTTCTCTGCAAACTGAACATGAACAGAAGATTTTGCTTAGTGTTGGGTTGGGATCTGCCTCATTTGGGTGACCGCTTCATAATTTTGGCTATTTCCTCTTAAGAAAGCCAATATTAATACAGCTTCTTCTGAATAAAATACAGCTTCACATACAGCAATGTCCCTTTCTCTCAATAAATAACCAAAAAGACAAGATAACAAAAACTTTATTCATACCATAGGTAGGCATTTTATATAAGAAAATATTTAAGACAATGTTAAACTCTGTGACTGTTGTGCTCTATTGCACATTTCAAAAGCAATTAAAAGCATTTTACTTGCTTTATAAATGCACTGTCTGTTTGTCTATTACTTTCCAGCCCACTAGTAACTCATGATAATGGTTGCGTTCTATGAGTATTAGGGCGAGAAAAAAAATACTGTTGATCATTTTGAGAATAAGATCAAGAATGTATTTTGAGAAAAAAGTCAAAATACTGTTCTTTGAAAAAAGGCGAAATTATGTTTCTGGGGGAAAAGTCAAAAAGTCTATTTAGAGGAAAAAGTCAAAATGTGGAGATTACAGTAGTTGTTTCACGACAAACTGCCACGTTTGCTATACCCTCTAAGTTAGTGAAAGCATACTTCAGAATGAGTTTTTAGCAACAAGAAAGGAAATTATTTCTGTTTAGCACATAAACAAATTAGGATGTTGAAAAGATGGTGCAGAAAGCTTCATCTGCTCAGATGGAAAACCACACAAACTTCAGACAGTAGGCCAGATTTGTACAAAATGAAATTGATATTTGTAAGGTTATTGATAGTTACACTCTTGTCCAATAAAGAGGTCATATGTCAGGATTCTGGCCTTCTACATGTTCCTAAAGCCAGAAAAAAGACTATTGGAGAGCGTGCTTTTTCTTTTCTTGCCCCATTTTTGTAGAACAACCTCCTTCAACGCATGCTCTGTGGAGCTTTTTAAAGCTAAGTTGAAGACCCACTTGTTCACCGTATCCTACGTGTCTTAATTCGGTGTAATACCACTTTTAATGCCTGGGGCACTTTATTTTTATAACATGACATTTTATTAATAAAAATTAGTAGTAGCAGTAGCAGTATGTATACCTCTGCAAACTGCAGATGAATTCTATCAGGTCTGATGCGATGAAGATTTCCAATGAAAGGCAGAGCCCTCGGTCCGGGAGGAAAGTTTTTTGGCACTCTGTTCTTCAAAACTTCAGTCGTAAGCAGAAGAACAAACAAAAAGATTAAAATGCTCCTGCCGTCTATCCACTCTGAGCCAAGAAGGCTGTATAATGTCTCCATGTCTTCGCTTAGTTAGGCTGTCGCTTGTTGAGATGGGCTATATCTGCAAATGTGACGATGATTGTTTTATTACCAGAGGACGTGGAAAGACGCTTTCAAAATAAAAGCGCGTGGTTAATAAGACTTAACCAATGTAAAATTACACTACATCTCTAAGACACTCTGTTACAACTGTTACACCTGTACCAGGTGGTTAAGAAGAATCCACACCTGCTTCACGCCCTGGAGGACGGGGCTGTGCCCCCCCCACACCCTCTAGCAGATTATTACATGAAGGAACCTTTTAAAAAAACAAAAAACAAGCGCGTCCATGCTCACAGGTGTACACACGGGTGATCACACCCACAAACTACACCCTTTTTGGCTCCTACCTCAAAGCACACTGTGTTCTGTTGATCTTATGTGCTGCACAATAATGTTTAACATTTAGTATTTACTGTCATATTCCCATATATCATTGTGATGTTGTTTATTCTATTACTCTTGTTCTCTTCTGCTTGCTTTCTTTTTTCTTTCTCAGCAGGTGATCCAGGTGATTGATATATGCATTTTTTTTCTCTGCCCGTTCTGTTGGTTTTTGTCTTTTGCCCTTCTCCCCCGTCCCTCTTCTCAGCTGTTTCTCTTTCCCTCTTTCTTTCTCCCCTTCTTTCCCCCAGTCAAGTCTGTCCCGTATTCAGTAAGTGAAAAAAAAAAAAAAAAAAAAAAAAAAATCGGAGTTGTAACAGTGTATGAAGTTAGGAAAATTTAGGGCTACGTTTAGGAGGAACACAGGTAACAGTGCTTGTTTCAGGTCTTAGACACACGGTGTGTTTTCAGTGTAGGATTATTGTTTTCGTACATTTATTAATTAAGAAAACACCCGAGAAATAAAACTTTTACCTTTTAGTTAAATTTAGAAAGCTTATGGCTTTGTTTTTCACTGACTGTCTACTTTGTTTTTTTTTTCTCAAAAAATTACGTAATATATTTATTAAATATTTCATTCACAAAGATCTCATTTGTGATTTAAGATCAGTTTTTGAGCAGTATATTTCAGACCTCTACTGGCCTGTATGGTTTACAGTAGTTGGTATTCTTCTTCTGGGGACCTTTGGGTTCTTGCCATAATTACATAACATATTCAGAGCCAAAGAAAACAACACACTCAGTGTGTGAAACGTTTAAACCGCCCAGTAGGTTAAAGGCACTGGCACCTTATCTTGAAACCCGACTCCTAATTTGGTTTGGAATGTGGGAAGAATAATGAGGAGAACTTTAAAGAAAAATTATTTAAAATGATACAGTTAACAAAGATATCGGTGTGCCTTTTATTCAAATGGATTGCTTTTATACACTGACTTAAGAGAATAGTGATTAATTGTTTAAAATGTATTTTAAAAAAGGGGGGAAAGCAAGTTGAACTGAACAAGGGGAAGTTAAAGTAACAGAGTCGTTTGTCAGTCATTAAATGCTGCCCAATAATTAATCTCTATACAACAATTTGTTTGCAGGTTTGTGTATTCCTGCTATTACATTGAGGCCGACAGTTGAGCAAACTTCTTGGCTAGCGCCCCCCAAATTGCTATTTGTGTACTTTAGTCTTTTGCATCATCCAGCTGTATTGAAACACTCAAATGGGAATGAATGGGTTGTTAATACTGCAAATTTGTTTCCCATAACATTTAGATTTAACCAATAATATTTAGAACTGGCACATATACTTAACATGTTTATGTTACATTTAGATTTACATTAAAAACTCTGCAAATATCTGTGACTTGAAAAGCAATATCAAAGCAGACTTTTAAGAAGTTTGGAGCTAAATACATTTTGAAGTTTGAAGCTTCAATTTACAATCAGCTCCATAGTAACCAGCTGGAAGAGCTCAACCTCCTGACTTGTTATTTACATTGGAATTCCCAAGATGTCCTCAGTCTTATGTAACATGGTTGGAGCCTGCACTGAGGAGCTTATGTCCACACTTCATTTGTTCCTATGCTTGTTACACAAAACCTAGCAGCCATCCTGAAACTTAGAGGTGGAATATATGAAAAAAGTAAATTTGGTAGAGATCTTTTTATCGTTACTTTCCAAGCCATGTGTGAATATTGCTAGCTGGTGGATGTTCTGTTTTTTTTATTCTGTAAAATACCAGCATCCTTAGTTCCCAAACAGCCACAGGGCTTTGCCTTTTTCAAGAAATGTTTTCACTGGAGTTGACTTAAAAACAATGGAAAATAATAGCAGAAGACAGTCATTGAGAGAGCAGAGAAACAGACATGCTCAGTTTAGGATAACTCATGCTCTAACGTGGCACAGCACACAGACGATAAGGTTTGGGACTGCGTGTGGCTCCCAAAATGAAGTCCAGACTGAGTTTCTCTCCTGAAAATGGCTGAAAATGTTTCCATATTTCTCTGCAAACTGAACACAGACGGCATATTGTTGTTTTTGGAACAAGATACATTCTGAGGAGGCTATTTATATTTATCATTTCTACAATCAATACTTGTTGCTGTTTTTTGTTTACTAAATATCAGCACTGCTAAAATTTAGTCATAGTAGGCTACAACCTGTTAGGTTGATTGAAGCCAAATATACACATAGGAATGCGACTAAAAATAATTAACCTTTTTGTCGTGATAATTTCACTTGTTAAAAATATTTGAATAGAAAGAAAAATAAATAACTATTTACAAGCACTTACAAGTACATTATACATATAACGCGTATTTGGTTAAGCAAACAGTCCAAACTTCAAAAGAAGAACCCAAATTACTATCACAGAACCCATTACACAAATATTTCAAAAATTAACTTTTGAGAAATTGGAATTAGTGCATTGCTGAATGTAATTGATTAAAATGTTACAGATTAACTAATTTTATGTCTATAAACTAAAATATTACAATTCTAATGCAGTATATTTTAGGGCCCATTTAATTTATGAATTGTGCTAGATTTGTTTTTCTAGGTTGACGATTCCATTTTATAAATTAATATTTTTACTTGTTATTGACCCTGTATGTAGGGCTTGCACAAGCCAGTAAAAGTTTGCTAAATAAAGCCTTAATCATTATATAGTTGCTTCAAGCCTCATGCAAGCTAAATAACAACTCTGTCTACTCCAGTGTAAATTATGCCTCCTTGCACTCCAGTGATTCATTTCACATGTTTGTTTCCTTTCACATTATTTTTCTTGTTTTATTACTAGTTAGTCAGCTGCAGGTGAAATCTGTCTGGTTGAATGAAGGTTTTTGAAACCTCAAATGTAATACCTTTATTTTTTATTTTGGTAAGGACTCATACTTCTGTCAACTGCACGTGAAGTCTGGTAGACTGGATACAATGAAGGTCACCAATGAAAGGAAGAGCCCAGGGTCCAGGAGGAAAGTTTTTTGGCACTCTGTTCTTCAGAATATCTGTCAACAGTAGAAAAACAGTCAAAAATATTAAAATACTCCTGCCATCTATCCACTCCAAGCAGAGAAGATTGTATATCGACTCCATATCTTCTATTCAACTCTCCTGCTACAAGTGAACAGCAGACATGTCCAGGTATGTCAAGGTTCAACTTTTCATGGTCAACTTTGAACACAAGAGGACATGTTTGCTCTTCTGTGACAACAGCCTGTCTGGGGTAAGTCATATTGTGGAACCATTAAATAAATCCTCCAAATGCCTTAGCTTTAAACTTGACATAAATCTTAAATCCACTTAATAGGAACATATACACAGAACAACTATGACTAATGATCTATCTCTGACTAGATACATCCTGAGAACAGGTCACAGGTTAACTTGTAACCTGAATCACTGATAGCGCTGCAGTCCCACCTCATGCTGAACCGTGAGCAAAGTGCAAACTTTAACACAAAGAAATCTCTCAGTGTAAAGAAACCTCAGTGTGATTTATTTGCATTAGTTAGATTTAGAAGGCCCTAAAGGTTCAATGTGCATTACAGAGGATTGTAATATGGTTGTTCCCAGTTATTTCTTTTGTCACGGTCTTGGGTCGGCGACGCAGTCTTTTCCTTTTTGGTATTATTACTCTTTGATTTCTTGATGTGTCTTTGTTAGTTCTTAGGTTTTGGTTCTGTGTTCCCACTGTTCCGTGTTAGCATTGTGCCTCTAGGTTTAGTCTGTGGATTTCTTTTTTTACTTTGAAGGTTTTGTCTCATGTTATTGTATTGTGCTTTACTTCCTTGTCTTGCCCAATTAGTTCCAGCTGTCTTGCCACCTGTTCCTCTTTCCCTCATGTTCCTGCCATTGAGGATGTCCACAAGAAGAGATGTCTACGCCGAGCACACTTCATTCTCAGGGACTCCTCTCATCCTGCCAATAAACTCTTCCAGCTCCTCCCCTCTGGAAGACTCTACAGGACCCTACAGACTAAAACCAGCAGGTTTAGGAACAGCTTCTTCTCCACAGCTGTCACCCTACTGAACTCAGTCCCCTGCTGCTTCCATCCACACTAATTCTCCATCCATAACCCCTTATCCCTCTCAGGGACCATGATCATGATTCACATTCATTTGTAACATTCACCGTATGCTCATATTGGTTAATACTGTAGTTTAGGACACTGACATAGTATGCTCTCTGGTACAGTGCATACACTGTTAGCTATTATAGTCTACTCAGAGTTCATCTGTATACTTCGTCTCTCCGTACATAATCTGTTCATAACCATTCCACCCTTTATACAGTAGCGTGCAAAAGTATTCGGCCCCCTTGAACTTTTCCACATTTTGTCACATTACAGCCACAAACATGAATCATTTTTACTGGAATTCCACGTGAAAGACCAATACAAAGTGTTGTACACGTGAGAAGTAGAACAAAAATCATATATGATTCCAAACATTTTTGTTTGGGTAATTTTTCAGCCCCCTTTGGTCTGAGTGCAGTCAGTTGCCCGTAGACATTGCCTGATGAGTGCTAATGACTAAACAGAGTGCACCTGTGTGTAATCTAATGTCAGTACAAATACAGCTGCTCTGTGAAGGCCTCAGAGGTTGTCTAAGAGAATATTGGGAGAAACAACACCATGAAGTCCAGAGAACACACCAGACAGGTCAGGGATAAGGTGTACACCACTTTGTATTGGTCTTTCACGTGGAATTCCAATAAAATTGATTCATGTTTGTGGCTGTAATGTGACAAAATGTGGAAAAGTTCAAGGGGGGTGAATACTTTTGCAAGCCACTGTAGTACCCTTATCTGTATATATTAGTATATCCGTACATCTGCCTGTAGTACATCTGTATATTTGCTTAACATATCTGTATGTAATCTGCTCTTATTGCACTTACTACTCTTGCACTTCTTATTAGATGCAAACTGTATTTCGTTACCCTGTATTCATAGCTGTGTAATGACAATAAAGTTGAATCCAGTCATAATCCTAATCACTTTGCAATATGTAACATGTGCAATGTTATATATTACTGTATATATAAAATCCATATTTATTCTTGAGTATGTACTTAGCACCGGAGAACTGTGCACTTTTACCTTTTCCTTTTTGTTCTTTACATGTTTCCACTGGGCAGAAGTTTCTTTCAATCTCATTGTACATAGATCTATTCTATTCTATGCTATGCTATTCTATTCTATTATCAACATAGCACTTGTAGCTAGTGGGACATGATGATTTGCTTCTGTCTGCTTACTGTCTGGGATGGAAGATGACAAAGAGTTATTAAAAGTGGGCCAACATTTCTCTACAACTATGTGAGAGACAAGTCATACAGAACGAAAATATTTAAAGTTACTGTTGCTAAAGATAGTTTTTGTTTTTTAAAGTACTGCAGTGTCCTGTGAATCGTTTCTTTTCAAATCAAATCAAATCACTTTTATTGTCACATCACATGTGCAGGCACACTGGCACAGCACATGCGAGTGAAATTCTTGTGTGCGAGCCCCACAAGCAACAGAGATGTGCAAAACACAACAACACAAACGAGCAAAATACGAGAATTGCCAACCTGAAACTAATAAATATATGTACAATATATAATAGTGTATGCATTTCTGGATGTGTATACTAAATGTTTTTCTACGTGTGTGTGTGTATGTGTGTGTGTGTATACACATTTTTACAAATTAAATAGTAAAAAATAAAATATATAAAAATATACAGAGTTGAGACATGTGCAAAACAGTGGCATTACTGTACAGTGTGGAGTGCATAATGTTTAAGTTCCAGTAGTGAAGCTGAGGTGTCTATGAAGTGTTCAGCAGTCTGATGGCCTGATGGAAGAAGCTGTCTCTCAGTCTGCTGGTACGGGACCGGATGCTGCAGAACCTCCTTCCTGATGGAAGCAGTCTGAACAGTTTATGGCTGGGGTGACTGGAGTCCTTGATGATCCTCCCCGCTTTCCTCAGGCAGCGCTTCCTGTAGATGTCTTGGACGGAGGGAAGCTCACCTCCAATTATCCGTTCAGAGCACCGCACTACTCGCTGGAGAGCTTTGCAGTTGTAGGCGGTGCTGTTGACATACCAGGTCCCGGTATCTTTTTCACATAACTGAATGCAAAGGCAGTTCGTTTAAAAAAAGTATCCTTTTCTAATAGCAAATGGGTATTTTTATGAAGTAATTTATTGAGATTGAAATCTCCTTTACACGTGAGATTCAACAACAAAAGCATAAACAAAGTATCAGTAAGAAAAAATAGTTACAAGATGCTGTACTGAATCTCCATAGACAAGGAAGGACAATATGGTGCACTGACCACTAGTTATGCAGGTGAGGAAGGCATCTCACCTGTTTAACTTCTCTCACGGAGAACCATTAAAAAAATTAAGAAGAAGTCCACTAAAAGAAGAGAATTTCAAAAGTCCATCATCTCAAAGATGGACTTGTGTGAAGATTTGCTGGTTTTCTGCTATTATTTTCAGATTTTCATTCTTTTGGTAAGTGATCATTTTAAAAAAGTATTTTATATGTGTAATAATCTCTAAATAAATTATTTACAGGTTCAACAAATCCAATGTGCAGAGAAAATATCATAAGTACGACGTTTTGGTGATTCCCTTGAGAGGTTGTAATGGTCTGTGGATTTTATTGCATCAGGATTATTTTATTTGTGAGTCCATATTTATTCAGAAAAATCATGCAAAATTAAAATACGTTCAATTTCAATTTAAAATATATATTACTTATTAATTACTTACACTAGAGCGCTAGAGATAGACAGAGAGAACAGTAAAGCAGATATTCTTTATGCATTGCATCAAAAACAATAGCAGAAGACAGTCATTGAGAGCGCAGAGAAACAGACATGCTCAGCTGAGGATAACTCGTGCTCTAACGTGGCACAGCACACAGACGATAAGGTTTGGGACCGCGTGTGAAACCCAAAATGAAGTCCAGACTGGGTTTCTCTCCAGCAGGTGCAGACAATGAAAACCTCTGCAGCAGGGAGGTGAAAAACAGGAATAACTCCATCCTGGCCAGCTGCTCCCCAAGACACACACGTTTACCTGAGAATACACAAGACTACATGTTTGAAATACATAATTTACTGGGTTTCCACGCTAATCACAGCTTATAACAGCTATGTATTCATTTAGATCAACAAATAAAGCACAAGAACATTTAAAAGCACACAATTTAATGCAAGGAACAAGCAGCAGAGTATCTGCTAATCTGTATCTACTTCACCACTTTATCACTGTATTGAGTAGTGTAAATATGATTATGCTACAAATAATCAAAATAAAATATTACATATACAAAAAGTTGACCATAAGCAGCAACATGTAGCATTTTTTTAACTTCTGCCTAAAACAGCATTTACCAGAGTTTTAAAGGATTGCAACTGATGACTAACCTGCAGAAAAGGGAATGAAGGCCTCCCTCTTCCTAAATTTTCCATCCTGGTCCAGAAAGTGTTGAGGGTTGAAGGAATGTGGAGTTTCCCACATAGACTCATCATGTAGAACAGAGTGCAATGGAGCCAAGATCTTGGTGCCCTGAAAAATACCATTTGTTCAAATTGCAGGATTTGAACTTCCCGTTGGCTACAGTTCTTTAGCATCAACACTTGGTATTTGAGTATCTGAATATTTGAGTTGTAACTGTTCTTTGCTCTGTTTCCAGAGGTGGGAAGTAACAAAGTAACTTTATTACTGTAACTAGAATTTTCAATTGTATTCTATTCTATTCTATCCTATTCTATTTTATTTATATAGCGCTAAATCACAACAACGGTCGCCTCAAGGCGCGTTTTATTGAACAGTAGATCGTACAATAATAGATACAGAGAAAACCCAACAATCATATGACCCCCTATGAGCAAGCACTTTGGCGACAGTGGGAAGGAAAAACTCCCTTTTAACAGGAAGAAACCTGCGGCAGAACCAGGCTCAGGGAGGGGCGGGGCCATCTGCTGCGACTGGTTGGGGTAAGAGAAGGAAAACAGGATAAAGACATGCTGTGGAAGACAGACAGAGGTTAATAACATGTTTGATTCAATGCAGAGAGGTCTATTAACACATAGTGAGTGAGAAAAGAGACTGGAAAGGAAAAACTCAATGTATCATGGGAATCCCCCATGCCTACGTCTATTGCAACATAACTAAGGGAGGATTCAGGGTCACCTGGTCCAGTTTTCAGGTATCTGTATTTGAAAATTTATTCTTCTGACAACTTTTTACTTTACTCCCTACATTTTTAAACAAATATCTGTACTTTCTACTCCTTACGTGTTCAGAAAATGCTCATTACTTTACGTTCAGAGTTATCATTTATAACGTTTATACTCAGGGTTTAAAGTTGGCCGGAACTTTAATAAGGCAGGTATCCGTATGTTGTGTTGGCGGTACTTCAGCATCTAGCTAGTGCTACAGATAAGGAGGATGCATGAAGCGAGTGTTTTTTAAGTGGCATGCAATTTAAAAATCAATGTTTCTATCAGTCTAAGTAGCCTGAAAAGAAAAGTGTCTGGACTTCTTTAAGTTTCCTGGAAGACGTTTCACCTCGGATGAGAAAAAACCTTCACAGACAGTTTCTATTAGTTCAGCAAACATCAGAAAACACACAAGCTGTTTGTGTGCACTTTGTCGCACAGTGCGTTCATAGCTAAAGGTCAAGTTGATGGATTTCACAGGGAGAGAAGAGAATGAGAGCTAACTTCACTGGGAGATAAAGATTTGGGAAGACAAACTCGACAGGAGAGGAAGAATAGAGGTTAGATTTAAAGCTGAAGACTGCACAGTGACTCTTAAACAAAAAATTTAAAGCTTACATGCAATGTCATTATTTTAACCACATGTTGGAACAGAGCAAACCTAACCTACGAACTCCCTAAATACAGACAGCATATAGACTGCCCCACCAGGGACAACATCATACTGGATCACTGCTACACCACTCTAAAAGATGCCTATCGCTCTGTGCCCCGGGCAGCTTTGGGACACTCTGATCACTGCATGGTCCATCTTATTCCAGTTTATAGGTAAAAACTCAAACGTGCCAAGCCTGTAGTCAAAACTGTGAAGAAGTGGACTAACGCAGCAAAGCAGGAACTGCAGGACTGTTTTGACTCCACTGATTGGACTGTTTTTGAAGCTGCATCTGAGAACCTAGATGAGCTCACGGACCCTGTGACATCATGCATCAGTTTCTGTGAAGACGTGTGTGTGCCAACAAAGACCTTTTGCACATACAACAACAATAAACTCACTCCTTAACTCCAACATCTTTGTAAGGCCAAGGAAGACGCCTACAGAAGTGGTGACAGGGCCCTGTACAAGCAAGCCAGGAACACACTGACCAAGGAGATCAAAGCAGCTAAAAGCATCTACTCCCAGAAGCTGGAAGAACGGCTCTCAGCCAACGACCCTGCGTCAGTGTGGAGGGGCCTGCAGGAAATCACCAGCTACAGACGCCCCCCACCCACTATTGAAGCAAACAAAGACCTGGCCAACGAGTTAAACACTTTCTATTGCAGGTTTGAGACGGACAGACTCCCACGCCCCACCCTCCCCTCCCCAGGGACATTGCTTCAGATATTGACCCCAACACACCTTCCACCTCTCCCCCCTTCACCCTCCCCCTCCCCAATCCAGCCTCAACGACCACCCCCACCCTCCCCAATCAAGACTCAACGACCACCCCCACCCTCCCCAATCCAGACTCAACGACCACCACCGCCCTCTCCAATCCAGACTCAACGACCTCCACCACACCTCTCAACCCTCTTTCCTCCTCCCTGAAACTCAGAATACACACTCAGGATGTGAGCCGACTATTCCAGAAACAGAAGCCCAGGAAAGCCCCCGGACCAGACAGCGTCTCACCCTCCTGCCTCAAAACCTGTGCTGAACAGCTGGCTCCCATCTTTACTCGCATCTTCAACAGATCCCTGGAGCTGTGTGAAGTTCCCTCCTGCTTCAAACGCTCCACCATCATCCCTGTTCCCAAGAAACCCACCATCACAGGACTGAATGACTACAGACCTGTCGCCTTAACGTCTGTGGTCATGAAATCCTTCGAACGACTGGTGTTAGCCCATCTGAAAGACATTACAGGCCACCAGCTGGACCCTATGCAGTTTGCCTACCAGGCAAACAGGTCGGTGGATGATGCAGTGAACATGGGGCTGCATTACATCCTACAACATCTTGACCGCCCAGGAACTTATGCCAGGGTCCTGTTTGTGGACTTTAGTTCGGCTTTTAACACCATTGTGCCTGAACTTCTTTCCTCCAAACTCTCCCAGCTCAATGTGTCACCAGCTACCTGTCAGTGGATCACCAGCTTCCTGACAGACAGAAAGCAACAAGTGAGGCTGGGGGAGATCACCTCTGAAACCTGGTCCCTCAGTATTGGTGCCCCTCAAGGATGTGTCCTCTCACCACTACTGTTCTCCCTCTACACTAACGACTGCACCTCCAAGAACTCGGCTGTCAAACTCCTAAAGTTTGCAGATGACACCACTGTCATTGGCCTCATTCAAGATGGTGATGAGTCTGCATACCGGCAGGAAGTTGAGCGGCTGGTACTCTGGTGCAGTCAGCACAATCTGGAGCTGAACACTCTTAAGACTGTAGAGATGACAGTGGACTTCAGGAGACATCCCTCAACTCTGCTCCCCCTCACCATATCAGACAGCCCTGTGTCAACTGTGAAGACCTTCAAGTTCCTGGGTACAACCATCTTCAAGGACCTGAAGTGGGAGACCAACATCAACTCCATCCTCAAAAAGACCCAGCAGAGGATGTACTTCCTGAGACAACTGGGGAAGTACAGTCTTCCACAGGAGCTGCTGATCCAGTTCTACACTGCGGTCATTGAGTCTGTCCTGTGCTCCTCCATCACAGTCTGGTATGGAGCAGCCACTAAACAGGACAGGAGCAGACTGCAGCGGACTGTACAGGCAGCAGAAAGGATCATCGGCACCCCCCTGCCCCCCATCCAGGATCTGTACCTCTCAAGAACCAGGAAACGGGCAGGGAAAATCATCACAGACCCCTCACACCCTGGACACAGACTTTTTGATCTGCTGCCCTCTGGCAGACGGTACAGAAGCCTGCAGACCAGGACCACCCGACACAGGAACAGTTTCTTTCCCCTCGCCATCTCCCTTCTTAACAGTTGACCTGTCACACTGCTCCCACTGCCAGACTGCAGCTGCACCTTATGTACATTTTGTAGTATTCATTCCACCTCATTCATTTCTGTATTTTATGTATATAAGTTTAGATTCGTTATTTATAGTTGGTTTACACAGCTTTGTGTATGTATGTGTAATGTGTATATATAGACACGTGTGTGTGTGTGTGTGTGTGTGTGTGTGTGTGTGTGTGTGTGTGTGTGTGTGTGTGTGTGTGTGATTTACATTACTGTGCTTGAGAGCCACCATCTACCGGAACCAAATTCCCTGTATGTGTCTGCACATACACTTGGCCAATAAACACGATTCTGATTCTGATTCTGAACTGTGTATGATGTGTTTTGATAAGTTATGTATTTTCATTGTCGTAAAATGTCCTGCAAAACAAACTAACCTATATTAACTTTGTGCTATTCAAATGTTGCATGGAAATACTGGGTAGTTTTTTTCCAGGATAAACAGGTTAGTTTGCATTACAGGGCTGAATTTACAGTAAAGCACTGTGTTGGACTGGTGCACAGTAGCTGTGGTGCTCCTGGTCTGATTTAGGTTACATCAAGTGTAGCAGCGACTTTGCATTTTAGATGATCATGCTTAGATTACTTCACTGAATTTAAACTTTATAGCAACTCTGTATAAAGTGTAGGGGGATAGACATCTGCCAGGATGGATGAAAAAACACATCTACACTTGTTGTGTAATTGTGTAAATCTACAGAGAAGAGCAGGTCAGCTGATCACATCATGTACGCTAAAAACCTCCTGGAGCCATAGCTGGACTGGCCATCAGATCATGCATAGCAGGCATCTGCCCGGTGGGCCAATGGGGAGTTTTTGTTTTTATGGGCTTTTTTGTGTGTGTTTGTTGATTCGGTTTTTTTGTAACAGTATAAACAACGAAAGGTGGTGGATGTTAGGTTTTGTATTGTTGATTGTCATTTATGCTTAGAAATATTTAACCATATACGCTTAGAGGTGTATAATCAATTGTGTAGTGATAGGATGTGTGATCTTTAGCAGGCTACAAAGGCTTGGTGTGAATGCACACCCACATCCTAGGAACATAAGAGAGGTCCTATCTTCTCTTTGTTGATATATGGTATAGCAAACACACGTACATCTCTTTAAGTATAAGAGCCTTTTGTTCAGATGGACCCGCTAGACTCCTGGCACCAGCTTTGGGGAGTCTTCACAGGGTCACATCTTGACCTCACACACACACACACACACACACACACACACACACACACACACACACACACACACACACACACACACACACACACACACAATTCTTTGTTCACATGTATACCTATGTAAGATGTTATATGTTAATGACCCTATGCATATTCATGTAACCACAATAAAAGGAGTGCTATGGGGAACCTGGCTGAGAGTCTGACGGAGGTCAAGTGGTGGAACGACACTTGGCTCCATGCAGGTCTCCCTCATGCATGAGTAACAAGAAGAACTTTGCCTACTTCGTGTCTTGCTTGCTGTGTAATTATATTGTCCTCAACGTTCCAGCGAATAGGTTCAAGCTACAAACCTGTGGACTGGCCAGAAGCTGGCCGATGTGTAAAATGTAAAAATAACTCAGTTGTTTGGTGGTGGCTATGGCGGAGCTTCCACTGAGCTCAGCAGGTGGATGAGGGAAAGGTGGATAATAGTGGAATTGTAAAGTGCTTTGAGTGTCTAGAAAAGCGCTATATAAATGCAATCCATTATTAGTATGTACCTTTGACACATCTGATTATCTCAGAGTTTTTCTTTTTAACTGGCACACATTTGTTACTGGTTGATTGTGTACCTTTGGGATTGAGTACTTATCCAGAGCTGTGTTCTTGTTTGCCATGCGAAGTATGTTAAGTGGGGCAATATTTCCACTTCTCTGGATTTCATGAATAACTGCATCAGTGAATGGCATGTTTTCTCTGTCACTTGTAGACGGCTGTCTGGATGAACCAACCACAGCATCTATCTCAGCTTGGACTTTCTCTGCACACACAGAAAACAGGAAAATAAGTGTTGTGCACAGTTGACTAAGCTCACAAAATATGTATCCCTGATAGATATTACCCTGACACACCTTGTATATCAGGGTAGTGGATCATATATAAAAGTCCCCAATGTAAAGTAGTAGTTGTGGTTTCAGTTCCAGCACCAAACAGGTCCATTGTGCAAGCCATCAAATTTTCGAGATAAAACCCAGAATCTTTATCTTCCTTCTATCAATGATACAAGAGAAAATTGTTATATTTGATTATGTACACAATATAAATACAAACCATCTTATCAAAACGTTTTGTAAAGTAAAGAATAAAAATTTTTAAATTCCCCTCTCGCCCTCATGAAGGTGCAGAGATCTTGGATGTTGTTCCTGGTATCTGCTGGAGCCACTTGCTTTGCTCCGGGGTCACTGCACCGAGTGCACCGTAACAGTGCAAGATCAACAGGACCCTAAGAGCCTTCATCAGGAACTCAACGGGGATGTGGCGAACAACACTAGAGACCAACAGGATCTACCAAGGAGATGCACTGTCCCCACTGATGTTCTGCATAGACCTAAATCCTCTCAGAGAGGTAAGGCTGTCAGAATGGAGGGGATCACACTACCAGAAGGAAACATTGCAGACACTGAGGACAGACCACCCCCTAGGGTGGTTGAGAATGACGGAGCTAAGAACCTGTGGGACTTCCAGATACATACAGACAAAATGGTGATGGTTAACCAACCAGACATAGTAGTTGTAGACAAGCAGGAGAAGATGTAGCAGAAGACGTACTGATAAACGTACCAATGACAGTAACATCTCAAAGAATGAACACGAAATACTGGAGAAGTGCCAGGGGCTCAGAGAAGAGCTGAAGAAGGTGGAGAGTGAAGGTAACAGTGGTCCCAGTGGTAATCGGAGCACTAGGTGCAGTGACTCCCAAGTTAGGTGAATGGCTCCAGCAGATCCCTCTGTCCAGAAGAGTTAGAGTTAGAACCCTTAAGCTCCCAGCCCTCTGGTAGAGGACCTGAGCTTGAAGGATAGACTACTTGCAGAGGCGAGAGGGGAATTAATTTTTTTCATAAAAGCAAATCGAGATAGACATGAAAACACTAACCTCTCCCATTTCTTTGAGAAAGGAGTCAATGTAGTCTCTTGGTGATGAAGGGTCAAAGTTTTCCTGGTGTTCTTTGATCCTAGTTTCTACAAATTCAACTAATTTCTTTGTCAAGATAAATATCATCTGGTGTGATCCAGGCAGCCACTTCATCAGCCAGGGTATTGTATTGTACATCTGCAGAGCAGGAAGACAGTAACCAGATTATCTAATTGACTGGCCGTATTAACATAAGCAATAATAAAGATCATTATTACTGTGTGTTCATGAATTTTAGGTTTGAAACCTGCAGCTGTATCATTGCAAGAACGGCCCTCCCAGTATGAACCCGAGTGGCATTTTGTTATTGGAATTCTGGTCTACTCTCTTTATAAGAGCTTAAATGCTTTTTTTAAAATAACTTTTTTTAAGCGTCTCCCAACGCAATTCTTGGCATATTTTGGTTCCTGCAACTGGTCCATCGGGTTATTGTCTCCCCAGATCAACTTCTCTTGTGCTTTTGGAAATCAGTTTTCATTTTTCCTATTTGTGTTTTCCTTTTTCCTGTTTCCGTTGTGCTTTGTTTGCTTTTGCAGCCTTTTTGTTATTGCTGGTGTTTTCTTAAGTTGCAGTCCGTTTGGCCTCTCAGGGCCACCATATTAATGTAATAACTTAAAGGTGGGATAATTATTTAGTTGAATTAGTTTATGTATAGGTAATTAGGTAGGTCATTTGTTTGTTTTCATATTAAGTGTGTTTATTATTGGATGGCACCTCTATACAGGGCACAAGTTGGGCATGCACCAAAACAAAACAAAACAAAGAAAACAAAAGGGCAATTTAGTTAAGAGTGAAGTCACACAGCTTTGTGACCTGTCCGTCTCTCTTCATTTTTAAAATGGTTCGAACATTTTAGTGTGAAACATATCACTGCCACAATGTTTGTAAACAGCTCGGTGTCAAAGTAAAAAAGGCTCAATGAAGTTTATTAAAAAGTCTTTTTGTATGGAGCGCCAGGACTGCCACAATGAATTAATTAAATACAGCATTAAATATTTAATTAAATGTGGCAATAATTAATTAAAATTGGAATTAATTAATTAAATAAATAGTTATGACACATTTAATTAATTATTGACACATTTAATTAATTATTTAATGATATATTTATTTTTTTCATTTTGGCAGTCCTGGCGCCTGGCTCTCATCTTGAAATAATTTTATCTGCTACACTTTTAACAGTGTTTTAGCCGCGAATGTCGCGCCATATGTCTGGTCAGGTTGTCAACATAGAACATGTTTTCAAAAGTGCTCAGATGTTTTCAGAGATTTCACTAGCTCTGCTAACAATTAGCATGCAGAGTGCACCCAGGGGGTTACGTTAACCGGTTTGTTTACATATTCCACTCTCCGTGTTCCACATGTTGCATTCGCAGATTCTCATTTTCACCGAACGATCGTCTCTTTCCGCCTGGTCTTGTGTCTCTGTGCTTGTGTAACATAAAGAACGAGCTGACATTTTTCTCACGAAACCAGCGATCAGCTCAACAGACCCTCAGTTTACCTGCATGCATCCTCCTCCTCACCTGTCAGCTGTTTAACACCTGCTGCTAATTCAAGAAACACGCCTACGTTACCTGGTGATAGTCACAGTTTAACTGGGCAGCCGGTGCTCGATATAAAGCAATGTCAGCGCATTTTTCTGCACAAGATAAGTAAATATAGTGTTTTCCCCGAGCGCAGAGCTGCTGGAGCTTGTTTCCTTACAGAGCACTTTATAGGCGAACAGCTTTATCAGCGGCTGATGTCCAATCACCGGCACACAGCTTTGAAACCTCAGCTGAGTTTTAGCTCTCAGTGGTTAAACGCTGGACTTCATTCACTCAGGTTCTGTCTGTCGGGTCACGTTTACTTCGCTGTTTTATTTACAACTGAGCAAATCGGTTTGGCTGAGGTTAAAGTTACGTTTCATAACTGCATAGTTTCACAGACGTTTAATGGTTCACTGGCACATGTGTTAGACTGAACTATCATCTAAATATCATCTGTTTTTTAATAGTTATTCAACTGTATTCTAAGCACCAGCTGTCTGTTAGAATGTGATTTTTTCTCTCTCTCTGTTGGCAGAGGTATAAAAATGCGCAGGAAAATCTGACGTGCATGGCAAACTTCACCGACGATATTTAGGGAGGAATAAACACACATCAAACATAAATGAACCATTTGCCTGTCTCCATAATTGAGATCATTTTCTCTTTATATGTCAACACTCTCTCTCTCTCTTTTTTTTTTTTCTTCTGCTTTTTCGGTCATGTTATGTTTACCTGTCAAAGGCTTGTTACAAACTATGAAACGCATCGTGCAGACTTCTGGATGTTAGAAGAAAACTAATACTGCTCATGAAGGAGACTAAAGGCAGGAAGGTGTCCTTTAAAACTTAACATGTTAATAGGACCTCCCTATTTATATCACAGTTTATGATATAGCACATGTATTTCAGTAATAGCCTACTGATTTCAGTGTAGTGGTGAACAGTCACACAGCTCACGTGGGCGTTATCTGTGATACTCCTTAACTATAATTTATCCAAGTTAACTTAACCATTCAGACAGTTCTTTTGCAATGAAAAACATAAACACCCATGCTGCCGGTAGGTTTCCTCAGTGCCAGCTGTTAACATTATAGCTGCTTATGCAGTAACCATGGTAACCACGGACTCTGAGCGGCTGGATCGACGGAAGTCAGACAACAATTTTACACGTATGATCTTAAAACAGGACACAGCCACTATACGTGCTGGCCTCATATCAAATGTGAAGGCAGACTGAGTCTATGTTTGACGTTTGTTTATATCTAATCTTCCTTTTGAAACATTTAAGCAGCAGCGAGTCTGCAGCTGAAGGAATACAAACTCAAATTGTCGGAACAGGTTTGCTCGTTTCTTGGATTCATTTGGTGATTTATTAAATGTATAATTGTTATTCTAATCTGCTGCTGAGTCTCTTACACTTTTCTTTATGCTGTATATTTTCACGCCTCTGGAATAGTTGGCAGTTAGATAGTCAGCTGAGAAACTCTGTGCTAACTCATGGAGCTGAGGATATCGTGGATATGCTGACCTCGCTCCGTGGTGTACAGGGCCGTTTACCCTCATGATAAATATATTCACAATAAAAATATTAGCCGAACATCATGAAGTCTGTATGTGTTTCATAGTGTCGAACAACCTTTGTACAGTTAAAGCCAGCAGTTACTACATGACAGAAACACCAACGTTATCTCTTTTAAGCGTTTATACACAGGTCACGCTGATTACTGAACAAAAACCCAAAGATCAGATGTTAAACAGATTTATTTGCTCTCTCTCCTCCTTAAACATGTTTTTAATGTTAGTTATAATTCAGAATTGGCGACTGAAACGCGTAGGACACATAAGAACATCAGGAAATAAAACACCGATAAATATAACCTCAGTAAAAGAAGTCAGCGGGGGTTACTACAGCTGTGTACCGGGGCCTGCGCTTTGTCGGTGGGATTGCTTGCGAGGCGAGCGGGTCTATCCCACGCTTTGCCGTGAGACTGGGCAGACATCTCCGAAATCATCGAAGCACTTTTGCAAAGAGGCTTTATCTTGACAAACCGACCAGACACATGAAGATTAAACCACTACATTCTCGGCTAAAAAAATATTAAAACGGTATTTGGTGACAAACAAACAGGGTTTTTCAAAGTTCAGTTCTGTTAGCTTCCACATGCCGGTTGTTGTGTGCTAGAAACAATGGCCACCAGGCCAAAGCAATGGTTTTGACTCGATCAGCGTTAACCCCGCCCCCTGAGTTTGATGGGTGAGGCTGACAGATAAAATTATTTCAAGATGAGAGCCAGGCTCTTAGCTCTTACTGGGACAGTGGCGCAGCTGCCCCTCTGTGGGTCTTCCTTGGTCTCTTGTGTTCTGGGGGCCTCTGGATGTCTGGAGTTTTGATCTCCTCCATACCTGCTTGATACCATAAAGGACAGGGCTGTGGCTCCCCACACTCCCTAGCAGATCTTTACATGGAGAAACCTTTGGAATGCAAGCATGCTGATCCACACAGGTATGCACACAGGTGTACACATGGATATTCACAGACGCGGACTACAGCTTTCTTGGCTGCTGCCTCAAAGCACACTGTGCATTGTCTATCTTGAGTGTTGCACAATATCGTTTATTATGGGCGATGGTGGCTCAAGAGTTGGGAGTTCGCCTTGTAATCGGAAGGTTGCCGGTTCGAGCCCCGGCTTGGACAGTCTCGGTCGTTGTGTCCTTGGGCAAGACACTTCACCCGTTGCCTACTGGTGGTGGTCAGAGGGCCCGGTGGCGCCAGTGTCCGGCAGCCTCGCCTCTGTCAGTGCGCCCCAGGGTGGCTGTGGCTACATTGTAGCTTGCCATCACCAGTGTGTGAATGTGTGTGTGAATGGGTGGATGACAGGTTGTGTAAAGCGCTTTGGGGTCCTTAGGGACTAGAAAAGCGCTATACAAATACAGGCCATTTACCATTTAGTAACTATTGATATCTATGGCTAGCTAGTTTATTGTGATGGTGCTTTTTTTTTCTATTATTATGTTGCTCTTTGTTGTTTGCTGTCTCCTCTGGGGTTTTTTTCTCCATACAGGTGACCCAGGAGGTTTTTTTTGTTTTTTTTGTTTTTTTTCTCTCTTCCCCCCCTTCTCACCGTCTCTTCTCCCCTTTGGTTTTCTTTCATTCTTTCCCCCTGTCCTATCCCACAGTTATGTCTGTCCCGTTTGCAACTGAAAATAAAATAAATTCATAATTATAATAAAGGTCAATCAAATGGACCAATATGGCAAGGCCATGATGATCCACTTGGTAAAATAAATCCGCTTGGCATCTTTCTTGGCCTCAAGACAACAATTCTGATGGCTATAGATCCAAACGGGACACAAAAAAAAAAAAAAAAAAGATGAGAGCCAGGCGCCAGGACTGCCAAAATGAAATAAATAAATATATCATTAAATAATTAATTAAATGTGTCAATAATTAATTAATTACATGTGTCATAACTATTTATTTAATTAATTAATTCCAATTTTAATTAATTATTGACACATTTAATTAATTATTTAATGGTGCATTTAATTAATTCATTATGGCAGTCCTGGCGTTCCATAGGCGCCAGGACTGCCAAAATGAAATAAATAAATATATCATTAAATAATTAATTAAATGTGTCAATAATTACGGAGCCCCGCAGGGGACATGGGAGAAAAAAAAATTAAGACGGACTTTTGCGAGATCTCGCAAAACAAACTCGGGATCTCGTAAAAGTATTGCGAGATCTCGCAAAAGTTTTAGCCGCATTCTTCGGAGACCGCCAGCTCGAAGCCGACTGGGAGGTCGAGGCACGATGTGCCGGGAAAGCGGTGTTCCTCCCGGCTGTAGTAGGTCTAGACCTCTCGTTAGCTTCGAGCTAGTGGGTGTCAGATCTCCAAAAATGTCGGAGCACTTTTGCAAATATGTGATGTCTTGTAAACCGAGCAGGTATCTGACATTTACACAACTACATTCACGCCTCAAAATATCTTAAAAGTGTATTTTGTGACCCAGAAAGAGTAATATTACAACTAAGTAGCTGCCGCCATTGTTGGAATTCAACTTTCGCGAGAAAGTTTTGAGAGATCCCGAGTTAGTTTTGTGAGATCTTGCAAATGTTTTGCGAGATCTCGCAAAAGTCCGTCTTAATTTTTTTTCTCCCATGTCCCCTAATTAATTAAATGTGTCAATAATTAATTAAAATGTGAAATACATAAATAATTAATTAAATGTGTCAATAATTAATTAATTACATGTGTCATAACTATTTATTTAATTAATTAATTCCAATTTTAATTAATTATTGCCACATTTAATTAATTATTTAATGGTGTATTTAATTAATTCATTATGGCAGTCCTGGCGCTCCATATTTTTGAGCTGTTTGTGTGGAAGTATGAATTAATAAGGCTAGAAGTCAGGGGTGTCAAGCTAAGGCTTCATTCATTAGGATTTACACTCATCATCACGGTGTGATTGGTTTTATAATAGCAACAAGCAGCTCTGCTTAAACTGTTGCCCTTACTGTATCTAACCAGGAAATGTTAGAAAATGAATGGGTGAATTGGTTCTGTTTGGCTTTTACAGGCGATGGGTAAATCTGATACTGCTGTGTTGTAGATCCACATTCAGTAAATAATCCTTTCTGGAGTGTATTTCACTTGTAATGCACAGTGGTGAAAAACCGCCAAGTGGACATCACAGCAGATAGATATGAAAATTGATTAAGCACACATTTACATCCAAGCCTGAGACTGTAACTAGAAGTACATGAATGTGTGAATAACATGCACTCACCCGTACTGTCAAATTTCCATGTAATCGAACAACGTCATTCATTGTCTGGAGAATATACTGGAATTGCTTGTCAGTGTACTCAAATCGATTGCCGAACACCAAACAGCAGATGATGTTTGAGACTGCATTATTAATCAGGTTCTTAGCATTAAAGGGTCTGCCTGCAAAATGAGGAGAAAAAACACATTCATGAAATTAAAAAAATTAATTAATTAAATTAAAATTCAAATACATAGTTGGGAACAAAGGGGACCTTGAAAATTGCAAGTGAAATGCACCTCCAACTCTTACCCAAGGGTGTCAAATAGACTTTGGTGTAAAGGATTAGGGAAATGTCCCGAGTGTTTCAGAACATTTCAGCAAATAATTGTGAATCTTAACAAAGAATTGGAGCTATATCAATGAAACTAAAATCAAATGAACAGGATATAATGCATGTCAACAAGTGGAGAAACAGAGTGGGTGCTGTTTTTAATGTTTGGCCTCTGATTAGAACTCCTTGTTAAAGCATAAATCAGGTGATGAGCTACAGGTAAAGAAAAGTGGGACAATTATTAAAGAAACCTTTTAGGCCATGTGCTTTAGTACTGTGAACCTTATAAACATGTCAGCAATGGTGAATTATATTTAAATTTTATAAACACACATACTAAACATAGATAACATGTAACTATATTGTTTTTTTTTTTCTTTGTGCCTTGCTGATCTGTGAAAGCCTCTGTGAGATACTGGCACTCCTGCTGGATGGATGACTCCAGGGTCGTCTTCTCCAGACCAAAGTTCCTGAATGTGTGAAGAACAAATCTCGTCTGTTGCTTCCAGGGATAACCATTTGACATCACAAGACCTTTTGGAAATAAAAATTAAATTAGACCTGATGTGATCAGTTCAACCAAGTTTTTGGAATTTTGGAGGGAAAATGCCAACACTACCTTTATTCCCAATAATTGATTCAAATATGGGTATAATTGGGCGATCCACGAAGTCTTCTCCTTGGTGAACCAGGGCTTCTTTCACAAGTTTGTAGCCATGAACGACCACAATCCTACCACCAAAGAGTCGAAGGCTGAAAATGTTTCCATATTTCTCTGCAAACTGAACACAGACAGTATATTGTTGTTTTTGGAGCAAGATACATTCTGAGGAGGCTATATATAATAATAATAATAATAATAATAATGATAATAATAATCAAGGTCACCTTACAATAACACGTGAACAATACCATAAAAAAACATTAAAAAATATATGTATATATAATAAACATGGTAAAATAAAATTTCGACATAAACAGTCATAAACGTATGAAGGCAAGTATAAAAACTGAGCAGGTAAAAATGGACTAAGACAGATCAGGTGTATGCAATTCTAAATAGATGAGTTTTGAGACGTGATTTAAAAGTGGTGAGACAGTGTGTGGTCCGGAGAACAAGTGGAAGTGCATTCCAAAGTCTTGGGGCAAAACAGCTAAAGGCTCTGAGTCCAATGGTAGTCAGGTGAGCAGGTGGAACTGACAGAAGGGAAGCTGAAGAAGAGCGGGGTGTACGGGGGTGAGTATGTATGGAGAAGATCGGATAGATATGGAGGAGCTAGGTTATGAAGCGCTTTGTAAGTGAGAAGCAGGATCTTGAAATTGACACGGAGGTGAATTGGAAGCCAATGGAGCTGTTTAAGAACAGGTGTTATATGTTCAGTGGATCTAGTTCTGGAAATAATACAAGCAGCTGTATTTTGAACTAACTGCAATTTATGGAGGGATTTATGAGGTAGACCATAGAGAAGAGAATTACAGTAATCTAAACGAGATGTGACAAGAGCATTGACAAGTATGGTGGTACTGTGTGGAGTGAGTGAGGGACGAAGGCGGTTATTATTACGGAGATGAAAGTAGGAGTAGTATATATTATATATATTCATATTTTGCAATTTATATAAGAAAAGGTTTTTGTTGTTTTTTACTTAATATCAGAACTGCTGTAAGCTAGTAGGCCACAGTTAATTTCTTCTGAGATTAATAAAATATCCTTATTCTGCATTCAGCAGAGTGGGGAATTCAGAACAGCTTTGGCATTAAGACAAGTTCCTATAGTTATGAAAATGTCACTATATCAGGTGTTAGCCTACCTGTAATGAGGCCGTTAAGTTAATATTCAGTTAAATAGCTAAACTTGTGAGCAATAAATACCAGTTCAGTGAAGGGTTCAATGAACCTCTTAGGTTTATTGAACCCTTCACTTTACCCTCATGGGCACGGGAGGAAGCTAAATGCAATACAAATACAAAGTATTTCTCAATCATTTCACTTCTCAGTAGAATTTTAGTAAAAAACAAACAAACAAACAAACAAACAAACAAACAAACAAACAAAAAACTAAGATAAAAAGTAAATAACAATTTCCAAGCAAGAAAATGATAATGATAATTTTTTTTTGGTTAAACCAACAGTCCAAACCTCAAAGAAAGAGACTAAAAAACTATTAAAGATTATTGCCCATTGACGTAAATGTACAATTATTCCATTTATTTAAATGGACTAATTCAGTTTCATTTCTAATGCAGGATATACTGGTGTACATTTGATTTAAAAAGTTTGCTAAATATAGAATAGAATAGAATTCAACTTCATTGTCATTGCAAATACACATGTACAGAGCAACGAAATGCAGTTTGCACCCATCCAGATATATATATATATATATATATATATATATATATATATATATATATATATATATATATATATATATATATATATATATATATATATATATATATATATATATATATATATATATATATATATGTATATATATACACATGCATACACACACACAGTATATATCCTTAAACATGATACAGTTCCTTCAAGCCTCATGCTAGCTAAATAATGACTCTGTCTACTTTGGTGTAAATTATGCCTCCTTGCACTCCAGTGATTCATTTCACATGTTTGTTTCCTTTCACATTATTTTTCTGCTTTTATTATTAGTCAGTGAGCTGCAGGTGAAATCTGTATGGTTGAAAGAAGGGTTTTTTTTTTTTCAATTTCAAATGTTTTTTAATTTTATTATAATATAATAACTTTTTATTTAGGAATGGACTCATACCTCTGTTAACTGCAGGTGGAGTCTGGTAGATTGGATACGATGAAGGTCACCAATGAAAGGAAGAGCCCGGGGTCCAGGAGGAAAGTTTTTTGGCACTCTGTTCTTCAGAAAATCTGTCAACAGTAGAGAAACAGTCAAAAATATTAAAATAATTTTGCCATCTATCCACTCCAAGCCGAGAAGATTGTATATCAACTCCATATCTTCTCTTCATCTGTCCTGCTACAAGTGAACAGAGGACAAACACAATCAGTTAAACACCACTGCAAGGGCGTAGATTTGGCATGGACGGAAGGGACGTGTCCCTACCAACATCGAGCGATTATTGAATTGTCCCCACCAATAATTTGATCTCTTCGAGTAAAGAAAAACAACCCGATAGTTTGAAATCCATGTTTGACCAGACAAACATTTCAGATGAGGTACCTCTTGACATAAAAATCCTTTTATGTTGTCATAAAACTAATGTTAAATTCTGCTTTAAATACACTTTATTGTACAATTTACTTAATGAATCGTATTCCTTAGTTCTGTTTTTATTTATATGTATTTATTTATTTGTTTTATAAGGTAATAGATGGCCTAATCTATTTGCAGTGTGAGGTATGTTGAAAAGCTTGTTTGATCATAATGACATAGCATGTTTACGTTTTTTGTAATGTATTTGAAAACATAGGTGTATTTATGTTATTTTTATAGAATTTCCCTCACATTTATCCAATACCAAGCCAAATCACTGGAAAAATTTTGGATGGGTCCACAAGAGCACAAAGTGCATACTTTTTGAAGGTATGACTTGGACTGTGGTAACTATGTTCTTATCACAAAGGGTTTATAAGTTGCCACTATAAACAAACAGCATTTTCCAAAATTGAAGCCTTGTCAGAAGAACCTGAAAAATACCTTTCTGAAACCTTTTCTGTGTAAAGACTTGCTCAAAAGCAATGCACACAGATTAAAACATTTCTGTCTTGGCCAACTGATAAAGAACACCAAAAATTGAGTGGTGCGTGTTGAGTCTGTGGTCTTGATTTGTTTTGTACACACTATAGAAATTAATTAATGTAAACAAAAAATGACACTTTCTATATGTTTGTGTATCTGCAGAATTAATTACAAGTCTCACCTGACAAGATTTCGCAGTTTTGCAGTGTCATTCTTGACAGAAAAACATACTTGTCACATTCTTTTTATTTCCAGAAAAACATCTTTCAGATGTATGAGAAATTGATTGGAGCCTGTCTGGAAAACGGCAGCCACTGGACCTTGTTTGTAAGTTGCACAGATTTTGCACTCTCTCTAGTGCATGATACTTTTCAGTGTCCCTCATTAGGAAAGCTCAAGGCCCAAGCCTACCATATCCATCTTTTTACAAAACAGTTTTGTGACATACCCAAGAGGACCATAGTCTATATGAATTCATTTGGCGAGTCGGAGGTCAGAAAAAGTGCGGTGTTGAAAAACTGGAGGTAATTAATTAACATATTTAACATAACATATTTAATTTAATTGAAATCATTACCGAACGTGGTTATTGATTTCTCTATATGCTTTTTATTTGTAATAACTGCGATCTCTCAGCTCATTTGCTTCAGCAAGAGGCTGCACTGGAGAGTGGACCTTGTCACATGTGAGCCACCCACATCAACAGGATGGGAACTCATGTGGAGTGCATGTCATAATGGTACTGAAAACTATAGCTTTAACCTATATAAGTAATGTTTACATTGTTGCCTATTCAGTTTTTAAAGCCTTAGAGGCAGGATGGTAAAATCTCAATTTTTTTTGTAGATTGAACCATTTCAGCAGTAATGCTTTGCTTTGGTTGCTCTGTTTTTTTTTTTTCTCGGGGGGGGGGGGGGGGGGGGGGGTTAAAAAAAAACAAAACATTTCTTTGTTAATCTAATTCTTTTTGTTCTTTTTTTTTTTTTCTTCTTTGTCAATTATTAGTTTGCCCAATCTCTCATTGACGGTAAAACACAAGTGGAGGAGTACAACACTGAAATCACAAAGCTCAGGTCCCGACTTTGCCACTACTTATTTTCCTCAATAGGTAAAGATAAAATTAGCTGCCTTCTTTTTCTCTAACATTGGAAAATGTAACTTGTACTTAAACAAATTATATTTTGCAGATCGAACTAGGAAGTGCAGTCAGTGCTGGTGTGTGATTGCAGCCAAAGACCGGGTACACTATGACATGTCCTTAGCCATATAGATTGTTTATATAATGGACTTTGTTCATTTGTTTTTTGTTTGTTTATTTCTTCTTCTTTTTTTTTTTTAATTCACAGGTGCAGTGCCAGAAATGTGGTGCATACAAGCACATGCGTTGTTCAAAGTCTGTTTGTGGCATCTGTATCTTCTGTGAGAGTAAGTCACAATATAACTAAACAATGTCCAAAAATGTTTAAAGTGAAATCTTTTTTTCGTAATTTTGCCTTTGCACACCAGGACTGTGTAATTAAAGTGGACGTTTCAAGATCCAGTTTTTACACAAAACTATTTTAGACATAACTGTGTCGTATTGTGGGGATTTCTCTTCACAATTAAATTGATATAGTGCTGTTTATTACGGAAGCGTAGAGCTGCCACCCAGGCCAAAGGAAAAAAAAAGTGTATCACGTTATAACGTGAAAGGTTTATTGTTCTAACAAGATACTTTTCCTGTTTGTACAATATACTATCATGTTTGTACAATATACTTTTCACGTTTGAACAACATAATATCACGTTATTACAATATACATAATTATCACGTTCGTACAATATAGGATCACGTTCGTACAATATAAATATTATATTATACGAACGTGATAATTATGTATATTGTAATAACGTGATATTATGTTGTTCAAACTGTAATGTCCACAGTTTATTTGTTTATTTATTTGTTTGAATTCAACATATTTTATTAAAGTAATTGAGCTTGAACACAGAAAAAACTGAATCAAATAATCATAAAATCAAATCACTTGCACTATACTGAAGTCTAATCTACTCTGAGCTAATGCCGGTTTCCAACACTAATGATCGGGTGAAGGAGAGAGATGAGGGTGTGCACGGCCACTGGTGCTCTTATCCCTGTTCTTTGTGATACAATCCAACAGGAAAGCAGTCAAACCCTTGGACATTAGCCAAGTTAACGTTCACAAATATATACACACAGAGGAACTCTGAGCCCCAATGTCAGCATTAGCACAAACATGCCACTTCATACCAAATCTCAGTGTGAGGTCAGGTGTTAGTCTCATTCCATTATTCTGGCTATATTTTCTTACTCATCATTACTATTAAACTTATACTTAAGACTAACTATTAACAAAATCACACCCCAATAACTCTGTTATTACACTTTGTATTTAATCATAAAAAGGCTGGATGTTGAAACCTTTTACTTCTATTTTGTATGAGCCGGGGGTTCTCAACAGCTGATACTCTATGTCCAAAAAGTGACAGGTATCGTTTTATGGAGCAAAAAACTTAAGAGCGCATATTTTATAAATAATACCAACAATTACAAATGCAGACCTTTAATAGTAATAAGTAATCCTTTATTTATAATGCATAGCAATATAAAAATAGTAACATATGAAAATATTACAATGGGCACAGATGAATTTGTATCAAAAACAGCAACCAAGCCAAAGTAATGAATAACACTCTTCTCTTTTTTGTTTTGTATTTCAAAAGGTTTTCATTTTCTCCAGAGGATGTCTCTCTTTCAGTGGTTATCGACTGTTCACATTCATTTTCACAGACTGTTGGAATGTCGATGCTGGCCGAACGTTTCTTGCTAGAATACAATGGCCTAATTTTGAGTGCATCATCTTTATTTCGTACTGGCATATACTTTTGCCTACTTCTTGTTTTGTTTTTAAGACATTTGTATGCAGTTCATCTATCATTGCAGTAATACCCTCTGGAATGAATGCCCACTGTTTAACTGTGTCTAAAACAGCATTTAGTTTTCCAACCGCATCTTCTGTGCATTTTTTGTCTGTGCTTTCAACTACAGGAGTGTCATTCAAAGTTGATAGAGGACTTTTCAGAGAGTTTTTCATTTGTTTAAAATGGCTACAAGCCACCTTCAGGCAAGCACATGTGTTATAGTGAGAGAACGTACAACAAGTGCACTGAAGTGTTTCAGCCGATGCAAAAAAACACAGATTTCCAAACAAACTTGGCATTTTTATCACTTTCAAGTCCTCACAGTGTACAAAGTAATGCCTTTCTTTCACTGCAATTCTTGCCAAGGTAGAAATGTCTGTTTCCATGTTTGGATAGATGTCATTGTCAACCTCTGCTAATTTTGCAAGTAACACTAGATGCTTGCAAAGAAGTCCCCGTAAGCCATATGTACAGTTGCAGTAGGACTCAACAGGGCAGACATCATACACTATGTCTTCTCTTGACTCAGATGGGACTTGATATGCATTAACTCCATGGCTGTTCTTGACTGTAATTTTAAGAGCCCAACCACTTTCCATCAGTCTTGAAGCAGAGTCTGAAACTTGAGACAAGGTGTCAGCAAACCTGTTTTTTTCATGCGGCCCACATCTTGCAGGGTTTTTATGACTGAGAAGTAGTCGTCGGCCTTCCCTAGGAGCACTTCAATCAGATCATCCAGACGCCTATTCTTGTAGCCAGATAAAAACTGGTATTTCAGGCGGTGGAAAAATCTGAAAAACAGTTATTTGAAATGATTAGTAACTGTAATTGAAGGAATTTAAAGTTTTAACCAAGACTGTATTATTTTTTTAAAAATTGGAATACCTATTGCACACGTCTTTTATAAAGGAATGCTCTGTGCCGGTTTAGCTGATTTAGGCAAATCCACCTACTCTGTTTTTTGTCGTGATAACATAAAAAACGCTGCTAGAATTTAAAGGATTTGCCTAAAACCTGTTCTGGCAATGACATGAAGAACCTACTCAGTTTAGCCTCTTGGATTAAAGCATAATATCTTTTTTTCAGCAATACAATCGAATGAGGTCAAAATAATAAATCATACCTTTCAATCACATTGTTTGTTTCAGAACGAGCGTGACTGAAGTGACGGCCGTAGTCACACCACATGTGGCCAATGCCTTCCCAGTGCTTCTGAAAATACTGGCACACCAAAGGGTATTGCTTAAATGTCTGGCAGAACTCTGCTGATGTGGCTTTAAAGTCGTCCTCCTGAGAGAATTGGATGCAACAGAATATATTTCAATCCATTTAACAGACCTATTGAAATCTTTAATATTATGTATTGAAGCCCTTTTCCTTTTATTGAATAACATTAAGAATTTTAAGTTATTAATAATATGTCGTGTTTTTGTATTAAGAAGCAATTATTTCTTCCCTTACAATGGCTAAGAAGGAACACTAAACCTATAAGCATATTTGGTTTCAGCATCTGTCTGTGAAAGAATCCCACTCACAAGTTCTACTGCACAGTGGGTGACACAATGATGGTCTGCACAGCTTAAGTACTTGTTTTGATAAGCAAGATAAGAAGCCAGTTTTAGAAATTGTTTCAAAAATCTATTTTGTATCTCTCTGTAACTTTTTTTAGCAACTGAAAGTTATTATGCTCTTAGTGTAATCAAGAAATCAAAATGTGAAATAGACAAATTACACTTACAGATGTGCAAGCTTTCAGCTTACAAAAGAAAGAAATGATTTCATTTCTCTTTTGGGTGTTAGAAAGCCCATGGACCCCGGACTCTGATTTTGAAAGCCATCGATTAACAGCCTGTGAATGTAAGAGAAAAAAAGTTAATCTGGAGAGAGACAGAGGAGCAGCTGTACAAAAAGCATAAAAGAAAGCTGACTTCCAAAAATAACTTTGTCACTCACTGGACAAGAGGACCTGTGCATTACAGAAATCAACCAGGCAAACATATTTTTAAATGTCAAAAAGAGCTTTGGGAAGCAGCCACCAGAAGATGAGTGCACTGTGGTCTTAAATGAATGGACAAAGTCACTCAACATTTTATCCCTTTATATTCATTAACCTGAGTAGGTGAATATCACAATGAGGCAAATCATAACAACAGGACCCTGTTGTAAAAATGTGTTTCAGGTGCACCTTAGACAACGTGAAAAGAAAACAATGTGGTTTACCTGCAAGACATGGTACCAGCATAGAATGATAGCTGACTCTGGAAAAACCTTCTGCAAAGCATTTATTTCCGCAAAGTCTTTGTCAACCATAAATGCTCTACAGAAAAAAAGAAAACACTAAATGAGATTAAACAGTATGAAAATGTTTTTGCTATCTCAAAGCACCACTTCAATGCCAAATTAAACATTTCAACTCACAAGTAGATATATAAAATACTGCATACAGCCTATAGGAATAACTTTAACAACTGGAAAGGAAAGTTTTTTGCAGCCCATGCTGCAGCTATAGCATTAGATTCTGGCATGTTATAACTTTTTTGAAAAGGAATTATTTCAAAATTAATAGCTGTCAATGTATTATTTACCTCGGGGAAGTTGGGAAATGCTCACAAACTATTCCAAGAACAGTTTCCAGGGTTTTCTGACTTTCGTTGCTGACAATAGCATAGGCCACAGGGACTCCATGCCCATGATCATCTCTTACAACAAGTGTGAATAAGGGAAATGAATACTGGTTAACGCAGTGCGTGGTGTCAACAAATACTAACTGTTTTGCATAGTTCTCCATGTTTGATTTCATTACAGGTGTCTGTAAAACAATCATTAGTTCTTGGTCAGATGTGTATGGTTGATAGAAGAGAACATGTTCTTGATGTTTTCCATTAAGTAAGGTATGTACACTTTGACTGTCTCCACAGTTAAAGTGCTTCTTCCTCATCATGCAGGTTCTAACACTGTCAATGTCACGTGGTGTGACAAAATGCTCTCTGTTGTGAAGATCTCTGTGTCCATGTTCTTTGGCCCATTTATGACATTCGGTTAGTATGATGGCTGGCTTAGTTCCAAGGGAAAGCAGTTCCTCAATCTTCCTCCTCAAATCACTGGAAATATTGTTGAAATGTGCGTCTTTTGGGTCCGAAGGATCATGCCCATCATGCTTATCATATGTATGCTGCACGATGACTGTGTGGTCTTTCCAACATTTGAGTACTTTAAATGAAACATAGGCCTTACAGCCCACTGCTCTGTAGCTGTTTCGACTTTTTTCCCCAGCTCTGATGCAGTTGAATTTGTAATAGTCTCTTTTCCTGTCTTTACCTGAGGCAACATTTAAACATTTATAATGTCCATGAAGGGTTAATGAGTTCAATTTTTCTAACACAACACTGAATGGGTCCTCCTGGCATTGTGACACATGCACACAAAGTTGTGTATCTT
The DNA here is from genome assembly GCF_963969265.1 of Rhamphochromis sp. 'chilingali'. Classification (NCBI taxonomy): domain Eukaryota; kingdom Metazoa; phylum Chordata; class Actinopteri; order Cichliformes; family Cichlidae; genus Rhamphochromis; species Rhamphochromis sp. 'chilingali'. The sequence continues at coordinate 40,706,361 of NC_137931.1, read as the reverse complement.
TTCCAGTTCTTTTTTTTTTTTCGTCATTCAGAACACTTCTTCTAATTATATCGTCCATTTCTGGTGGAAAAATAACGAAGGTTTAATTAGTCAATATTCATTAATTCATTTTAACTTGTTTTGGGGTTTTTTGCAATACAATGTAAATATTAAATATAATATAAAATATATATATATATATATATATATATATATATATATATATATATATATATATATATATATATATATATATATATATATATATATATATATATAAATAAATAAAACAAACAGGGGCTAAAAGAAGCTAAACTTTCATATGGTATGTCTCTGGCAACTTCTACGCCATGTCCCAGGGGCAACATTTACGCGATGTCCCAGGGACAACATTTACGCGATGTCCCTGGGACAACATTTACGCGATGTCCCAGGGACAACATTTACGCGATGTCCCAGGGACAACATTTACGCGATGTCCCAGGGACAAATTTGTAAATTTCTGGATTACTGTTAATCTCCATAGAATCAAGAACTCATGTCCAGTTTCACAGCTATGGACCAGTTAATTATGTTTCCAGGTGATAGTTTGATTCATAGAATCAGCACACAACCATAAGTCTAGGCCTTTTAGTCCAGATTCTCTTCACTTATGTTTGTAAAATGATCAGGGAAGCTACTGCAATTTTGCCTAACCCAACCCCCGGGCCACGAAACACCCAAAAAGTTGGGGAACGCTGGTCTAGCGAACACTGGTTAGCTAATGCTGTCGTCAAGTAGCCTATCACTAGCAAACAAACAGCAAGCCAAGTGAGGAACATATGTATAATGCTTAACGTTTATTAAAGAAAAGTATCCTAAATTGACTTCAAATTCGGCGGACAGGCGAATTGACTTCAAATTCGGCGGACAGGCGGCGGTTTCTCGCTTCTTCACTTGTATTTCGAAATACTCGAAGGCGGGTATTTCGAAGTCGCAAAGGAATGACGTCACAAGAAGGTGATTGGTCACTTGCAATGTTGAACCGGGAACAACATTAATTATGATGATGTGGGAACAATGCTGACACGAGGAAATCAGATCGTCCCTAAAATTGTATGTAACCATGAATAACGTGTTTTGGAAACTAACTGCACAACAGGCAGCACTATTAGTTATCTCAGTCTCCCAAGTAGCATTTCTAATTTTGATTGAAACTGTCAGAGAAAACGGCAGCCTCGAGCAAGCCAGGATATTAGTTTACACAGGCTGTTAAAGTTATATGTCTAACGTCAAAATGTTGGTGACACAATAATTTCATCCTAATGGAACTGACATATTCATAGGGTTACTTTTTGAGACAAAATATCATGAGGTAGTCGCGATTTTGCAAATATTCCACCTTGTAGTGCAGTTTGCACAAATTTTTGTAAAAATGCACTCAACCTACAAACATTACTGATGAGTCAAGATCTGCACAAATTGACAGAAACACTGAAGCAGCTGCACATTTTATTCTTATTGTCATGTATGTCCTGTTTATCAGGTGACAGAAGAACCAACACAAAAACTGTTACTAAACAGTTAGTTAAAAAAAATTACTAAACTGCAAATTCAAAGCTTACATTCATCATTTTAATCACATATTGGAATTGTGTATGATGTGTTTTGATAAATTATGGTTTTTCATTTTGTGAAACGTCCTTCAAAACAAACTAAGCTATACTAACTTTATGTTACTCAAATGTTGATGAAAATACTTGGTAGTTATGTGCAGGATAAACAGGTTAGTTTGCATTAATGTGGTGAAATTACTGGTGCACAGTAGCTGTGGTGCTCCTGATCAGATTTAGGTTACATCAAGTGCAGCAGATATGAATTTGCATTTAAGATGATCATGCTTAGATTCATTCACTGAATTCCCACTTCATGCCGACTGTATAGGCCTAGTATAAAGATAGTATAAAAAGTATAGTGTCTGTGTAGCTGATAGGCATCGGCCAAGATAGCTCGGGAAACTGCTGACATCTTGTTAAATTCACTTGTGTACATCCACAAAGAGCAGCAGGTCAGCTGATCACAGCCTGCCCACTAAGAAAACCTACTGAGGCTCGTGTTAGAAATTACTGAGTTGTGATTACTGTTTAGGTGTGGCGGCAAAATCACCCTCTATCATTTACGTGACAGAAAATTGTTGCTTCAGTACCTCAACTTTTAGTGAAGTATTTTTTAACACAATTATCTTTACTTCTACCCAAGTAAAGAAAGTCTGTACTTTTGCCATCTCTGATTGTAACTAATAACTAACCTGCAGAAAAGGGAATGAAGGCCTCCCTCTTCCTAAATTTTCCATCCTGATCCAGAAAGTGTTGAGGGTTGAAGGAATGTGGAGTTTCCCACATTGACTCATCGTGTAGAACAGAGTGCAATGTAGCCAAGATCTTGGTGCCCTGAAACAAAAACATTTCTTTAAATGATAGGATTTGAACTTCCCATTAGCTACAGTTCTTTAGCATCAAGCCTGCGATTTGAGTATCTCAGAATTATTCTTTATTCATTATTTATGGTCTTCTATCAGGTTAATTTGTTTTGTAAATACACACATTTGTTACTAGTGGATTGTATACCTTTGGGATTGAATATTTATCCAGAGTTGTGTTCTTGTTTGCCATGTGGACCACATTAAGTGGGATGATATTTCCACTTCTCTGGATTTCATGAATAACTGCATCAGTGAACGGCATGTTTTCTCTGTCACTTGTAGACGGCTGCCTGGATGAACCAACCACAGCATCTATTTCAGCCTGGACTTTCTCTGCACACACAGAAAACAGGAAAACAAGTGTGTTGCACAGTTGACTAAGCTCACAAACTATATATTGCTGGTAGATATTACTTATACACACACCTTGTATGTCAGGGTAGTGGATCATATATAAAAGCCCCCAGTGTAAAGTAGTAGTTGTGGTTTCAGTTCCAGCGCCAAACAGGTCCATGGTGCAAGCCTTCAAATTTTCTAGGTAAAACCCAGAATCTTTATCTTCCTTCTATCAACAGATAATCGTGATATTTGATTATTTGCATAGTGCATTATTTGCACACACACACACACACACACACACACACACACACACACACACACACACACACACACACACACACACACACACACACACACACACCAAAAATGATGGGACACTTTTAAATCTCATAAACCCATCTTTTATATAAGACAAGCAAGAAACAAGCACATTAAAACACTGACCTCTCCCATTTCTATGAGAAAGGAGTCAATGTAGTCTCTTGGTGATGATGGGTCAAGGTTTTCCTGGTGTTCTTTGATCCTAGTTTCTACAAATTCAGCTATTTTCTTTATCAAGGTTAATATTTTCTGGTGTGATCCAGGCAGCCACCTCATCAGCCAGGGTAATGTATTGTACATCTGCAGAGCAGGAAGACAGTAACCAGATTATCTGATTGCCTGGCTGTATCAACAGCATTCATAGAGATCATTATTACTGTATTTTCACGTGTTCCACAGCACAGCAGTATCTTTGCAGGAAAGGATATCTAGATGTAAATCTGAGTTACATTTTACATTATTTGATGCATCCTCTATCTCAGGCCAGGAAGCATTAGAAAATGAATGGTTGAATTGGTTCTAATGGGCTCTTACAGGTGATGGATGAACTTGTTATTGTTTTGTTGTAGATCCACATTCAGTAAATTATCCTTTCTGGAGTATATTTCACTTGTTATACAAAGTGGTGAAAAACAGTAAGTATATTTTCTCAAGCATTGTACTTATAGTACTTATACAATTTCAGCTGCTCTCTTATTTTGAAGGGGACATCATCAGCAGATAGACCTGCAGATCGATTTGGTACACATTTTACATCCAAGCTTGAGACTGGAACTAGAAGTACATGAGAGTGTGAGTGAAGTTCACTCACCCGTACTGTCAAACTTCCCTGTAATCGAATAATGTCATTTATTGTCTGGAGAACATACTGGTACTGCTTGTCAGTGTACTCAAATCGATTGCCGAACACCAAACAGCAGATGATGTTTGAGACTGCATTATTAATCAGGTTCTTAGCATTAAAGGGTTTGCCTGGAAAATGAGAAGAAAAACACCTCTTTAAATATACTAAAATAATAAAGAATCTTTTTTAGAAGATGATGGGGGCCAGCTACATGGCAGGGCTCAGTTGGGAACAAATGGGACCTAATTTTTGAAAATTGCAAGTGGTTCAAACATTGCAAAATGTACACAGTTCATGAGGCCTAGAAATAAACATTGGTGGATTAGAGAAAGATTGTTTCAAAACATAACAAATAATTGTTAATCTAAAGAAAGAATTGGCGCTATATCAATAAAGCTAAAATCAAATGAACAGGATATAATGCATGTCAACAAGTGGAGAAACAGTGGGTGCTGTTTGCTGTTTGGCTTCTGATTAGAACCCCTTGTTATAACATAAATCAGGTGATGAGCCACAGGTAAAGGAAAGTCTTTAGTACTCCGAATCCTCTAATGTCATATGGTATGCAGGGAGAAATTATATTTAAATTTTATAAAACATGAAAAACATAAATAACATGTCACTATATTGTAAAAAAAGAATGTATGCCTTTGTGTTCTGCAAAAGCCTCTGTGAGATACTGGCACTCCTGCTGGATGGATGACTCCAGGGTCTTCTTCCCCAGACCAAAGTTTCTGAATGTGTGAAGAGCAAATCTCCTCTGTTGCTTCCAGGGATAACCATTTGACATCACAAGACCTTTAGGAAATAAAAAAAAAAAATGTAGACCTGATCTTTAGATCTTTAGAGGGAAAAATGCAACCATTTTTATCAAACACTACCTTTATTCCCTATAATTGATTCAAATAAGGGCATAGTTGGGCGATCCATGAAGTCTTCTCCTTGGTGAACCAGGGCTTCTTTCACAAGTTTGTAGCCATGAACGACCACAATCCTACCACCAAAGAGTCGAAGACTGAAAATGTTTCCATATTTCTCTGCAAACTGAACACAGACAGCATATTGTTGTTTTTGGAACAAGATACATTCTGAGGAGGCTATTTATATTTATCATTTCTACAATCAATACTTGTTGTTGTTTTTTGTTTACTAAATATCAGCACTGCTAAAATTTAGTCATAGTAGGCTACAACCTGTTAGGTTGATTGAAGCCAAATATACACATAGGAATGCGACTAAAAATAATTAACCTTTTTGTCGTGATAATTTCACTTGTTAAAAATATTTGAATAGAAAGAAAAATAAATAACTATTTACAAGCACGTACAAGTACATTATACATATAACGCGTATTTGGTTAAGCAAACAGTCCAAACTTCAAAAGAAGAACCCAAATTACTATCACAGAACCCATTACACAAATATTTCAAAAAATTAACTTTTGAGAAATTGGAATTAGTGCATTGCTGAATGTAATTGATTAAAATGTTACAGATTAACTAATTTTATGTCTATAAACTAAAATATTACAATTCTAATGCAGTATATTTTAGGGCCCATTTAATTTATGAATTGTGCTAGATTTGTTTTTCTAGGTTGACGATTCCATTTTATAAATTAATATTTTTACTTGTTATTGACCCTGTATGTAGGGCTTGCACAAGCCAGTAAAAGGTTGCTAAATAAAGCCTTAATCATTATATAGTTGCTTCAAGCCTCATGCAAGCTAAATAACAACTCTGTCTACTCCAGTGTAAATTATGCCTCCTTGCACTCCAGTGATTCATTTCACATGTTTGTTTCCTTTCACATTAGTTTTCTTGTTTTATTACTAGTTAGTCAGCTGCAGGTGAAATCTGTCTGGTTGAATGAAGGTTTTTGAAACCTCAAATGTAATACCTTTATTTTTTATTTTGGTAAGGACTCATACTTCTGTCAACTGCACGTGAAGTCTGGTAGACTGGATACGATGAAGGTCACCAATGAAAGGAAGAGCCCAGGGTCCAGGAGGAAAGTTTTTTGGCACTCTGTTCTTCAGAATATCTGTCAACAGTAGAAAAACAGTCAAAAATATTAAAATACTCCTGCCATCTATCCACTCCAAGCAGAGAAGATTGTATATCGACTCCATATCTTCTATTCAACTCTCCTGCTACAAGTGAACAGCAGACATGTCCAGGTATGTCAAGGTTCAACTTTTCATGGTCAACTTTGAACACAAGAGGACATGTTTGCTCTTCTGTGACAACAGCCTGTCTGGGGTAAGTCATATTGTGGAACCATTAAATAAATCCTCCAAATGCCTTAGCTTTAAACTTGACATAAATCTTAAATCCACTTAATAGGAACATATACACAGAACAACTATGACTAATGATCTATCTCTGACTAGATACATCCTGAGAACAGGTCACAGGTTAACTTGTAACCTGAATCACTGATAGCGCTGCAGTCCCACCTCATGCTGAACCGTGAGCAAAGTGCAAACTTTAACACAAAGAAATCTCTCAGTGTAAAGAAACCTCAGTGTGATTTATTTGCATTAGTTAGATTTAGAAGGCCCTAAAGGTTCAATGTGCATTACAGAGGATTGTAATATGGTTGTTCCCAGTTATTTCTTTTGTCACGGTCTTGGGTCGGCGACGCAGTCTTTTCCTTTTTGGTATTATTACTCTTTGATTTCTTGATGTGTCTTAGTTCTTAGGTTTTGGTTCTGTGTTCCCACTGTTCCGTGTTAGCATTGTGCCTCTAGGTTTAGTCTGTGGATTTCTTTTTTTACTTTGAAGGTTTTGTCTCATGTTATTGTATTGTGCTTTACTTCCTTGTCTTGCCCAATTAGTTCCAGCTGTCTTGCCACCTGTTCCTCTTTCCCTCATGTTCCTGCCATTGAGGATGTCCACAAGAAGAGATGTCTACGCCGAGCACACTTCATTCTCAGGGACTCCTCTCATCCTGCCAATAAACTCTTCCAGCTCCTCCCCTCTGGAAGACTCTACAGGACCCTACAGACTAGTGATGGCCAAATGAAGCTTTCCGAAGCACTGAAGCTTGTATTGAAAAACGGTTCATTACTCGAAGCTTTTCAACACAGTCCTCTCCGGTGACATCTGGTGGTGAAAATTTTGAAGAGCAGCTTGAATCTGCAAAATAAAACGGACTGCTCAATTATCACTGCTCACTCAAGAGTGGAGTTCTCTCTGATATTGGGCCACCGTTCCGTTGCTTTGAACATGTAATTGGTTTTGTTTTCTCGATTGGGGGGCTGAAAAAAATGTAATGCGTATCTGCGTAATACATTTTGATCAATAAACTTTCCCTATTTAAACATGCACTATGGTGTGGCCTTTCTTTGCTCATAACTCCTTGATGTTGGTAAATACAATAAGTGAGCAATATATATAATATACATATGAGAATGCACAGCACATTATGGAGTATGCCCCTGCTGTGAAGTCCTGCCTCCATCTACTTGTCGTTTAATCACTGGACAGCTGGACAGGTTCATACAAAATATTAGATGAGGCCAATTGTCCTATACATATTTTTGACCTAGGGGTGGGATTGATTGTGAACTGGAAAGGGAAAATGCTTAGGGAGCTGAGTACGGCTGCATCGTCACTGATTTGTAGAATCATTTTTGATTCGATACAGGATCCGATTCAATTTGATTGGAATCTGGAAAGTTTTGCCTCAGTCAGAAATATTACAATTCTGATCATTTAACAGTATATATCCATAATTTCGTATCTATTAAAAGAAAGCTGACACATGTGAGACTTAATTAGAGATGTAAACAGAGAGTTATGAAACCTGCAGCTGCAGAAGCCAGCGGGAAAAAAGAGGCAAACACAGCGCGGACCCGACGACGCACCAAAATCTGACTCTGACGCGTCGGGTCCGCGCTCTGTGTTCACGTTTGTATGCAGAATCCGTAAACCTTTCTCTCAGTTACTGTTTTAGCTGTATGGTGTTTGACGACATGTTGTGAGGTTTAACCTGAGATGCTGGCGTTTCAGGCATAATAACGTTAATTTACAAATCGACACGGGATTTTAATGAATCAATATCACTTTATTCAATTTAGCATGGATTGTAATCAGAAAGGCGATAATCAAAACCCACCCCTAATCAAGAACTTGCAAAGTAAAAACATGATCAATGTAAGGTAGCCCTTTTGTTATTTACAGTTAACAAGAGGATTAGTGTTACTGTGCGCTGGCTGAGTCTGTTTCTTTTCTTAGAAATAGTTTCTCCTGCCCTGGAGAAAATCCACTTGCATGGAACAGAAGAGGCTGTGGAGTGCAGGAACTACACTGCAAGCTGGTAGATATGCAGGTATTCCTGGGTCCTGCAGACTATCACCTAAAAACAATAAACAAAATGATTTTCTAAACTGTAGCAATGTCATGTACGTATAGTGTCAAATACATTGTTGTAGTCTTCATTAGCTTTAATTCACATGGAAGTGTTCCTAAAGTCATATGCTGTAATGATATTTCCATTATGAAAACATGATTTTGGACATTTCAAGTTTTTCACTTCGGCAGATAAAATGAATTGAGCAAAATCAACTCAAAATATTCCCACACGCCAGAACGTCCTCTCTTCCTCGCTGGCTCCATATCTGTCAGTGGAATGATCACCTCGTCGCTCTCTGTCACCATCAACACACTCCACGAATCCCGTGGATGATTCACTTCCTTATATCCGTTTGAATCAGGTACCGAAGCAGTTACGTGCGTAATGAAGCTTCGGACGTCACTGGTCACGTGACTTTTGCCAAACGAAGCAAGCCTCGACACAGTGCTTCTGAACCAGTGTGTTGTTTTTTTCGACACACGCTCCGGAGCGTCAGCTTCAAGCGGGCCATCACTACTACAGACTAAAACCAGCAGGTTTAGGAACAGCTTCTTCCCCACAGCTGTCACCCTACTGAACTCAGTCCCCTGCTGCTTCCATCCACACTAATTCTCCATCCATAACACCTTATCCCTCTCAGGGACCATGATCATGATTCACATTCATTTGTAACATTCACCGTATGCTCATATTGGTTAATACTGTAGTTTAGGACACTGACATAGTATGCTCTCTGGTACAGTGCATACACTGTTAGCTATTATAGTCTACTCAGAGTTCATCTGTATACTTCGTCTCTCCGTACATAATCTGTTCATAACCATTCCACCCTTTATACAGTAGCGTGCAAAAGTATTCGGCCCCCTTGAACTTTTCCACATTTTGTCACATTACAGCCACAAACATGAATCATTTTTACTGGAATTCCACGTGAAAGACCAATACAAAGTGTTGTACACGTGAGAAGTAGAACAAAAATCATACATGATTCCAAACATTTTTGTTTGGGTAATTTTTCAGCCCCCTTTGGTCTGAGTGCAGTCAGTTGCCCGTAGACATTGCCTGATGAGTGCTAATGACTAAACAGAGTGCACCTGTGTGTAATCTAATGTCAGTACAAATACAGCTGCTCTGTGACGGCCTCAGAGGTTGTCTAAGAGAATATTGGGAGAAACAACACCATGAAGTCCAAAGAACACACCAGACAGGTCAGGGATAAGGTGTACACCACTTTGTATTGGTCTTTCACGTGGAATTCCAATAAAATTGATTCATGTTTGTGGCTGTAATGTGACAAAATGTGGAAAAGTTCAAGGGGGGTGAATACCTTTGCAAGCCACTGTAGTACCCTTATCTGTATATATTAGTATATCCATACATCTGCCTGTAGTACATCTGTATATTTGCTTAACATATCTGTATGTAATCTGCTCTTATTGCACTTACTATTCTTGTACTTCTTATTAGATGCAAACTGTATTTCGTTACCCTGTATTCATAGCTGTGTAATGACAATAAAGTTGAATCCAGTCATAATCCTAATCACTTTGCAATATGTAACATGTGCAATGTTATATATTACTGTATATATAAAATCCATATTTATTCTTGAGTATGTACTTAGCACCGGAGAACTGTGCACTATAACCTTTTCTTTTTTCTTTTCTTTTTTTTGCATGTTTCCACTGGGCAGAAGTTTCTTTCAATCTCATTGTACATAGATCTATTCTATTCTATTCTATTATCAACATAGCACTTGTAGCTAGTGGGACATGATGATTTGCTTCTGTCTGCTTCCTGTCTGGGATGGAAGATGACAAAGAGTTATTAAAAGTGGGCCAACATTTCTCTACAACTATGTGAGAGACAAGTCATACAGAATGAAAATATTTAAAGTTACTGTTGCTAAAGATAGTTTTTGTTTTTTAAAGTACTGCAGTGTCCTGTGAAACGTTTCTTTTTCACATAACTGAATGCAAAGGCAGTTCGTTTAAAAAAGTATCCTTTTCTAATAGCAAGTGGGTATTTTTATGAAGTAATTTATTGAGATTGAAATCTCCTTTACACGTGAGATTCAACAACAAAAGCATAAACAAAGTATCAGTAAGAAAAAATAGTTACAAGATGCTGTACTGAATCTCCATAGACAAGGAAGGACAATAAGGTGCACTGACCAGTAGTTATACAGGTGAGGAAGGCATCTCAGCTGTTTAACTTCTCTCACGGAGAACCATTTAAAAAATTATATAGATAAAAGAAGAAAATTTCAAAAGTCCATCATCTCAAAGATGGACTTGTGTGAAGATTTGCTGGTTTTCTGCTATTATTTTCAGATTTTCATTCTTTTGGTAAGTGATCATTTGAAAAAAGTATTTTATGTGTGTAATAATCTCTAAATAAATTATTTACAGGTTCAACAAATCCAATGTGCAGAGAAAATATCATAAGTACGACGTTTTGGTGATTCCCTTGAGAGGTAATGGTCTGTGGATTTTATTGCATCAGGATTATTTTATTTGTGAGTCCATATTTATTCAGAAAAATCGTGCAAAATTAAAATACGTTCAAATTCAATTTAAAATATATATTACTTATTAATTACTTACACTAGAGCGCTAGAGATAGACAGAGAGAACAGTAAAGCAGATATTCTTTATGCATTGCATCAAAAACAATAGCAGAAGACAGTCATTGAGAGCGCAGAGAAACAGACATGCTCAGCTGAGGATAACTCGTGCTCTAACGTGGCACAGCACACAGACGATAAGGTTTGGGACTGCGTGTGGCTCCCAAAATGAAGTCCAGACTGGGTTTCTCTCCAGCAGGTGCAGTAACTGAAAACTTCTGCAGCAGGGAGGTGAAAAACAGGAATAACTCCATCCTGGCCAGCTGCTCCCCAAGACACACACGCTTACCTGAGAATACACAAGACTACATGTTTTAAATACATAATTTACAGGGTTTCCACGCTAATCACAGCTTATAACAGTTATGTATTCATTTAGATCAACAAATAAAGCACAAGAACATTTAAAAGCACACAATTTAATGCAAGGAACAAGCAGCAGAGTATCTGCTAATCTGTATCTACTTCACCACTTTATCACTGTATTGAGTAGTGTAAATATGATTATGCTACAAATAATCAAAATAAAATGTTACATATACAAAAAGTTGACCATAAGCAGCAACATGTAGCATTTTTTAAACTTCTGCCTAAAACAGCATTTACCAGAGTTTCAAAGGATTGTGTTAGGTGTGGCTGTGTGCAGACAGGAATAGGACCCAAGGTGCAGACTCCGGAGACAGAACTTAAACCAAAACAGCTTTAATGCTGAACTCAAACATAACATAACTGGGGAAAAAAGGTCAAAAATAAACTAACACCGGCGGATTGACAAAACACACAGCAAAATAAACGGTAGATCGCGACACAGACACTAAGAAACACAGGGCTTAAATACACAGAGGGAGCAATCAGGAAATGAGTAACAGGAGGGAAACACAGCTGGGGCAAATCAGAACTGACGAGACCAAAGAAGCGTAACCTGAACACACTGAGAAAAGACAGAGACCTTCAAAGTAAAACAGGAAACACATAACACAGACTGAACAAAGACACAGACTCACATGCAGGCACTACAAAGGGAACAGAGACGTGGGACCAGGGCAGACACAAACACTGACTGAACACGGGGATATAGGAACTAGGATACACATAGACGCGAACTAGACAAGGGGATGCAGGTGATAGGGGAGACAGAGCAACTAAAGAAGACAGAGACATAAACCATAAGACAGAACTGAAAGAAACCAAAAACTAGAAAGTATAAATAATATAATAAACTCAAAACCCCTGGGTCAACGACCCAGGCATCCTAACAGATTGCAACTGATGACTAACCTGCAGAAAAGGGAATGAAGGCCTCCCTCTTCCTAAATTTTCCATCCTGGTCCAGAAAGTGTTGAGGGTTGAAGGAATGTGGAGTTTCCCACATAGACTCATCATGTAGAACAGAGTGCAATGGAGCCAAGATCTTGGTGCCCTGAAAAATACCATTTGTTCAAATTGCAGGATTTGAACTTCCCATTGGCTACAGTTCTTTAGCATCAACACTTGGTATTTGAGTATCTGAGTATTTGAGTTGTAACTGTTCTTTGTTCATTACTTATGCTCCCGTGTCAGGGTGTTTCCAGAGGTGGGAAGTAACAAACTAACTTTATTACTGTAACTAGAATTTTCAATTGTATTCTATTCTATCCTATTCTATTTTATTTATATAGCGCCAAATCACAACAACGGTCGCCTCAAGGCGCTTTTTATTGAACAGTAGATCGTACAATAATAGATACAGAGAAAACCCAACAATCATATGACCCCCTATGACCCCCCTAATACACTTGGTATTTGAGTATCTGAGTATTTGAGTTGTAACTGTTCTTTGTTCATTACTTACAGACATCTACTTTGATAAAGTAGACTTTATCAAAGCAGATGTCTTTCTGAAAGCGCTGTAACTAAGTTTAAGAATATAATTTACCCACTGTTATCATCTTCAATGCCCTGTACCAACACAGAGCAGAGCAGCTATCTGAACGCTACCCCAACAGAGGTCGATTATCTTATTAATAATTTCACCTCCTCACTACGTACGACTCTGGATACTGTAGCTCCAGTGAAAACTAAGGTCTCTAATCAGAAGTACCTGACTCCGTGGTATAATTCTCAAACACGTACCCTAAAGCAGATGACTTGTAATCTGGAGAGGAAATGGCGTGTCACAAATTTAGAGGATCATCATTTAGCCTGGAGAAATAGTTTGTTGCTTTATAAGAAAGCCCTCCGCAAAGCCATAACATCTTACTATTCATCACTGATTGAAGAAAATAAGAACAACTCCAGGTTTCTCTTCAGCACTGTAGCCAGGCTGACAAAAAGTCAGAGCTCTTTTGAGCCAACCATCCCTTTAACGTTAACTAGTAATGACTTCATGAACTTCTTCACAAATAAAATTTTTATCATTAGAGAAAAAATTACCAATAATCATCCCACAGATGTAATATTATCTACAGCTACTCTTAGTACCATTGATGTTAAGTTAGACTCTTTTTCTCCAATTGATCTTTCTGAGTTAACTTCAATAATTACTTCCTCCAAACCATCAACGTGTCTTTTAGACCCCATTCCTACAAAACTGCTCAAAGAAACAGCTTTAGTCAAACAGCTAACAGATCATCTGCAGAGGAATGGTTTATTTGAAGAGTTTCAGTCAGGTTTCAGAGTTCATCACAGCACAGAAACAGCTTTAGTGAAGGTTACAAATGATCTTCTTATGGCCTCTGACAGTGGACTCATCTCTGTGCTTGTCCTTCTAGACCAGGGGTGCCCAATCCCGGTCCTCGAGAGCTACCGTCCTACAGCTTTTAGATGCATCCCTACTCCAACACTGCTGAATCAAATGGTTTGATTACCTCTTCAGCATGCCATCATGTTTGGCAAAGGCCTGATAACAAGCCATTCATTTGATTCAGCTGTGTTGGAGTAGGGATGCATCTAAAAGCTGCAGGATAGTAGCTCTCGAGGACTGGGATTGGGCAGCCCTGTTCTAGACCTTAGTGCAGCATTCGACTGTTGACCATTATATCCTATTAGAGCGATTAGAACATGCTGTAGGTATTACAGGTACTGCACTGCAGTGGTTTGTATCATATCTATCTAATAGACTCCAATTAGTGCATGTAAATGGAGAGTCCTCTTCACACACTGAGGTTAATTATGGAGTTCCACAGGGTTCAGTGCTAGGACCAATTCTGTTTACATTATACATGCTTCCCTTAGGCAGCATCATTAGAAGACATAGCATACATTTTCACTGCTATGCAGATGACACGCAGCTCTATCTGTCCATGAAGCCAGATAACACACACCAATTAGTTAAAGTGCAGGAATGTCTTAAAGACATAAAGAGCTGGATGGCCGCTAACTTTCTGCTTCTTAATTCAGATAAAACTGAGGTTATTGTACTCGGCCCTGAAAAGCTTAGAAATATGGTATCTAACCAGATTCTTACTCTGGATGGCATTACCTTGGCCGCCAGTAATGCTGTGAGGAACCTTGGAGTCATTTTTGACCAGGATATGTCCTTCAATGCACATATTAAACAAATTTGTAAGACTGCTTTCTTCCATTTGCGCAACATCTCTAAAATTAGGAATATCCTGTCTCAGAGTGACGCTGAAAAACTAGTTCATGCATTTATTACTTCCAGGCTGGATGACTGCAATTCATTATTATCAGGATGTCCAAAAAACTCACTGAAAAGTCTTCAGCTGATCCAAAATGCTGCAGCAAGAGTGCTGACAGGGACTAGAAAGAGAGAGCATATTGCTCCTGTTTTGGCTTCCCTTCATTGGCTTCCTGTTAAATCCAGAATTGAATTCAAAATCCTGCTCCTCACATACAAGGTCTTAAATAATCAGGCCCCATCTTATCTTAATGACCTTGTAGTACCATATCACCCTATTAGAGCACTTCGCTCTCGCTCTGCAGGCCTACTTGTTGTTCCTAGAGTATTTAAAAGAAGAATGGGAGGGAGAGCCTTCAGTTTTCAGGCCCCTCTTCTGTGGAACCAGCTTCCAGTTTGGATTCGGGAGACAGACACTATCTCTACTTTTAAGATTAGGCTTAAAACTTTCCTTTTTGCTAAAGCATATAGTTAGGGCTGGACCAGGTGACCCTGAATCCTCCCTTAGTTATGCTGCAATAGACGTAGGCTAGACGTAGGTCTATTAACACATAGTGAGTGAGAAAAGAGACTGGAAAGGAAAAACTCAATGCATCATGGGAATCCCCCATACCTATGTCTATTGCAGCATAACTAAGGGGGGATTCAGGGTCACCTGGTCTAGTTTTCAGGTATCTGTATTTGAATATTTATTCTTCTGACAACTTTGTACTTTACTCCCTACATTTTTAAACAAATATCTGTACTTTCTACTCCTTACGTGTTCAGAAAATGCTCATTACTTTACGTTCAGTGTTATCATTTATAACGTTTATACTCAGGGGTTAAAGTTGGCCGGAACTTTAATAAGGCAGGTGTCTGTATGTTGTGTTGGCGGTACTTCAGCATCTAGCTAGTGCTACAGATAAGGAGGATGGATGAAGCGAGTGTTTTTTAAGTTGCATGCAATTTAAAAATCAATGTTTCTATCAGTCTAAGTAGCCTGAAAAGAAAAGCGTCTGGACTTCTTTAAGTTTCCTTCACAGACAGTTTCTATTAGCTCAGCAAACATCAGAAAACACACAAGCTGTTTGTGTGCACTTTTTCGCACAGTGCGTTCATAGCTAAAGGTCAAGTTGATGGATTTCACAGGGAGAGAAGAGAATGAGAGCTAACTTCACTGGGAGATGGATAAAGATTTGGGAAGAAAAACCCGACAGGAGATGAGGAAGAGAGGTTAGATTTAAAGCTGGAGACTGCACAGTGACGCTTAAACAGAAAATTTAAAGCTTACATGCAATGTCATTATTTTAACCACATGTTGGAACTTTGTATGATATGTTTTGATAAGTTATGTATTTTCATTGTCGTAAAATGTCCTGCAAAACAAACTAACCTATATTAACTTTGTGCTATTCAAATGTTGCATGGAAATACTGGGTAGTTTTGTCCAGGATAAACAGGTTAGTTTGCATTACAGGGCTGAATTTACAGTAAAGCACTGTGTTGGACTGGTGCACAGTAGCTGTGGTGCTCCTAGTCAGATTTAGGTTACATCAAGTGTAGCAGCGACTTTGCATTTTAGATGATCATGCTTAGATTACTTCACTGAATTTAAACTTTATAGCAACTCTGTATAAAGTGTAGGGGGATAGACATCTGCCAGGATAGATGAAAAAACACATCTACACTTGTTGTGTAATTGTGTAAATCTACAGAGAAGAGCAGGTCAGCTGATCACATCATGTACACTAAAAACCTCCTGGAGCCATAGCTGGACTGGCCATCAGATCATGCATAGCAGGCATCTGCCCGGTGGGCCAATGGGGAGTTTTTGTTTTTATGGGCCGATGGGGTTTTATTTGTGTGTGTTTGTTGATTCGTTTTTTTGTAACAGTATAAACAACGAAAGGTGGTGGACTGGCCAGAAGCTGGCCGATGTGTAAAATGTAAAAATAACTCAGTTGTTTGGTGGTGGCTATGGTGGAGCTTCCACTGAGCCCAGCAGGTGGATGAGGGAAAGGTGGATGAATAGTGGAATTGTAAAGTGCTTTGAGTGTCTAGAAAAGCGCTATATAAATGCAATCCATTATTAGTATGTACCTTTGACACATCTGATTATCTCAGAGTTGTTTTTTTTTAACTGGCAAACATTTGTTACTGGTTGATTGTGTACCTTTGGGATTGAGTACTTATCCAGAGCTGTGTTCTTGTTTGCCACGCGAAGTATGTTAAGTGGGGCAATATTTCCACTTCTCTGGATTTCATGAATAACTGCATCAGTGAACGGCATGTTTTCTCTGTCACTTGTAGACGGCTGTCTGGATGAACCAACCACAGCATCTATCTCAGCTTGGACTTTCTCTGCACACACAGAAAACAGGAAAATAAGTGTTGTGCACAGTTGACTAAGCTCACAAAATATGTATCCCTGATAGATATTACCCTGACACACCTTGTATATCAGGGTAGTGGATCATATATAAAAGTCCCCAATGTAAAGTAGTAGTTGTGGTTTCAGTTCCAGCACCAAACAGGTCCATTGTGCAAGCCATCAAATTTTCGAGATAAAACCCAGAATCTTTATCTTCCTTCTATCAATGATACAAGAGAAAATTGTTATATTTGATTATGTACACAATATAAATACAAACCATCTTATCAAAACGTTTTGTAAAGTAAAGAATAAAAATTTTTAAATTCCCCTCTCGCCCTCATGAAGGTGCAGAGATCTTGGATGTTGTTCCTGGTATCTGCTGGAGCCACTTGCTTTGCTCCGGGGTCACTGCACCGAGTGCACCGTAACAGTGCAAGATCAACAGGACCCTAAGAGCCTTCATCAGGAACTCAACAGGGATGTGGCGAACAACACTAGAGACCAACAGGATCTACCAAGGAGATGCACTGTCCCCACTGATGTTCTGCATAGACCTAAATCCTCTCAGAGAGGTAAGGCTGTCAGAACGGAGGGGATCACACTACCAGAAGGAAACATTGCAGACACTGAGGACAGACCACCCCCTAGGGTGGTTGAGAATGACGGAGCTAAGAACCTGTGGGACTTCCAGATACAGACAGACATAATGGTGATGGTTAACCAACCAGACATAGTAGTTGTAGACAAGCAGGAGAAGATGTAGCAGAAGACGTACTGATAAACGTACCAATACGGAATGACAGTAACATCTCAAAGAATGAACACGAAATACTGGAGAAGTGCCAGGGGCTCAGAGAAGAGCTGAAGAAGGTGGAGAGTGAAGGTAACAGTGGTCCCAGTGGTAATCGGAGCACTAGGTGCAGTGACTCCCAAGTTAGGTGAATGGCTCCAGCAGATCCCTCTGTCCAGAAGAGTTAGAGTTAGAACCCTTAAGCTCCCAGCCCTCTGGTAGAGGACCTGAGCTTGAAGGATAGACTACTTGCAGAGGCGAGAGGGGAATTAATTTTTTTTATTAAAGCAAATCGAGATAGACATTAAAACACTAACCTCTCCCATTTCTTTGAGAAAGGAGTCAATGTAGTCTCTTGGTGATGATGGGTCAAAGTTTTCCTGGTGTTCTTTGATCCTAATTTCTACAAATTCAACTAATTTCTTTGTCAAGATAAATATCGTCTGGTGTGATCCAGGCAGCCACTTCATCAGCCAGGGTATTGTATTGTACATCTGCAGAGCAGGAAGACAGTAACCAGATTATCTAATTGACTGGCCGTATTAACATAAGCAATAATAAAGATCATTATTACTGTGTGTTCATGAATTTTAGGTTTGAAACCTGCAGCTGTATCATTGCAAGAAAGGCCCTCCCTACTGCTTTTGCAGCCTTTTTGTTGTTGCAGTGCGTTTGGCCTCTCAGGGCCACCGTATTAATGTAATAACTTAAAGGTGGGATAATTATTTAGTTGAATTCGTTTATGTATAGGTAATTAGGTAGGTCATTTGTTTGTTTTCATATTAAGTGTGTTTATTATTGGATGGCACCTCTATACAGGGCACAAGTTGGGCATGCACCAAGAAAACAAAACAAAACAAAGAAAACAAAAGGGCAATTTAGTTAAGAGTGAAGTCACACAGCTTTGTGACCTGTCCGTCTCTCTTCATTTTTAAAATGGTTCGAACATTTTAGTGTGAAACATATCACTGCCACAATGTTTGTAAATGTGTCAAAGTAAAAAAGGCTCAATGAAGTTTATTAAAAAGTCTTTTTGAGCTGTTTGCTTGGAACTGTGAATTAATAAGGCTAGAAGTCAGGGGTGTCAAGCTAAGGCTTCATTCATTAGGATTTACACTCATCATCACGGTGTGATTGGTTTTAAAATAGCAACAAGCAGCTCTGCTTAAACTGTTGCCCTTACTGTATCTAACCAGGAAATGTTAGAAAATGAATGGGTGAATTGGTTCTGTTTGGCTTTTACGGCGATGGGTAAATCTGATACTGCTGTGTTGTAGATCCACATTCAGTAAATAATCCTTTCTGGAGTGTATTTCACTTGTAATGCACAGTGGTGAAAAACCGCCAAGTGGACATCACAGCAGATAGATATGCAAATTGATTAAGCACACATTTACATCCATGTTTGAGACTGGAACTAGAAGTACATGAGTGTGTGAATAACATGCACTCACCCGTACTGTCAAATTTCCCTGTAATCGAACAATGTCATTGAACATCTGGAGAATATACTGGAATTGCTTGTCAGTGTACTCAAATCGATTGCCGAACACCAAACGGCAGATGATGTTTGAGACTGCATTATTAATCAGGTCCTTAGCATTAAAGGGTCTGCCTGCAAAATGAGGAGAAAAAACATCCATAAAATTAAAAAAATTAATTAATTAAATTAAAATTCAAATACATAGTTGGGAACAAAGGGGACCTTGAAAATTGCAAGTGAAATGCACCTCCAACTCTTACCCAAGGGTGTCAAATAAACTTTGGTATAAAGGATTAGGGAAATGTCCCGAGTGTTTCAGAACATTTCAGCAAATAATTGTGAATCTTAACAAAGAATTGGAGCTATATCAATAAAACTAAAATCAAATGAACAGGATATAATGCATGTCAACAAGTGGAGAAACAGAGTGGGTGCTGTTTTTAATGTTTGGCCTCTGATTAGAACTCCTTGTTAAAGCATAAATCAGGTGATGAGTTACAGGTAAAGAAAAGTGGGACAATTATTAAGGAAACCTTTTAGGCCATGTGCTTTAGTACTGTGAACCTTATAAACATGTCATATGGTAAGCAATGGTGAATTATATTTAAATTTTATAAACACACATACTAAACATAGATAACATGTAACTATATTGTTTTTTTTTCTTTGTGCCTTGCTGATCTGTGAAAGCCTCTGTGAGATACTGGCACTCCTGCTGGATGGATGACTCCAGGGTCTTCTTCCCCAGACCAAAGTTCCTGAATGTGTGAAGAACAAATCTCCTCTGTTGCTTCCAGGGATAACCATTTGACATCACAAGACCTTTTGGAAATAAAAATTAAATTAGACCTGATGTGATCAGTTCAATCAAGTTTTTGGAATTTTGGAGGGAAAATGCCAACACTACCTTTATTCCCAATAATTGATTCAAATAAGGGTATAATTGGGCGATCCACGAAGTCTTCTCCTTGGTGAACCAGGGCTTCTTTCACAAGTTTGTAGCCATGAACGACCACAATCCTACCACCAAAGAGTCGAAGGCTGAAAATGTTTCCATATTTCTCTGCAAACTGAACACAGACAGTATATTGTTGTTTTTGGAGCATGATACATTCTGAGGAGGCTATATATAATAATAATAACAATAACAATAGCAATAACAATAACAATAATAATAATAATAGTACATTTTATTTATAGGCGCCGTTCAGAGCCTATCCCAGCTGTCATAGGGCGAGAGGCGGTGTACACCCTGGACAGGTCGCCAATCTGTCGCAGGGCCAACACACAGAGACAGACAACCATTTGCACTCACGTTCACATCTATGGGCAATTTGGATTAACCAATTAACCTACAAAATATATGTATATATAATAAACATGGTAAAATAAAATTTAGACATAAACAGTCATAAAAGTCTAAAGGCAAGTATAAAAACTGAGCAGGTAAAAATGGACTAAGACAGATCAGGTGTATGCAATTCTAAATAGATGAGTTTTGAGACGTGATTTAAAAGTGGTGAGACAGTGTGTGGTCCGGAGAACAAGTGGAAGTGCATTCCAAAGTCTTGGGGCAAAACAGCTAAAGGCTCTGAGTCCAATGGTAGTCAGGTGAGCAGGTGGAACTGACAGAAGGGAAGCTGAAGAAGAGCGGAGTGTACGGGGGTGAGTATGTATGGAGAAGATCGGATAGATATGGAGGAGCTAGGTTATGAAGCGCTTTGTAAGTGAGAAGCAGGATCTTGAAATTGACACGGAGGTGAATTGGAAGCCAATGGAGCTGTGTTATATGTTCAGTGGCTCTAGTTCTGGAAATAATACAAGCAGCTGTATTTTGAACTAACTGCAATTTATGGAGGGATTTATGAGGTAGACCATAGAGAAGAGAATTACAGTAATCTAAACGAGATGTGACAAGAGCATTGACAAGTATGGTGGTACTGTGTGGAGTGAGTGAGGGACGAAGGCGGTTATTATTACGGAGATGAAAGTAGGAGTAGTATATATTATATATATTCATATTTTGCAATTTATATAAGAAAAGGTTTTTGTTGTTTTTTACTTAATATCAGAACTGCTGTAAGCTAGTAGGCCACAGTTAATTTCTTCTGAGATTAATAAAATATCCTTATTCTGCATTCAGCAGAGTGGGGAATTCAGAACAGCTTTGGCATTAAGACAAGTTCCTATAGTTATGAAAATGTCACTATATCAGGTGTTAGCCTACCTGTAATGAGGCCGTTAAGTTAATATTCAGTTAAATAGCTAAACTTGTGAGCAATAAATACCAGTTCAGTGAAGGGTTCAATGAACCTCTTAGGTTTATTGAACCCTTCACTTTACCCCCATGGGCACGGGAGGAAGCCAAATGCAATACAAATACAAAGTACTTCTCAATCATTTCACTTCTCAGTAGAATTTTAGTAAAAAACAAACAAACAAACAAACAAAAAACTAAGATAAAAAGTAAATAACAATTTCCAAGCAAGAAAATGATAATGATTTTTTTTTTTGGTTAAACCAACAGTCCAAACCTCAAAGAAAGAAACTAAAAAACTATGAAAGATTATTGCCCATTGATGTAAATGTACAATTATTCCATTTATTTAAATGGACTAATTCAGTTTCATTTCTAATGCAGGATATACTGGTGTCCATTTGATTTAAAAAGTTTGCTAAATATAGCCTTAAACATGATACAATTGCTTCAAGCCTCATGCAAGCTAAATAACGACTCTGTCTACTTCAGTGGATCTAGTTCTGGAAATAATACAAGCAGCTATATTTTGAACTAACTGCAATTTATGGAGAATTTATGAGGTAGACCATAGAGAAGAGAATTACAGTAATCTAAACGAGATGTGACAAGAGCATTGACAAGTATGGTGGTACTGTGTGGAGTGAGTGAGGGACGAAGGCGGTTATTATTACGGAGATGAAAGTAGGAGTAGTATATATTATATATATTCATATTTTGCAATTTATATAAGAAAAGGTCTTTGTTGTTTTTTACTTAATATCAGAACTGCTGTAAGCTAGTAGGCCACAGTTAATTTCTTCTGAGATTAATAAAATATCCTTATTCTGCATTCAGCAGAGTGGGGAATTCAGAACAGCTTTGGCATTAAGACAAGTTCCTATAGTTATGAAAATGTCACTATATCAGGTGTTAGCCTACCTGTAATGAGGCCGTTAAGTTAATATTCAGTTAAATAGCTAAACTTGTGAGCAATAAATACCAGTTCAGTGAAGGGTTCAATGAACCTCTTAGGTTTATTGAACCCTTCACTTTACCCCCATGGGCACGGGAGGAAGCTAAATGCAATACAAATACAAAGTATTTCTATAGAAGCTAAATAACGACTCTGTCTACTTCGGTGTAAATTATGCCTCCTTGCACTCCAGTGATTCATTTCACATGTTTGTTTCCTTTCACATTATTTTTCTGCTTTTATTATTAGTCAGTGAGCTGCAGGTGAAATCTGTATGGTTGAAAGAAGGGTTTTTTTTTTTTCAATTTCAAATGTTTTTTAATTTTATTATAATATAATAACTTTTTATTTAGGAATGGACTCATACCTCTGTTAACTGCAGGTGAAGTCTGGTAGATTGGATGCGATGAAGGTCACCAATGAAAGGAAGAGCCCAGGGTCCAGGAGGAAAGTTTTTTGGCACTCTGTTCTTCAGAAAATCTGTCAACAGTAGAGAAACAGTCAAAAATATTAAAATAATTTTGCCATCTATCCACTCCAAGCCGAGAACCTTGTATATCAACTCCATATCTTCTCTTCATCTGTCCCACTACAAGTAAACAGAGGACAAACACAATCAGATAAACAGCACTGACTGTGGTGTCCCACCTCACACTGAACCGTGAACTGTGAACAAAGTGCAAAGTTTAACACACATGTGTCAAAGTCAAGGCCCGCGGGCCACATCCGGGCCGGCGTACATTTAATCAATCAATCAAGGCTTTATTCGTCACATGCAGGTTGCCTTGCAGTGAAATGGGACATCCCCCCCCCCACCATGCACACACAACAAAGACATCACATGGGGATACAGGTTGGAGATCGGTAGCATTACAGAAAAACACTGAAATATACACTACAATGGGAAAGTAAAAAAAAAAGACCTCTGCTCATGCTGGGCTCCCATGGGAGGACAGCATGAGAACAGAAAACAAAACAAGCTCCTCTGCACAAAAAGCACATAAATGTCCACAGCACAACATTATGGAACACGTGACTAGCCACAGAGTTGGGTAGGGGGTGAGTAATCCGATTTGTATCCGGCCCGTGAGATGATTTTATATAGATATACTATTATAGTTATGCATGGCCCGGCAATATGAGGTGCTCCTAATATACAAACTACAGATCCCATAATGTGGTGCTGCAGCCTCCTTGCTGGACGCTAGGCTAACTGGGAACATTCATGTGTCGTGCCAAACTAGGAATCCCCGACAGAATTTGTTTCCCCTCCGTCGGGAGCACACGCTGGACTGTCCAAATCACGGACAAACAGTATCCCACATTGTTTATACAACGAAGTTATAGTGGGATACAAATAATATCAGGCTGATCCTGCCACAATTTGTTCCCCCTGTGTAAATCACTGACAAACAGTATCCCACATTGCTGATTTTTAGTTCACAAACACTTCTTATTATGACGCATTACTCCTGAAACTTTGGAGGATTTAGCTCTTTATATAGTAAAGTTATAGGAGAATAAAAATATAAAAATAGTTATCAGCCAAAATGTTAATGGTTTGTTAAAATAATCCCATCTGATACCCCGTGAGCAATAAATATATCATTTTCTGTTGTAACCCTCAAACTGAATGGTAATGTAACGATACAAATTTTTCACTTTTTCACAAAATGAAAACATCAGTACTCCCTGCGTGCTCCCAGCACAGGGGAAACAAATTCTGTCGGGGATACCTACTTTGGCACGACATCTGTGTTGTGCGGTGAAAAAAGCGGACTAGTCAGCAGGATGTGAGTAAAGATGCAGGAGGAGAACTGTACCGGTGAGTTAACAGCATATCACTGATCATACACCAGGAAAGGCTGTGTGGTAAAGTCCTAAAAATCGAGCATGTAATGATCACCCTAACGCAGACCGTAAATTTTATCTGAGCTAAAAGTTTAAATCACCGTCAATTTCAGTCTTTTATGTGGGAAATAGATTCAGAGTTTGCCGACATTCCTTATCGTACTGAGGTCTGTTGGCTGAGTTGGTATAAAAATTCTCAATAGAGTTTTTGAGCTCAGCAAGGAAATCTGTCAGTTCATGGACATGGCATGTGTGATGCTGAACTGCACCTGTGCAGATTCAGATGGAGCTGCAGTGTAATGATACCCTCAAGGGAAAGTACAACACTGAATGGCCCACACAGTTTATTAGTTCCATTCCTGAGGCAATGCCCAGCTCTGTCGACATGCGGCTCCAACCTTGTGTATGCTTTCATTTATTTTTTCTGGGGTTTTTGGCTGCATGTTCATATTTCTAACTTGCACAATTTTGACAGGATATATTTTTATGAAGAGCAAAATATTTAAAGTTAAAGTTGTTGTTTTTTTTAAGTTTATTTAATCTGGAATAATATTCCTTTCTGTTTTTATTCATATTTATGTTTAAAAAACATTGTTTTAGTGTGTTCAATAAATGTTTATATTGTTTAGCCTGCAACCTAAAGTGTGCCTTGAGTTTTGGCCCCATGTGCAATTGAGTTTGACACCCCTGCAATAGAACTTAGAAAACATATCAAATGCATAGACTTAGTAAATGCAGATCAATTTTAATTTATTATGGTTTTAATGTGAAAAAAATAACAGGGGGATTGAGTTTAAAGTCAGTAATACCCAAAAGGTTGATTCTGTTCTCTGTTCAGCCCATTCATTCAGTGGTGCTAGTTTCAGTCATTGTGCAAATGTACTGTTTATAATGTTGGGGAAACCTGCAGTCAGCGGAGACTTAAGAAATCACTTGAATGAGTGACGAAACGTTTCTCCCATTACGTCCAGATGAACAGAATCAAGCTTTTAGGATTTATTTACCTGAATGATTAGAGTCAATAACACTGAGTTCTCTTATTTGCAACATTTTAATACAATCAAGGGAATAGTTTATCAGGCAACTACTAAAGTAAAGCAAAGATATCTATTCTAGCATCGCATTACTGAAGTGCCACATCCGACTAATCTCATCAGAATAAGGAAGTTTGCTTTTTACTGTCCACATCCAGAAAGAGTTTCCTCACATCAGCGCTTCAAATTACACGCATGCGCACAAATGCACAGTTTTATGTAACTTACACCATCACTTGTTGATTGTGTAACTAGAGCGTAGTGTTTTAAGTAGAGAGCACAGTCAGACGGAGAATGTCTGCCCGAGCATTTTTGTCCTGAACTCTCTGGAGACACAGTAAACAATGTGACACTGTGTGCATGGATTTGCAGGGTGGAGGAGAACAAATACAACATATGAGAATTACCGAGCCTTTAATGGATCATCTAATCTGTTTCCTCCATATGTTGACTCCCCATCGAGCACTGCTGGGTTTTCAGTCTCAGTACTCACTGAAGCAGAGCTTTTGTATTCTTTGAGCTGTTAGTTGAGCTGTTCCTGAATGAACTTTGGAAGAGTTTTGTCTCTTTCCTCATTACTACTTCCTGCCTGAATTGTTTATCTTACCAGATGGCCACCCCCGCATTACCTTTCACTTCATAATTGTAAACTGTGTAATACTGACATTTTTCAAGTGTGAAGCATTTTGAAAATACACCACAAAATAAGTTATTGTGAAACCAAAAAAAAACCTAATAATATATCTTTTACGCATCTATGTTTAACACACAAGCTCACAGTCATCACTCAGCTGAAACAGTTCAAATTCCAGCTTCTGACAGTTCCCAAGAGTCTATTTGTGTTATGTAACATGTTTGGGGCCGCTTTTCCTGAGCACTCTGCAGCCTGATGATAACACCACACATACCACAGCACTCTTTGCTGGATCGCACTGCTTCTCCTGCAGAGGGATTTCTGATACTTCAACCATGATTTTTCAAGCTTTCTTCGATTGTATGAATTTTACTAGTTGGTTTTTGCTCAGTTTTGTATTGTTAATTTTAAGTGATGTAATACGAAACCGGAGGCCTCACAACTTTCCACCAGGACCCTGGGCTGTGCCTCTGCTAGGAAATGTCTTCACTGGAGTAGACTACAAAACAATGCATGAGGTGAGGAGGAGAAGATCCTTACAGTGCAATTTGGTTTACATACAGTAGGCTGGCAAAT
The DNA here is from genome assembly GCF_963969265.1 of Rhamphochromis sp. 'chilingali'. Classification (NCBI taxonomy): domain Eukaryota; kingdom Metazoa; phylum Chordata; class Actinopteri; order Cichliformes; family Cichlidae; genus Rhamphochromis; species Rhamphochromis sp. 'chilingali'. Next base: position 40,679,877 of record NC_137931.1, on the reverse strand, counting down.
ATAATGTGCACGATGAATAACAACAGATAATAACAAGACTTCAACTTTAACCTCCTAGGACCTGGCATCCATATATGTGGACTTCACATTTTGGGTTATTTAGACCAAAATACTCAATTTTGCTCTCCAAGGGCCTGAGATCCACTTACAAGGACATTATACTGCTACTGTTCTATCGAAATTTTAAACAAATATCCTTATATGTGGCTCTCATTTTTCTTAGAAACAAAAATCAGGTAAAAAAAAAATCTGGTAATTCTTTGTTTTTACATTCATCTGGTCCCATTCAGCCCAAATATCAAAGAGAAATTAAAAATGTATGCCGTGGAAGAGTTCAGGTCTTCTAAAGGAATACCAACTGTGAAACATTTCTCTTGATTTATTTCTAAATGCAGCTGGCTCAGAAGTACGGCCCCGTGTTCAGTTTGAGGAGGGGCAGTGAGAGGATGGTGTTTGTTGCAGGATATAAAATGGTCAAAGAGGCTCTTGTCAGCCACCTGGACAACTTTGTTGATCAACCAATCGTCCCTCTTTTCCATGTTATATTCAAGGGCATTGGTGAGTAGTTAAAACACGTGCACGAAAGCATGTGCTATCACATATATTTTTGGGTGTACCAACCTCCTTCCCCAAGTCTTAAACTGTATTAAATTTTTGCCTTTTGGAAATGACAAGCACCAATATATCATTGGCATAGCATTAAATGAGAAGTCCTGTGGTGAAATGCAACTAGTAAGTCAAATTTTACCTACTTTCTAGAAACTTTAGGTACATATTTTAATGTGTTCTCCATTAGACACATTACACACAGCAAGAACGCCTTGGGTTGATTCACTGCAGTGAATTTGGTAGTTGATGATTTTCTTTGTGAAGTGTGCATGTTCTCCCTGTATCTGCATGGGCTTTATTAGCTCCCATGTTTCCTCTCACAGTCCAAAAACATTTTACCCTGTGCCCTACAAGATGTACATTAATGCAGAGACTTCCTTGTTATTAACTTAATATAATATTCTAATAGGTATAGCGCTGAGCAACGGTTATCTGTGGAAGAAGCAGAGGAAGTTTGCCAACACTCACCTGCGTTACTTTGGAGAAGGCCAAAAGTCACTGGAGAAGTGCATTGAAGTGGAGTGCAGTTTCCTTTGTGAAGCTTTCAAGGAGGAGCAAGGCAAGTAGGCTGCAGGAATTCACATGACTCAAGTGATTGCTCTGCACTGAAATCATTTTTGTAGCAGGATTTCTGTTGATTTGAGTAGAATTTGACGTCTTCACAGGTAGACCATTCAACCCCCACTACATCATAACAAATGCAGTGGGTAACATCATCTCCTCTGTGGTCTTCGGACATCGCTTTGAATACAGTGACCCCAGCTTTCGCAAAATTCTGGAGCTGGACAATGATGCCGTTGTGCTTGCTGGTTCAGCTCAGACGCAGGTACTCGTTGTTTAAACTACCATGTGATGATCATTTGCGATGTTGTTGTTGGTCTTTTACTAAGAGTTTATCATCCTCACCAGCTGTATGATGCCTTTCCTGGCTTGATGAAGTACCTGCCAGGACCTCACCAGACTGTCCATGCCAACTACAGGGAGATTGTGGCTTTCTTAAACAGAGAAATTGAAAAGCACCAGGAAGAGTGGAACCCAGATGACCCTCGTGATTTCATTGATGCATATCTGTCAGAGATGGAGAAGGTAACACAAAAACATTTCTAGTGAAGCATATGAATACTATTGTTAGATTTTAAAAAATTAATTGAAACAATAAGCATGTGTTCATGTAAACCATGACAATTGTCTATACCGGCCACTAATAGGTCACATTTGTAATGTGCCAGAACTGTGTTTAGATTCAAAAGAAGTCCTTCAAAAGTTTCTGAGACTTCAGCCACCCAAATGAATCAGTTAATCAAAAAACACAATCCTTATGATCATGAGATTAACTAGTAATAAAGTAAATTGCCTAAATGAACCGAGTACTGTGGATAATGTCTGTATTTTTCTGTTACATTAGAAAAAAGAGGATCCTCGTGCTGGCTTTAATATTGAAACGCTTCTGGTTTGTACCCTTGATCTGATTGAGGCTGGGACAGAGACAGCTTCCACCACTCTACGCTGGGCTCTAGTATTTATGATGAACTACCCAGAAATACAGGGTTGGTAACTTATTACTCTATCCCCCTTTCTCACATCCCAGATTGCATATCTTCAATCCCTGCTTTCAACTCTCCTTTATCATCGCATGAAGAAAAAGTGAAGGTCAAAAAGCTTAAGAATCTTAAACAGCTGAAAGCAAATAAAGGATGGTTTCCTCCTCCAAGAAGAATTTGTGGGTTAAATTCTAGGTGGGCCACTTTCATAATGGATACGCCTTTGCATCCTTGACTGTAACTCCAAAGGAGAGAACTCCCTTTTTTCTGTCTGTCAAATGCATTTTAAGAATTGTAAACCATTGGTGTATTGTCATGAGATTTTAGGTCACAAGCAGGATGAGGGGGGACAGATGGGCAGGCACAAACAAGAAAAATGAGAACAGCCTGAAGAATATAGATTTTAGGCCAGTCTGACTATGATGGTTATTAAGTTGTCTGTTTTAGTCGTTACTGTTTCCCCTTTCAGAAAAAGTCCAGGCAGAGATAGACAGAGTGGTCGGACAGTCTCGCCTGCCCACCTTGGCCGACAGACCCAACCTACCCTACACTGATGCTGTTATCCACGAGACCCAAAGGTTTGGAAATATTGTTCCATTGGGATTCCCAAAAATGGCCAGTAAAGATTCTACACTGGGAGGATACTTCATTCCTAAAGTAAGGGATTATTTACCAGACTGAGCCAGAAATTAACATTCATTTCATATGTCTTTCAATTATTTATAAATAGCTAATAACAACATCTGATAACACTGTTTCAGGGCACAGCTATTACTACAATACTTTCATCTGTGCTGTTTGATAAGAATGAGTGGGAGACTCCAGATGTCTTCAATCCTGAACATTTCCTGGACTCAGAGGGCAAATTTCGAAGAAGAGATGCCTTCTTGCCATTTTCAGCAGGTAATTTTATAGCGTGTAATTAGGTTTCCATTAAGAGTACATTTGATAGCAAAATGAACAGCAGGATAAATACTTCTGTTTCCCACAGGTAAACGTGTGTGTATCGGTGAGCCCCTGGCCAAAATGCAGCTCTTCCTTTTCTTTGCATCTCTGCTCCAACGCTTCACTTTGACTCCTGTTCCTGGAGAAATGCCGAGCTTGGAGGGTGTGATGGGCTTCACCTACTCTCCCGAGGAGTTCAGGATGCTGGCAGTGCCTCGCTGAGGTCATGCCATGCAAACACAAAGATGAATAAACTGAAACTCCACAAGCTTTATGGGATCACCAAATCACAGCATACAGAAAAAGCATACTAGAAACACAGAAAATATACTCTGTAAAACATTTTACGAACATTTCACATAGTAAGACACAATGTGCATGTCACAGTGCTAACTGTTGTTGTACTTTTATTTCTTGTCTTTTACTGTGAAGCACTTTGAGTTTTTTCTGTGAAAAGTGCTATATAAAACAATAAAGTTTTCTTACATAATACATAATAATGGTTAGACAACCTTGAAAAAATAATGTGCATGCATTATAGCAACTGACTGAAAATTAGGATGTATCATGGTTGATACAAAATCATGGTTGAAGTATCAGAAATCCCTCTGCAGAGAGATTTCTGATACTTCAACCATGATTTTTCAAGCTTTCTTCGATTGTATGAATTTTACTAGTTGGTTTTTTCTCAGTTTTGTATTGTTAATTTTAAGTGATGTAATACGAAACCGGAGGCCTCGCAACTTTCCACCAGGACCCTGGGCTGTGCCTCTGCTAGGAAATATCTTCACTGGAGTAGACTACAAAACAATGCATGAGGTGAGGAGGAGAAGATCCTTACAGTGCAATTTAGTGTACACGTAGTACACTGGCCAATATAATGCGCACATGGAAAAACAACAGATAATAGCAGGACTTCAACTTTAAAAACATTTAAAAGTTTCAGGGAGTTATTAGTAACTCCAGCTCAGATCCTTTTCAATACTGTGTTTATGTTATTGTCTACCACTTGAAGGGTTTTTAATCTGACAAAAAGTCTTTACTTCTAAAGGAATGCCAACTGTGAAACATTTCTCTTGATTTATTTCTAAATGCAGCTGGCTCAGAAGTACGGCCCCGTGTTCAGTTTGAGGAGGGGCAGTGAGAGGATGGTGTTTGTTGCAGGATATAAAATGGTCAAAGAGGCTCTTGTCAACCAGCTGGACAACTTTGTTAATCGACCAATCATCCCTCTTTTCCATGTTATATTAAAGGGCTTAGGTGAGTAGTTAAAACACGTGCATGTAAACATGTGCTATTGCCTATATTTTTTGCTGTACCAACCTCCTTCCCCAAGTCTTAAACTGTATTAGATTGTCATCAAACTAGAAATGATCAATACCTGTACATCCTCATTATATCACGTCTCTGTATGGCCCAATTCTCAAAACAAACCCTGAAAAAGCATATCAAATGTAAAAATATAATGAAATTATTTTTTAGTGCTGTTACAGTCCTGGGTCTTGGACCCAGTTTTTGAGTTTCATTTTGGACCTATTTATTATTTCATAATAAGATAATTATGAACTAGTTCCTGAGTATGTTAGTTTCCTGTGCGGATGGGTTTATTAGTTATACTATAGTTCTTCAATTCTGGTTTCTTCACGTTTGTTCTGTTTGTGTCCAGTTAATACTTTCTTTAGTCCTCTCTGTTTGTTTTCTCCCTTAATCTTTCCATGTTCATCTCTTTGTGTTTTGTTCCCTTTACTCACCAGTCTTTCATATCTTCAGATTCTGTTCAGCTGTGTTCTTCAGGTGTGTCCACTCTACCCCAATCTCCTCCTGCGTGCATACTGTCTGCGTCTCCCTCTGTTCTCTGTGGTGTCGGCTTCTCTAGCTGTCTTCTGGAATTCCATGTCATTAGTTTCCTAATTCATCAGTTCCTTAAGTTTCTAGTTTTATTTCTCACCTGAGTTTTTTGTATTTTCAAGTGTATAAGCTACAGCAATAAAGCTGCCTCTTTTAGTTTACCCTTTTGTCTCCGAGTCTTGCAACTGGGTCTTGCCTTGCCTGTCACATAGTCCTTAATGATAACTTCATTTTGTTTTGGCTCACATTGTACTCAGTCCCCTACAAAATGTACATCCGTGCAAAGGCTTCCTTATTATTAACTTAATATAATATTCTCCAAGGGATATCTATGAGCAACGGTTATCTGTGGAAGAAGCAGAGGAAGTTTGCCAACACTCACCTGCGTTACTTTGGAGAAGGCCAAAAGTCACTGGAGAAGTGCATTGAAGTGGAGTGCAACTTTCTTTGTGAAGCTTTCAAGGAGGAGCAAGGCAAGTAGGCTGCAGGAATTCACATGACTGAAGGGATTGCTCTGCACTGAAATCATTTTTGTAGCAGGATTTCTGTTGATTTGAGTAGAATTTGACGTCTTCACAGGTAGACCATTCAACCCCCACTACATCATGACAAATGCAGTGGGTAACATCATCTCCTCTGTGGTCTTCGGACATCGCTTTGAATACAGTGACCCCAGCTTTCGCAAAATTCTGGAGCTGGACAATGATGCCCTTCTGCTTGCTGGTTCAGCTCAGGCACAGGTGCTCGTTGTTTAAACTACAATGTGATGATCGCTTATGATATTCTTGTTGGTCTTTTATATAGAGTTTATCATCCTCATCAGCTGTATGATGCCTTTCCTGGCTTGATGAAGTACCTGCCAGGACCTCACCAGACTGTCCATACCAACTACAGGGAGATCATGACTTTCTTGAACAGAGAAATTGAAAAGCACCAGGAAGAGTGGAACCCAGATGACCCTCGTGATTTCATTGATGCATATCTGTCAGAGATGGAGAAGGTAACACAAAAATGAATCCTGTTATGTTCACTTTATTAAAAAAACAAAAACAAAAAAAGCAACAATAGCCATGGGGGCATATGTTCATGTAAACCATAACAATTCATCATGTTCATGTCATTTCTGGCCACTAGCAGATCCCTATTGGCATTCAAAAGAAGTCTTTAAAAAATTCTGAGACTTCAGCCACCCAAATGAATCCATTAATCAAAAAACACAATCCTTATGATCATGAGATTAACTGGTAATAATGTAAATTACCTAAATGAGCCCAGTACTGTGGATAATGTCTGTATTTTTCTGTTACATTAGAAAAAAGAGGATCCTCATGCTGGCTTTAATACTGAAACACTTCTGGCTTGTACCCTTGACCTGATTGAGGCTGGGACAGAGACATCTTCGACCACTCTACGCTGGGCTCTAGTATTTATGATCAACTACCCAGAAATACAGGGTTAGTCCCTTATTAATCAATCCCCCTTCAATTTCCCAACTACTCTCCTTGTGTAGTCTCCAAAGATGAAAATGAAGGAGGTGTAGACCGGAGGGGCATCGAGGCATTTCCCCCCCCAAAAAAAATTAGACATCGTTGGTTCAGAGCCTCATTTTCACACAACACCAATTAAATATAAATACTGCATCGGTAATTGTTGTTATAGCAAACCTGCTGCTGACATTTGTTTTTAATATTTGGGACCACTTTTACTTCAGTTAATAATATGGCATATTGTGATGACTTTTAGTTGTTACTGTTTCCCCTTTCAGAGAAAGTGCAGGCAGAGATAGACAGAGTAGTCGGACAGTCTCGCCTGCCCACCTTGACCGATAGGCCCAAACTGCCCTACACTGATGCTGTTATCCACGAGACCCAGAGGGTTGGAAATATTGTTCCACTGGGATTACCAAAAATGGCCAGTAAAGATTCTACACTGGGAGGATACTTCATTCCTAAGGTAAGGGATTATTTACCAGACTGAGTCAGAAATTCAGTTCATAAGTGTGTCAATTATTTATAAATAGCTAATAACAACATCTAATAACTCTATTTCAGGGCACAGCTGTTACTACAATACTTTCATCTGTGCTGTTTGATAAGAATGAGTGGGAGACTCCAGATGTCTTCAATCCTGAACATTTCTTGGACTCAGAGGGCAAATTTCAAAAAAGAGATGCTTTCTTGCCATTTTTAGCAGGTAATTTTATGGCGTGTAATTAGGTTTCCATTAAGAGTACATTTGATATCAAGGGTTAGCAGGATAAAAACTTCTGTTTCCCACAGGTAAACGTGTGTGTATCGGTGAGCCCCTGGCCAAAATGGAGCTCTTCCTTTTCTTTGCATCTCTGCTCCAACGCTTCACCTTCAGACCTGTTCCTGGAAAAATGCCGAGCTTGGAGGGTGTGATGGGTTTCAACAATTCCCCTGAGGAGTTCAGGATGCAGGCAGCGCCTCGCTGATGTCATGTCGGGCAAACACAACGATGAATAAACTGAAACTCTACAAGCTTTATGGGACCACCAAAGATTTAATGAAAATTTTACATATTGAGACACTATATGCATGTTACAATCCTAATTGTTGCCATGCTTTTATTTCTTGTTTTATTGTGAAACACTTGAGTTTTTCTTAACACAAAGGACTTCAGATATTATCCTTTGTTTTTAAATTCACAAAAATGTTTGATGTGTGGATAAAACTCTGCTTATTTTTATCTATAAGCAAGGCCTACACATGCTTGCTGCACCTCTGTCTCCTCAATGCCAGTGTGAAAGTATTTTCTCTAAGTCCAAGTTCAGTGGCAAAATGTTATTTTTTTATATAAATGAATAAAGTCACTATAACCCCAGTAAACTCCATTAAAAAAATTTGTCCTATTGAATTTATTTAAATACTGACTGAAATCATACAAGTTTTCTTGTATTGATAGACCTCTTCTACAATCACCAACAAATTAATCAAAAATATATTAGACAAATGAATGAACCACACAAAATCAAGTGTTATTTCTACTCTTGGCAGTGATTATTCCGGTGCTGACAACCAAGTTGAAATGGTAGTAAAGATTTATACAGTCCCGATCAAAAGTCCACTTGAAAAATAAGTTTAAGTCCACTTGAAAAATGGCAAAAACTCAAATTTTGCATGATTGGATCCTAAGAAGGTTCCAAGTAGAGCTTCAACATGCAACAAAAAGAAATGGGAATGAGACAAAACATTTTTGGAGCGTGTAATTTATTGAAAACAACAGAAACAGACTGTTTTACAGCTGATCAAAAGTTTAGGACCGCACCTCAAAAAACCCCGTAAACTCCTCTAAAACAGAAATTAAAGTTTCAAACATGAACTCAGTAATGAATAGTTCCACTATTATTGTTGATCACTTCAAAAATTCATTGCGGAATGCTTGACGCTAGTGCTTCCATGAGATTAGTGGGAACATTTCTCCAAGTGGTGATGGCCACACGAAGGGCATCTACTGTCTGAAACTGTTTTCCATTTTTGTACACTTCCCTTGCCATCCATCCCCTTCTATAGCACATTTAAAAGACTAGTGTACATCAAAGTGCTTCACAATAAAACCGCCAAGCGGGTAGAACAATTAACAAATAGTACAGTTACAATTAAAATTACATTACATGGTGTAGTGCAGGCAGAATGAAAGTAGAACTTATATGCTTCAAAAGCTAAGTTGAACAGGTGTGTTTTTAAGCGTGATTTGAATGATTGAATTGATTCCGATGTACAGATATCAACTGGAAGATTATTCCAGAGTCTAGGGGTGGCAATGGCAAAAGCACGGTCACCTCTGGTTTTTAAACGAGGCCTTAGTTGCATTAGAAGCAGTTGGCTGGAGGATCTTAGTGCTCTCTTTGGGTTGTACAGATCAAGGGGATCAGTTAGGTAGCTAGGGGCCAAGTTTTTTAGAATTTTAAAAGTGAGCAGAAGGATTTTGAAATCAGTGTGATATTTGACAGGAAGCCAGTGCAAGTTAGGGAGTATGGGGGTGATGTGCTCATGTCTTCTAGAGCTGGTTAAGAGGCCAGCTGCCGCATTTTGGACTGATTGCAGGCGCTGAAGGAGGGAGAGTTGGAGGCCCAGGTAAAGAGTGTTGCAATAGTCCAATCTGCAAGTGATTAAGGCATGGATGAGTTTTTTGAGTTCTTTATGTGGTAAATAGGGCTTAGCTTTGAAAATTTGCCATGATTGTTAAAAGCTAGTTTTTACCACAGTGGATTTCTTCTCTAATTTAAAAGAACTATCCAGGAGTACTCAAAGATTTCTGGCAGAAGGAGAGAGGTGGCTGGTGAAAGACCCCAGTGTATTGGTTAGCTGGCCCTGGGGAATGTGGCTATCAAAAATAATCATTTCTGTTTTGCTTTCATTTAAGACAAGATAATTCTGGGATAGCCAATTTTAAAGCTCTCGCAGACAGTCAAACAAAGGCAAGAGAGGAGATGGGGCATCCAAGTTTAGAGGAAGGTAGCTTTGGATATCAACCGCATAGCAGTGGTAGAATATGTTATGTTTTTTAAAGATGAGTCCCAAGGGCAGCATGTACAAGGAGAACAGCGTAGGGCTTAATACGGATCCCTGAGGCACACCACAGTTAACCGGGGCAGAAGAGGAAGAGTATTTCCCCATGGTGACAGAGAAGGATCTGTCTGCTAGATACGATTTAAACCATAAAAGAACTTTGCCTTTAAGGCCAACTACATCTTCCAGCTGTCATGGGTGGGTCTGTGACCCAGCATTTTGAGTTCATTATATATTGTGTATTTCTGTTTTTAGTATGGGGATATGTTAAGTTCTTGTTTTTGCATTAGTTAGAACTTGAGTCTTTGTGTTTTGTCATTTATTGTTTGGGTTAAGCTCATCCACCTCTCTTAAACCCCTAAGTTGTTCAGCCTTAGTTCTGTTTATTGGAGCTCCTCATTTCCCCTTCCCCTGGATCTTAGTCTCATTTGCCCTTTGCGTTCCACGTCTCATGTTGTCAAGCCCATGTTGTTTGGTCTGTCTCATCATGTTTCCTGTTTTATTTTGAAAGAGTCCTCTGTTTTTTGTTCATTGCATTTAGTTTCACGTCCCCTGTCCTGTCATTAGGTTATGTGTGTCAGCTGTGTCCTCATGTGTCTCCACTTCCTCTGATCACCTCATGAGTGTATTTAGTCCTCAGTCTTGCTGTGTTCAGTGTCAGTGTTATCTCCCCTACCCCTTGTCAGAGTTTCCCAGCCATAGTAAGTCATAGTTTGTATATTGTTTAGTCATAGTCTAAATCTCAGTAGAGTCATAGTTTCCCAGTCTATGTTCAGGTTTTCCCTCAGTTACTTTGCTGTTAAGTCCAGTTTTGTGCCCTCGCCTCTGTCTGCTCTTGGGTCCTCTACTCACTCCACACGGTCTGCCCCGGCAGTCCGTGACACCAGCCTTATTAGGAGAATATTATGGTCAACCATATCGAAGGCAGAAGTTAGATCTAATAAAACTTGAGCCACAGGGTGCCCTGAATCAGTGGTTAAAAACTCTCAATAAAGCTGTCTCGGTATTATGACAAGGTTTGAATCCAGATCGAAATTTGTCACTGACACCGTCTCTAGGAAGGACTGTAGTTGCTGGATAACTATATTTTCTAAAAATCTTAGACATGAAGTTAAGTTTACAAATTGGCCTGTAATTTGAAAGAGCGTTGCCATCAGAGTTGCTTTTATTAATATCAGGTTGCACGACTGCGTGTTTGAAGGCAGTCGGAACACAGCCTGATGACAATGAAGCGTTCATTAAAATTGAGATACAGGGTCCAATAGTAGTCAGAGCATCCTTAATGATGCGGGAAGGAAGAATGTCATTTAAAGCTTTGGAAAACTGAAACGGCCTGGACTCTGTCAAGCAACGGAACCACACCCTCAGCGGTGCTGGAGGAAATCCAGAACAGGCAACCCAAACTGGCACTTGGAAGGGTTGATGATCAGGCCGTGCGCTGCCAAACGCTGGAAAACCTGGCGCAGATGGGACTCGTGCTGGCTCGCCGAGCAGCTGGCCACCAAAATATCGTCCAGGTAAACAAAAACGAACGGCAGCCCACACAAAACGGAGTCCATCAGCCACTGAAAGGTCTGGGCGGCACCTTTCAGGCCAAACGGCATGCGCAAAAACTCGAACAAGCCGAAGGGGATAACGTCTTAGGCGCGCACGGTCGAGGTCCCGGCGAGATTGGCGGAAAAATCCTGAATGTGGGGGATGGGGTAACTGTCATTCTCCGTGGCATTATTTCAACGGCGGAAATCTCCGCATGGCCGCCACCGACCGTCCGATTTGGGCACCATGTGAAGCGGAGAGGCCCATGCACTGTTCGAGCACTGTACAATGCCAAGGCGCTCCATGGCTGCAAACTCTTCCCGAGCGACGGACAGTTTTGCGGGGTTGAGGCGGCGTGCGCACGTGTATACCGGGGGCCCGACCGTGGGAATATAATGCTCAACCCCGTGCTTCGTTACCATGCTAGAGAAATTAGGGACAGAGAGCGATGGAAACTCTAAAAGCAAACGCTGAAAAGCATTACTGGTGGTCACTACATTAGCCCGAATCAGGGGCTCGGCTGCACGAGTAAAACAGGGTAGCGAAGAAAATGAGAGATCATCAATTAAACGTCTGTTAGCAACATCGACAAGCAGTCCATGGGCACACAGAAAATCAGCACCTAAGATAGGTACAGAGCTAGCGGCAACAACAAAGTTCCACTGGAAATCCTGGCCATGAAAACAAACAGTCACCAACCTTTTCCCAAACGTTGTGATGGGAGAGCCATTAGCTGCAATGAGCTGCGGCCCACAGTTTGCTGCTAGCCTGTCGGCAACGGTCAGGGGAAGGAGGCTCTTCTGGGAGCCGGAGTCCACGAGAAAACGTCTCCCAGAGCGTGAGTCCTCTATGAAGAGCACCCTTTCTGTATCTGTATCTTTCTTCTTTATTCCTCTCCCAACTTCAACTGAACACATCGCGCCACAAAACACAGCAACACACTTCCTCAACACTGGTTATGAGTGGAGCCCTCTAGTGGTCCACCACAATATCTTAATTTTGGTTTCTGACAAAAGATTAGCATACTGAATTAAGCTATTAAAGAATTGAAGCTAGCAAAATAGCTCATGTGATGTGCACAGCTTGTTAGTATGAAGCAAATAACAAAGTAATTTGGTAAAGCAAATATATTTATTACACTTTACATTACAGTTTTTAATGAATTACTAGACTGGTATACAAAATGGTCTTAAAAAATCTAATTTTTCAGATGTATATGAATAAAAAATGTTGTAGTTTAACAGATATTTTAAGGTGCCCATCTTGTCTCAAAATCTATTTTGGCGATGTCAAACATATAGCACCACTATCTGCTAGATGCCTTTCTTCAACATTGTCTAGAGCTTTCTAAACTAGATTTAAGAACAAATGAAACTCTGAAACTGTGCATTGTAGCTTTCACATTGTACATAATATAACTGAGACCTGCAAATCCAGGACTTACAAATAGGGAAATTAGTGGAAGACAGTGGCTTTCAACTGGAACTCACTAAAATAGTTTTCTAGATTAAATATGTATGTGTAAATCCAAATATCACAATTTATTTTTAAAAAGTTAAATAATGACTTTGTAGTACAGTAACGCCAGTCAGTGATCACAAACAAACATCCACAGTACCAGTGCTTGGTGTTGTTATAATATTAAACAATCTTCGTCTTTTTCCTCTTCTTTTGACTGCTCGGTTTAGGGTCAGCACAGGTGATCAGCCGACATCTCACCCTCTCTCGCGAGAAGAGGTTTGGACCAGCCTTGAGGCCGACCTGCAGGAACAGTGTAAAGATTTCACCACAAAGGAGCCAGCAAAGACAAAGAGCCTCCTTGTCTGTTCATTGTCTTCAGACTCTGATTCAGATGAGTAAGCCCTGTGTAACAGGGCCCTGAGTTTGTACAGAGCAGGATCCACTATCAGCAAGAAAGACTAATACTATCTTTAAATCAACCTCTTCATCCAAGGTTGCAATGCTGTAGATAAATCACAGAATATGCTGGAGAATATTCCTCAGTAAGTAATTCTGGATTCATATTAGTAAATTTAGTCAGGAGTAAACATGTGGAACTCAAGATTATGGCAACTAATTTTCTTTTCAATGAATGACACTACCTAATATTATAAAAGCATCAAAATTATAATTTCATGCTTTACAAGTACTACAACTGCTTTTTTTTTTTTTTTTTTTTTTAAGAAATAGTCATACTTGCTGATGATCATCTAAGTGCATTTGATCACCAGCTTTACCTTCTTAATTCATTTGGAAACACTAAAGATGTTTGAAATTTTCCAAACTGCTTCTGCATTTTAGCTTAATGTTTGTTAAATAACTTATGAGTCACTGCTGTATGTAATGTGTTGTTTTTCATGTGAGGTTGTATTTGCCTAATTTTACAACCTGCTATTAACCAGGTGATTTTTTTAAATTTACTTTGTTCTCATACCTAAACGGGAAGAAGGTGGACTTTCTTTTTCACAAAATACACATCCTGACAAAGACAATAAGGGGTTCTAATGTCAGCGCGGGACTGAACAAACCTTGCAGAACTGAATTCTGAAAATCCAGGACCTAAAGTCAATGGCTTTCAAGTGGAACTCAACTTATAAAATAAACTAGTAACTCAACTTAGCTAGTTTTCTACATTTGTTGTGCATGTGGCAATTCCAGGAAAACAAACAAAATGTCAGTGATGGGTTGAGGGCGGGCTTTGATTACTGTGTCTGACACGCAACCAAAAAAATTCTCTGCCTATCCAAAATACATGAAAAACAATCTTTTCAACAAAATTTAACATAATAACGGGAACAAAATATATTTAAATGATCAAAGTAATCAAAAGGGGAACACATATTCTCCCTTGCATAGTTGATGAACTGGAGGCTTTTAGACAACAACTAAATCCATGAAAGCCACCAATAAAATGACAATCATAAGCACGTAGTATGCAATTGTTTTATTTCTTAATGTGTTGATTACCGTAATTGTCGGGCTATAAGCCGCTACTTTTTGCACAAGCTTTGAACCCTGCGGCTTTTAGTCAGGTGCGGCTTTTCTATGGATTTTCCATGATTTTTGTGATATCGTAAGACGATTTGTTTTGTTTGTTCCGCTGTTGTACGGCACTACGTTGCCTGGCGGAAGGATCGAGGTTCAAGAGTGGTATGTTAGTCACATGTCCGTCCGCCAGGCAACGTAGTGCCGTACGAAGTAGCGCGAAAAACAAACTTCAAAGTAGCGCTACGCATTCAGCGGGAGGCATGGATGACGAGCGGCGATAAACTTGCGAAAAGCAAGTTATGCCCAACTCCACCGGTGGATTCTGACAGCGTGGAAAAGTGCGAAAACATCCACGATCACCAACGGATTTTGAAGGGCTGGACTGCTGCATGATGGAGAGGAGGACACCGCCACGGCCCTTCTGAGGGTGTTCGACTCTGACACTGACAACGAGGATTTCTTTGGTTTTGAAAGTGACAACGAAGGAGAGAAGCGGAGAGTGGATGACGAGGCCACCCTGAGCCTGTTCGTTTCCGACATTGGAGAAGAGGACTTTGGTGGTTTTAGAGCGCAGGAAGAAGAGAAAGATGGTGAATGACTGACTTTTCTTCTCCGTGTCACTGCACCTGAGCCTAAAAGGTAGTCCGAATCTATTTTTCTGGTGTGCTGTAGGTTACTGCTATGTACTACATGTGCAAATATGTACCCATAACTTGTTTTTCAAAATATTAATAAAAGGGGTGTGTCTCCAAACAGCCATCTCTTTCCTGACAATTCCCTTTGTGCATATTCTCTTACATATGATAAGTCAACATTGAAACACCTGCGGCTTTTAGTCAGGTGCGGCTAATGTATGTACAAAACAGGATTTTCCCCTGATTTTAGCTTTTGCGGCTAATATTCAGGTGCGCTTTGTAGTCCGGGAAATACGGTAATACATTTAAAAACATAAGCAGGAAATAGAAAAGCAGCACTCCTACATTTGAATTAATACCCATAAATACAGGGTCTTCTATATAATCACATGTAAAAGCAATTTGCAGCATGCCAGGTTATATGAAGATCAGTTAATTTTTTACAAACAAATCTTCCACTTTTTGGTCTGATCTACGAGGTGTGAATTTTTCACTTTTTTGAATTTTTTGAATTTTGCCCTGTCTTCTGTCTATGATCGAATGGGATCTTGTGTTCATAATTACACACAGTTCAAAAGAAATGTCTCATGGAACCAAATATGTGTTTTAGATGCTAAATATTTAAAGAATGATCACGACTAGACCATGACCTTCAAAGTGTAGCTTTGTATATTTGATATCAAAGTGTAGTTTTGTGTATTTGACTTGGCAAATTTAAAAAACAAATTGTTACGCAAAATGTCCTTCCTGCCGCAATCACCATCCCTTAATCTCTTAATCACTACACTGTGGCCACTCCAGTTTAAACTATGCTGTTGATTATATTTGTTCTCTAGCTGTATATAAAATAGCTGTTGAACAAAATCAAGGTTTTTGTTATATGGTTGCTGATTTTCCAAAATAGTGGAAGAATCAATGTCAAGAAGTCATTCTTGAG
This sequence comes from Rhamphochromis sp. 'chilingali', assembly GCF_963969265.1. Taxonomy (NCBI): domain Eukaryota; kingdom Metazoa; phylum Chordata; class Actinopteri; order Cichliformes; family Cichlidae; genus Rhamphochromis; species Rhamphochromis sp. 'chilingali'. The sequence continues at coordinate 40,664,306 of NC_137931.1, read as the reverse complement.
GTAAATTACTTAAGAACCCGACTGAAAGTCAGTGACAGGAGATAGTATAAGGGGTTAGGCACACTGCGACAACTTCTAGACAATTTTTTTAAAAAGGCAGCCAACATCAAAAATAGATTTTTGAATGTTATTAAGAAGCCTGGAGAACTATTCCTCAAGACTACTTAAAGAGAGTTACATTAAGAAAGTTGCTTTTTTTCAGTTGCAGGTCAGAATATATATAATAAAAGGTGTTGCTTCTCTTTGGGTTTCTAGTATGCTCATAAAGAGGTTCAGCTTATTGATCTTTATGTTTGAATAGAGTGACATCAGCGAGGCGCTGCCTGCATCCTGAACTCCTGAGGCGTGTGGGTGAAGCCCAACACACCATCCATGCTGGGCATTTCTCCAGGAATGGGAGTGAAGGTGAAGCGTTGGAGCAGAGATGCAAAGAAAAGGAACAGCTCCATTTTGGCCAGGGGCTCACCAAGACACATACGTTTACCTGTGGGGTGACAAACAGAAGTATTTGTTTTTGGTGGCACTCATTTTCTAAAATGGGAATTCTGATTATTGTTGCTAAAGAACAAAAAAAAAAGTAGATTTAAAATGACCTGCTGCAAATGGCAAGAATGCATCTCTTTTTCGAAACTGGCCCTGTGAATCCAAGAAATGCTCAGGATTGAAGACATCTGGAGTCTCCCACTCATTCTTGTCAAACAGCACGGATGCAAGAATCATAGTCGTAGCTGTGCCCTGAAAATAAGTTTTACAATCTTTTTGATATTAGCTGTTTAGAAATAACCATCTCTGTGTGAGTCAGGTAAATCGTCACTTACCTTAGGAATGAAGTATCCTCCCAGTGTAGTGTCCTTAGTGGCACGTCTCGGGAATCCCAGGGGAGCAATATTTCCAAACCTTTGGACCTCATGGACAACAGCATCAGTGTACGGCAGGTTGGGTCTGTCAGCCAAGGTGGGCAGGCGAGACTGTCCGATCACTCTGTCTATCTCTGCCTGGACTTTCTCTGAAAATGTAAGCACAGTAAGGACTAACACAGACAGTTCACTGCTCATCATGGTTAAACTCTCATCAACAGTCTCAGTCCTTCACTGAAATACATCAATGTTAAGTGTTATTGATTAGACTCTGACCCTGTATCTCTGGGTAGGTCAGCATGACTATAAGGGCCCAGCGCAGGGTGGTAGCAGTTGTTTCTGTTCCAGCCTCAAGCAGGTCAAGGGAGGATAACGACAGTGTTTCAAGGTTGAAGCCAGCCTGGGGATCCATTTGTTTCTAATGTAACAAAAAAGTACTGACATTATTCAAAGTGATGAGCTGATTTAGGCTATTTTACACCACCACTAAATATATTATTATTTAACAGTATGTTTTACATTTTCTTGACAAATTGTACTCATAATGAATAAGTTGCCCTAACTTAGTTATTTTAAGTAAGCTTTATGTCATTTTTCACAATTTTTTTACATTTTGGGAACTAATTGGATTTTCCGGTGTACTCTCCAGAAGCATGTTCAGAGTATTCACCACCATGGCTAATTGAAACTCCTGGTTCATATAAGCATTTAGATATTTTATCAATTTTCAAGTGACACTGATAATAATTCTTTAGGGAATTAAAAGTGGTATTTTGGTGAAGAACTAAACAAATTTCATCAGCAAGTAATGCACTGAAACTGGACTAAATCTTTTTTAGTCCAGTTTTTGCTTGTATTACAGTTTGGTGTGTCTGATATACCCATTTTGTTGCTGTTCCTGCATCAAAGTTGCAACTGACAAATCACACTGTTGTGATGTCATAGTGTACCTTTGCAAACTAGGGATAAAGGGAAAAAATAATTTATAAAATATAGTTAATATATTATCAAGCTGGGCTTGCTGTTTGCCAGTCATATTAGCACTGACTAAGTGTAATGCAGCATTTATGTCTTGACATTTTTTTCTCACATTTTTCTCACATTAACATAGAAAAAACTTTGTGTGTGTGTGTGTGTGTGTGTGTGTGTTTCTTTTCTTTACAATGATATGTGCTTTAGTTGTAAATATAAATTAAATTTTAAACTATCTATTTTGAGCAGAAACTGCTGGCTTTGTTCACTTTGTTCAAGGATGCAAAAGCATGCAATTCTTGACCTAACAGGATTCACAAGCTTTGTTAGAAATGCCTTCATATTACCTTTTCCATCTCTGACAGATATGTATCAATAAAGTCACGAGGGTCTTCAGGGTTCCAGTCCTCCTGGTGCTTTTCTATTTCCTTCTTTACAAATGCCAAAAGCTCCTTATAGTTGTTTTGGATAGTCTGATGAGGCCCTGGCAGGTGCTTCATCAAGTCAGGAAAGGCATCAAGGAGCTGTTGATGACGACAGTCTCTCAGAACAGCAATAGACCAACACAGCTTATTTTGTTATTACTACAATAGTTTACATAAGGAATACCTGTGCTTGTGCTGAACCAGAAAGCACAATAGCCTCATTGTCCAGCTCCAGAATTTTGCGATAATTTGGATCAGTGTATTCAAAGCGATGCCCAAAGACCACACAGCATATCACATTGCTCACTGAATTTGTTATGGTGTAGTGTGGGTTGAATGGTCTTCCTGTGAAGATGTCAAATTTAACTCAGGTCAAGAGAAATCCTGCTATAGAAATGATTTCAGTGCACAACAAACAGCCCAACTGAGTGAATTCCCGAACTCTACTTGCCTTGCTCCTCTTTGAGAGCTTCACAAAGGAAGCTGCACTCCACTTCAATGTACTTCTCCAGTGCCTTCTGGCCCTCTCCAAAGTAACGTAGGTGAGTGTTGGCAAACTTCCTCTGCTTCCTCCACAGGTAGCCATTGCTCAAAGATATGCCTATGACAATATTATATAGAATAACTAACAATTAGTTTCTGCTCAGTTATACTTCTGTTTTTCCCACAAAAAATATGCTGTATATATATGATGTCCTTTGTAAAATGTTTTCCAACAACAAATGTGACTTCACTTTCATGCTACAGCTATGTCTACTTTCTGCTTATTTTATGACGGAAAGTTAATAGTATACAATCGTATAATTGTTATACTTTATACTCAAAACATATTTAATAATAATACAAATCTATGCAATAACTAGTAACTACAGTTTCATGTAGTGGAGTAATATTTCAAAGTAATATTTCCCTCCAAAATATGAGTTGTAAAATGCAAATACTTCAGTAAAGTATATTCAGATTGTATTTAATTAGAGATTAGATTTAATTTAATTAGAATACTTGGTTACATCATGAGCCCTTTTTGTCAAAGTGACAGACTGATGACACTTGGTGGTGCGGGTGGGAGGGGGTATGTTTGGCAGTTCCTAGACCTTGATGCCCCTATACTCACCAAGACCCTTATAGATAATATGGAAGAGAGGAAGAACTGGTCGATCAATAAAGCTATCCAGCTGATTAACAAGAGCCTCTTTGACCATCTTGTATCCTGCAACGTACACCATCCTCTCACTGCCTCTCTTCACACTGAACACAGGACCGTACGTCTCAGCCAGCTGCAAGCAGGAAAAATTAGGAGGAGAAATGTTTCACAAACATTTTTTTTTTTTCAAAGTAATACCTTCAATATGTAGACAATGACAAATATTTCATTAAGAGACTGAAGTTCCCAAATCCCCCACTGAAACTGCTGACACAGTATGAAAGTGTGACAGTGATGACTAAAAATCTTTTAAGTTGCAATATTGTTATTCTGCAGTTGTGATTTCTTTTGCACTTCATGTGGACCACGTTGTTGTGTGTAAGTCAAACTTCTGCTGGAAAAAATGCATGTGCATACTGTTGCATGCATTACTTTTACATGACTGTTAAGCTCACCTTCATCATTGATTTGAAGTCAACTCCGGTGAAAACATTTCCTAGAAGAGGCAAAGCCCGGGGTCCTGGTGGAAAGTTAAGAGGTCTGCGGTTTCTTATCAAATCAAACAAAATCAGCAATACAAAAGCAAGCAACAGCCAACTACTAAAATTCAGACAGTCAAAAAGAGCTTGAAAAACCATGGTGAAAGTATTGATGATCCTTGTGGAGAACCACACTGATTCTGCAGACAGGGCTTTGGTATGTCTGATGTTATTTGGGTGGAACCTGCAGTTCTGGGAAAACAAGCCCCCGTGTCAGGTTACATAACACTGAAAGCTTTGTGTGAAAATAAAAGGCTGGAACTTGGACTCCTCGTACTCTCTGCTGATTTTAAGAATGTCTTTTAAATGTTAATACCCAGGTTGATTTGTCAGTGACTAATGGTATATTAAAATATAGATTTTGCCAATTCTATGGCATATTTTACAAACATGATTAGTAGATGTTTCACAGTTTAAAATAAGTTTAATTGTCTTAAAGGAGGGAATAACAATGCTGTTCTAAAAAATGGCTGGGTTAAGATGGAATGAATTGCATATCTGTGATGAAACACTGACTAAATTTCTTTATCCATTGTACAGCACTGAACCCTGGAGTTTAATACTAGTACATTTTCCATTATATTATGTCTTCATTGCTTAGGAGTGCTGCTACTCTGCAAACTTATTCATGTTATCACTTCTTTTAGCATCATGTATGACACTTCTAAAACAGAAATTGGAGCCAGTTCCTCTGTGACATTGGTCTTTCATTAAATATATTTGAGTTTCATTCAATAGACTCAGTTAAACAGTGCATTCAAGTTTAAATTTTAATTCTGCCTTCGCTCTTTGTCGTATGTTTGTGGTTTTCAGCGGTTTTATAAGCCTGTTCATGCTTCATGGACTTTTTTGCTACGTAGACCTTCAGAATAAATCAGTCATGACAAAGTTCATATAGAATATTCTCTGTTCAAAGGTGCTTGAGAAACAACGTTTGTGAAATGGTCTGCAAAGCAAATCCAGACCCATCAGGCTCTGTGACCTTACATCTACTCACAGTGTAAATAATGTTCAGTGGAGGCAAATATCAACAAGCAGATTCATGAGCAGAACCCTGGATAATTGCACTATTTGAAAGCAATCAGTCACTTTAATGAATATCCAGCTGAATCTCTGAATCCCTTGGAAGGTCAAATGTGTTTAACTATGAACTCAGAGTGCATCGCAGGATAAAAAGTTCAATAAAAAATTCTTCATACAAAAACATATAACCTGTCGTGTGTGCAAATGTGAGGGAACGTGTGTATGTCCATTTACAAACCACTTTATCACTAACCTGAGAAGAACAGAAAAAAAAGTTTCCCTCCTGCTCCTGCAAGTCAGAAATTGAGACGTGCACTGTAATCTAATCACAGATAAGGTTTTATGCAGGATCAGGACAAAGGGCACTCCTTTTTTATTCTTTGTCCATGAAAACCATGTGACAACATACTACATATATACTATGTATATTTGTGCTGATAATGTGACAATATATCTTAGCTATATAGCAAAAGAAACAGTAAAACCATGATTCCTGGTCATCGTTCATGTGACTTCCACTCAGAAGTATATGAAATTGCAGGATGAATTTACTAGATGACTTTTGTTACCACTGGGCAGTATTTACACTTTGAGTAGATGTAAGTTCAACAGCCTTGAACAAATTCATCCTGCAGAGCTGAGCAAATGGATTGTGTTTTGTAGCCCAGCTTGTTATGTAACCACCATATCACAAGAACCTTTGAACAGACAAGTATTAGTACTGTGCATCATAAACATTTGCATCAGATGAATATTTTATCAAGCATCAGGTTTATAAACCACTACCACTACTTTCTACCAGAAAGAATCACATCTCCAGATTGGAAAGAATCAGCTTTGTTTGAATTTAAAAAAAAAAAAAAAATGAATTTAACAATGTGGTTTTCCAACTTTTTACTGAGCAACGAGGGAGTTTTACTCTCCGTGTTTTTGCTCCTTCTGATCATGTACCACCTCAGAAACAAGAATCCAAGAGATTTTCCACCGGGACCATTCGCTTTACCTTTTATTGGGAATTTCCAGATTGTGGGAAAGAAACACCCACATATTTATTTCAACAAGGTACGGGTTCATGCTTGTATAATATCAGGGGGGTTCTAAGTATAGAGTGCAATTTAAAGTACTGCTTTGTTGTTTGCATGTATACTTGTGTGCTTCTGTCTGCATTGTTCAGTCATCAGGATCAAAACTTTTTGATTTTTGAGATTTTGATTTTGTACTGCAGCAAGATTTTTTGTTTTGTTTTGTTTTGTTTTTTACTGAAATACAGAAAGGAGAGAATACTTCAGAAACAACTCTAATAGATTATCAGAACAACTAACTATAGCTGCAGGGCTCGCAAAATTTCAAAATCCCTGGTAGCCCTTCAGGCAGGGACTCTTCAGTTTTTGGTAGCCCAAAATAAATTTAAGTAGCCCGAATAAAAAAGAGAGCAATTTTTTGATTGATGTTTTGTTTCCTGTTTTGTTTCCGTTACAATATTATACATTAATCAAAAAATTGTTGAAACACAAATGACAACATTGTATAAAAATTACAATCATCAACTCAAATACTTGATTCTAATTGAACAGACATTTCTTTGAACTTGTAAGAACTGTGTAGAACATGAATCAGTCTGTGTCAGATCCTGAATTTGAAATTTCCACGAGTAAGAGGTAAGTGGAACCAAGATAGGCCATTTGCTTTCTGAAGTTTGCAAAGACTGCTAAATTGTGCCAGTGGTAGTTCACTCTTTGCAACATAGTACGCTGTTCTAAACAGATTTTTCAGGTTTATTTTTAGTATGTTATTTGCAATTGGTGTTTGTTCTGGGAAAGATATTGCAGACTGAGCAATAATGCATTTCTTACATTTCTCATGGGTTCTAATGGGGGCCTTTCTTAAAATTACTGGTCCCAGTAACAAAGGCGCTTGTCGACTCAGAAATCGAGGGAAACCAACAACACACCCGGCAGAACATTATGTTATTTACACGGGTGCACATAAGTGGTCCGCATGTGGGCATTCGCTGTCAAAATAAAAGACGCGCACCAGATAAGAAGTTGCAACGCGCGTTTGCATCCATATAAAAGGCTCTGTTTTTGTCCACTAGAGTGGGATTTTCACGGCACATTCTGCACTACATCTCTGTGCATTCATCATGTGTTTGAAGGCAGCTCACCTCCTGCAACCACTTTTCCGAGAATATGCGGTTCTTTGTGATTCAGACTCCTTCTGACATTTCTTTGGAGGTGGAGGAACACCAAAGTAATTGCTTAAAGGAGCTTCTTCGACATCTTTAAGAGTTCTAAACAAATGTCTGTCCTCCTCCAGAAAATCTTATGTACGCAAATGCGCATTGCAACTTCTTATCTTGCGCGCGTTTTTTATTTTGACAGCGAATGTGCACCTGTGGACCACTTATGTGCACCCCTGGTTATTTAGCTTGTCATATTGCAGCCACGTATATTCTTTTGTCCATGAAACCATAAAGCTGCACTTTCTTTTTGCCTTATAGTCTGATTTGTCATAACTTTTCCGTTTTGTGGTAAGCTTTTCTTTGGCTGTATGTCTGTGAAGGTTCTCAGTCATCCAGGTCATCGTAGTCAAAGGAGCTTGCAAAGAAAAGCGTCTGGACTTCTTTAAGTTGCTTGAAGACGTTTCACCTCTCATCTGAGAAGCTTCTTCAGTTCTAAGGTCAAATGGTGGAGAGTCCCAGATATAAACCTAGTGGGAGTGACCCCCCACAGAGGGACAAAAGGACCCCCTGATGATCCTCTAATCGCCTGAGCCAAGGTGTGAAACTGGGCGTGGGTCCCAATCAGCCAGAGTTTCGGGTGTGTTCATTGTGAAACCTGGCCCCACCTTATCATGCGAATTCCTGAGGTCAGATGGCCCAGGATGTGAGTGGGCGTTAAGGTGTCTGGGAAGGGATCTCAAAACTGGATTATAGATGGCAGAGAGTTGGTGTCGTAAACCCCCGCCTTCTTTGGCTGTCACTTCTTCACCCTGACCTGTCTTATTTGGCTCAGCAGAACTAAAATATATATCCTGCTGCTTTTACACACGGACTCACATAAGCTCAGCGATTCTCTGCGCGATCAACCTCTCACATGTTTAAGCTTGCTGCGGAGATTTCACTTGTCATGTTTGCATAGTAAGCTAACGATTGATAAGACGATGTCAGAGGAATTGGTGCGCAAATTATCGTCGCACACCAATCAGTGCTGTCGCTCTCTATGCACAGTTCACGCAATTGCAAAGTGGAAGCAAAAAACAAGCGCAAATTCAAACGATTTCAATATGTCACATATTGACAGTGGCTCATCGATGCCAATGACATAACTACCCAGCTACATTTCCGAAAGAATGCAAAAGCATTGACATATATTTTTCCTTCCTATGATACCCCAACGGGCAGGGCAGAGATAGATTTTGGTAGCCTGACTGGAAAAATCGCTAGCCCCGGGACGTCGGGCTAGCGATTTTGCGAGCCCTGAGTTGGTACTTAGTGCTAATAAGCAGATGTAGGTCTAAGCAATTTCTTCAAATATGGTCAAGCAAACAATTATGTGGAAAAACTGTGGATCCCAGAATTTTAATTATGTAAATTTATGTAAATTTCAGTCCACTTGAATTTCAACAGTGTAAAGTTTAGATTTAACTTTAATAAAAGGCATTCGCTAACTATTAGGTTGATTGAAATTTCTCATAGTCTCAAAGTGAATGGTTGCCTGTCTGTCTGTGTTAGCCCTGTGACAAACTTGCAACCAATCCTGGATGTACGTCTAGAAAATGGATGATAAGATGAAATATTGATTGATAGTCAGTATCCATGATTTCCAGCCTCTAATTACAGCACTTCCCACTAATTTCTTTCTGTAGATTACAAATGTTGTGGTATATCCTTCATGTTTGTTGTGTTTTTTGTAGCTGGCTGAAATCTACGGGAATGTGTTCAGTTTCTGCTTCGGCAGGGATAAAATGGTAATCGTCTCTGGATACAAGATGGTAAAAGAAGCTCTGGTAACACAAGCTGACAACTTTGTGGATCGACCATACAGCCCCATGGGCGACAGGTTTTATTCGGCAAACTCAGGTTTGGAAGTCACTATTTGATGTACCATTCAGTATTGAAATTATTCTCCATAGGTTGTTAAGTTCTTAAGTTGCTTGTGTGTATTGAGATGGTCTGTTCATGAGCAACGGTGGAAAATGGAAGGCACAGAGACGCTTCGCTTTGTCTACATTGCGAGACTTCGGCCTGGGGAAGAACCGCATGGAGCAGTGTATCTGTGAGGAGATCCAATACCTGCAGGAGGAGATAGAGCAGGAGAAAGGTGTTTTATATTAGGTGGAACATAAGCATACAATCCTGCACAAACAGTGCTAAAGCAAAGAATTTGTGCTTTCTTAACAATCGTCTATTTGTCTTCAGGTAAACTTTTTAGGCCAGCAGGCCTCTTCAACAATGCCGTGTCTAATATAGCGTGCCAGCTGGTGATGGGGAAAAGATTTGACTACAGTGACCACAACTTCCAGCTCATGCTGAAGAATCTGTCTGAGATTCTTCACCTGGAGGGCTCCATATGGGCTCAGGTATGTCACAATAATTTCCTTCTGTCACAAAAAGAATGAGAGACAGCACTGTGGCATGGGTGTTGGATTTCTTCTCTCTATCGTCCTTTGAATAACGCTTCCTCTCATCAAATCTCAAGCTCTATGAATCATTCCCCGGAGTGATGAAGCGTTTGCCAGGTCCACATAACAGATTGTTCAGCAATTTTGACAAAGTCAGAGAGTTCATCACTCAGGAGGTGAAAAGCCACAAGAAGGACCTGGAGCACAACAATCCAAGAGACTACATCGACACTTTCCTCATCAAAATGGAGAATGTATGTGGACACTGCATTGCACAAACTGCACTCTACAAATTAGCAATTTGTGTTGTGTCTAATGTGACTTTTTAATTTGTTTGAACAGCTCAAAGAAACTGACCTGGGCTTCACTGAGACCAACCTGGTTTTGTGCTCTGCTGATCTTTTCCTGGCTGGAACAGAAACAACAGCCACCACTTTGCTGTGGGCTCTGGTTTTCTTGATCAGACATCCTGATATCCAGGGTGGGTATTGTACTGGGCTTCATCCGGAGCTTTAAAATAGTTGGAACATAACACTAGTAGCTCTAATACAATTTACTATAAATGCTAACAATAGCAAAAGCAGACCACATATACTACTAATGGAATGCTTTTTATTTGTGTTTAAAACTAATAGTTGGGAAAATGTAAATCCGAACCTGAAAATGGCGCGAGAGAAATTTGTTCCCCAGAATCAATAAAGTCTATTTTCTAGTTCTGTCAATGCAAACGCATCATCACGATTAACGTGATTAAAATTTTTACCACATTTACCCCCATCTGGAGCGCAGAATGTACAAACCTTGGACAAACTGCCCGAAATGCGTTGACAGAGACATTTTGGGGATTTTGAGTCATTCTGTGCTCCAGATGGGTAAAATATGTTAAAAAATTGTCATTGCATTAGTCATAATGACAGATTAATTCACATTGACGCATTAACGTTGAAAGGCCTACAATTATATAACTTTTCTGGAAAACAGTGTTATTGTTCCTAAACATTTTAAAAACTTTTAAAAAAGTTCAAAACTTGAATATTAAGTCATTAAGTAAATTGAATGAAACAATTGCAAGATTACTAGCGTCAGTGCAAAGTTTTACAGCAATCCTTCCACAACTTTGACATATTTGTTAGACATGTCTAACATCCAACAACCAAAGTTTGTCAATGAGTTAACAGGTATTAAATAAAAGATACAAACTAAAAACAATCATCTTATGGGACTCAGTAGCTCCATAGAAGCTTGGGCTAGTTGAAGTTGAACTCTTTCAATTCTCCTTCACAGAGAAAGTCCAGGCAGAGATAGATAACGTGATTGGACAAACCCGCCAGCCTTCCATGGCTGACAGACCAAATCTGCCCTACACCGATGCCGTCATCCACGAGATTCAGAGGATGGGAAATATTGTTCCTCTCAATGCACTCAGAGTTGCTGCCAAGGATACAACCCTGGATGGTTACCACATACCCAAGGTGCATGCAATATACATTTTAAGCTTTGCATGTTTGTTCTGTCAGGTGTTGTTGTTAAAGTGCATCTTTTTGTTATCTTGTGGGGTTTTTTCTAGGGTACCAGTGTGTTGCCTGTACTCACCTCTGTGCTGTTTGACAAGACTGAATGGGAGACTCCAGACACCTTCAACCCAGGACACTTCCTGGATGCTGATGGGAAGTTTGTGAAGAGAGAAGCATTCCTACCTTTCTCTGCAGGTAAAACCCCACAATGAGTGTTTTGTTTTAGCAAAACCTGAACAAGAAAAAAAACATCATCCACAGGTTGTAAACTTGCACGTGTATGTGTTTGTGAATTCTTCAGGGAAGCGTGTCTGTCTTGGCGAAAGCCTCGCCAAGATGGAGCTGTTCTTGTTTTTTGTCGGCTTGCTGCAGAAGTTCACTTTCTCTGTTCCTGATGGAGTGGAGCTGAGCACAGAGGGAGTTTACGGAGCTACACGTGTGCCTGAACCCTTCAAGGTTCACACCAAGACTCGCTGAATTACATTTGCTCATTTTCCATATAGCCAGTGTGTAATAGACAAGACTAAGTGAGATAATTTTCATTAAGGGTGGATTGTTTTTATTTTGTGGGAATAATGTTGATATTATTTTTCAGTATCAGTCTTCATCTGCTGTGTAATTGCTGCCTATTAAACTAACCTGTTCATTTTTTTCATCTATTTTTGATGATTAATGTCATCAATCAAAACCTATTTATAGGTTCTATACAAAATGTATTTCATTAAAAAAGAAAGTTTTGATTATTTTGTTTTTATTGTTAATGTCATGTGTATGAACGTTTGTGGTAATAACATATTCACAGAAAATAATTGACTGATTTGTGTCATTAACTTTATTAAAGCCACAGGTTATGCAACCAAACATTTGGTACTATGCCTTACAATTAATGTTAACTCAAAATAGTACTTTCAAATGTAGTCAGCTCTTTTCACATATGCAAAACATCATTTCAGTTGAATTTTACCTTCAAAATCAACTTATAAAGAGATGGATGACCTTTTGCAGTGTCTCAGTATAATTCAGAATCAGAATCAGAGAGACTTTATTTATCCCCAACCCACGTAGCAGACAGATCTGGCCCGGATCTGGTGTCACGCCAGCATTGCTGGCTGACTTCTGGCATGGTAAGTGGTATTTCATCCAGATATGGACCAGGCCTGGCAATGATGGCACTGTTTATGTGATGGCATGCCATATCTGCCCCGATTATGGTTTGGTTTATGTGGCCCAGGCTCATAGAAAACAGGTCTGGCCCGGATCTGGCATCAAGCTGGCACTTCTGACCGAATGGTTTCATGGCAGAGTGTATCCAGATGTTGGTCAGCTCCGGCAATGATGGCACTATTTATTTATCACCTACTGATCGGAAGGTTAGTAGTTCAATCCCTGGGTCCTCCAGTCTGAACATTGAGAGTGCGAATGTGTATAGTTAGGAAGCACTCAGTTTAGAGAAAGTGTGTGATTGGGTGAATGTAGCATGTTGCATAGAGCACTATGAGTAATTCGGGAGAGTAGAAAAGCTCTATATAAGAATCAGTCCATTCACTGTCTGAACAGAGTTTCGTCATGTTACTTTTGCACTATTATGTTCCAGCACATGTTGTTATTACATGGCTTACATGGCTAAGGTACACATTAGGCTGACATCTGGGGCCAGAGCTGAAACTGTTCTGGGCCAGCACAGGGCCAGCACAGGGCCAGCACAGGGCCAGCAGTTTGTCTGCAACTGGCCTTGTGCTGGCTCATGTGTGGGCCACCTCTGGTAAACCAGATCTGGGCCACCATAGGGCCGTCATTCTTTGCGGTACGCAGGCCATGTGTAAGCACATTGTGTGTGACAGAACCAGGCCATACCAATTTTGCTATGTGGGATTATGTAAAATAGAAACATCATAAAAATGAAAATGAACACAAAGTAAAATGTACTGAAAAGAACATCAGTATGGCCATCATTATTTGCTTGGAAAGTCTAAAGTTCCATGGCTTTGAACAGCCAGAGAACGCAATGCCCAGCTTAGAGTGACTAAAAGTAACTTCTTTTAACATTCTGTCATTCTGCTTCTATATCAAAAATCCACTAAAAATAGTCATTTGAAAAAAAATATTCGCCACTTTTCATCAGTTTGGGTTCCTCTGTTTATAGCAATTTTTAGAAAAGAATCGAATACCTTTGTCACTATACAGTTGTACAGTGAGATACAGAGCATCTCCTACTCATTGCAAACATGCTGGGAGGGTGGCTCTATCCGCCTTAGTGCAGCTGCTGTACCATACTGTGATGCAGTAAGTTAGTAGGCTCTCAATGGGCGAGTGGTGGAAGGGTGAGCTGTAGTCCACAAAGAGCATTCTGGCGTAGCTCTGCCGCTGTTCTAGGTGACTCAGCACCGAGTGGAGGGTGATGGCATCTTCTTTGAATCTGTTTGCACGGTATGCAAACTGGTGGGGGTCGAATTCTGGGGGGAGGTAATCCTTGGTGTGCTGAAGGACTAGTCTCTCAAAGCATTTCATGATTACCGGTGTGAGGGCCACAGGGCAATAATAGTTCAGGCTGGTGATGGGAGACTTCTTTGGTACTGGGATGATTGTGGCTGATTTTAGACAGGATGGGATGGCTGCTTCATCCAGTGAGAGGTTGAAGATTCTGGTGGAGATGAGGGTGAGCTGGTGGGCACATGGTCTTAGCACTTTACCACGTATTCCGTCTGGACCGGCCACCTTCCTGGGATTCACTGCTAGGAACACACATCTGACATCGTGCTCCGTTACAGTGAATGGAGCGGTGCAGGAACCAGGTGAGGATGAGGATGGGAGCAGGGCTGAGGCAGATGAATGCTGCTGTTGTGGTGTTTCAAAGCGGGCGAAGAAGCTGTTTATTTCCTCTGCTAGCTGCACACTCAGGTTTTCTGTTTTCACAGTTCTGCCTCTGTGGTTTATGATGTCTGTTATTCCATGCCATGTGTTGTTGCTGGACAGGTGGGACCCCTTTTCAGGTCAGCTCGAGCAGACCTGTACAGAGCTCTGTCAACAGACCTACAGGGAGTGCAGAATTATTAGGCAAGTTGTATTTTTGAGGAATAATTTTATTATTGAACAACAACCATGTTCTCAATGAACCCAAAAAACTCATTAATATCAAAGCTGAATGTTTTTGGAAGTAGTTTTTAGTTTGTTTTTAGTTTTAGCTATTTTAGGGGGATATCTGTGTGTGCAGGTGACTATTACTGTGCATAATTATTAGGCAACTTAACAAAAAACAAATATATACCCATTTCAATTATTTATTTTTACCAGTGAAACCAATATAACATCTCCACATTCACAAATATACATCTCTGACATTCAAAAACAAAACAACAACAAATCAGCGACCAATATAGCCACCTTTCTTTGCAAGGACACTCAAAAGCCTGCCATCCATGGATTCTGTCAGTGTTTTGATCTGTTCACCATCAACATTGCGTGCAGCAGCAACCACAGCCTCCCAGACACTGTTCAGAGAGGTGTACTGCTTTCCCTCCTTGTAAATCTCACATTTGATGATGGACCACAGGTTCTCAATGGGGTTCAGATCAGGTGAACAAGGTGGCCATGTCATTAGTTTTTCTTCTTTTATACCCTTTCTTGCCAGCCACGCTGTGGAGTACTTGGACGCGTGTGATGGAGCATTGTCCTGCATGAAAATCATGTTTTTCTTGAAGGATGCAGACTTCTTCCTGTACCACTGCTTGAAGAAGGTGTCTTCCAGAAACTGGCAGTAGGACTGGGAGTTGAGCCTGACTCCATCCTCAATCCGAAAAGGCCCCACAAGCTCATCTTTGATGATACCAGCCCAAACCAGTACTCCACCTCCACCTTGCTGGCGTCTGAGTCAGACTGGAGCTCTCTGCCCTTTACCAATCCAGCCACGAAATTCCATCTGGCCCATCAAGACTCACTCTCATTTCATCAGTCCATAAAACCTTAGAAAAACCAGTCTTGAGATATTTCGTGGCCCAGTCTTGACATTTCAGCTTGTGTGTCTTGTTCAGTGGTGGTCGTCTTTCAGCCTTCCTTGAACTGAACATAAGTTCCCTGCAATTTCTGAAGAATATTACAGTAAATCTGGCTGAAATTTGGCCCAGACGTACAGCAGGTTTCCCGGAGGAGAGATGTGTTGAAAGTTGGACCTCAACTACTAAGGATGATTTTTAATGAATTTCTGAAATTTCCATAATTGTAGTGTATTGGCTGTATTAGATTGAATAGAAGTTTCCTTTAATTTCTGAGTAATTTTACAGTGAATCTGGCTGAAACTTGGCACACAGGTACAGTAGGTGTCCCAGAGAAGGAATCTGTTGAAAGTTGGACATCAACTACTCAGGATGATTTTTAACGAATTTTTGAAAATTGACATAATTCTATTGTATTGGCTGATTGCATTGAATATAAGTTTCCTTTAATTTCTGAGGAATTTTACAGTGAATCTGGATGAAACCTGGCACACAGGTACAGTAGGTGTCCCAGAGGAGGGATGTGTTGAAAGTTGGACCTCAACTACTCAGGATGATTTTTCATGAATTTCTGAAAATTGACATAATTATATTGTATTGGCTGACTGCATTGGATACAAGTACCCTTTAATTTCTGAGAAATTCTACAGTAAATCTGGCTGAAACCTGGCACACAGGTACAGTAGGTGTCCCAGAGAAGGAATCTGTTGAAAGTTGGACATCAACTACTCAGGATGTCTTTTAATGAATTTTTGAAATAAACATAATTGTAGTGAATTGACTGTATTGCACTGAATATGAGTTTACTGTGATTTCTGAGTAATATTACAGTAAATCTGGGTAAAACCTGGCCCAGAGGTAAAGTAGGTGTCCGACCGAGAAGAGGATTGTGTTGAAAGCTTGCCATCAACTTTTAAGAATGATTTTTAATGAATTTTTGAATATGCAACCAGACTGTCACGATGGCTGTATTGGGCTGTTCCATTGTAATTTGTGTGCGCGCGCGCGTGTGTGACTGTTCGCGCGCGCGCACGTGTGCGCGAGTCTAGGCTTTCAATCAGGATATAAAGCGAAAAGGCGCTACCGTAAAGACTGGTGTAAAAGCGCAAGGAAATTTATGCAGCGGATAAGAGGCGGCTGGCTTGACCGCGGCTCACAAATGACGGCTCACTTTACCGCGGTGTGCAAAGGTAATTATCCCCGACAGATTTGTTTCCACTGCTGGACGGAAACAATCTCTCTCTCTCTAATATATATATATATATATATATATATATATATATATATATATATATATATATATATATATATATATATATATATATATATATATATATATACATGTTGCCATATATGAACATATAGTTATAAGTGGACAGGCCTCGCCTGCATAAGAAATGGCTTATCAGACAATTGTCCCATTCAGTTTGAGGCAGTGAGAAAGAGGGGCTGAATATCGCCACCTGGGTTGGCTGGAAGACTGTTTACTTGGCCTAGCAGGGCGAAGGACACTGTCTCAGCTGAACTCTGGACACGCACACACATGCTGCACCCTTTACCCACCCCTGTTGCTTGTCATGTGTTTCTTTGGTGTATTAAGAGTTTTTTCATGTGCTATGTGCAGAGGTGTTTTTTTTCTGTTCTCAAACTGATCTCCCTGCTGGAGCTCAGTCTGGGGGGAGCTTTTTTTCCCCTTATCTTTCCTCATGTGGTGCATTTTCGATTGTTATACCTCTCTGACCTGTCTTTCCCATGTGATGTTTTGTGTAATGTATGTATGGTCGGAGGGTAAGATGGAGCCGCCATTGCGTGCAATAGGTCGGCAGCCTTGTGAAATTTCCCCGTGTGGGACTAATAAAGGTATATCAAATCAAATATAAAATGGGCTGGACGTCCTAAGGAGCAACACAAATACAAAGCTTTTGTAAAACCCCTTAAATTAAAGTCTGTACTTCACATAATGATTATTTGATCTGTGGCTGTGCACAGAGGGAAATCTACAAAAATTGCATCTTTGTCCAATAAATTATGGACCTAACAATATTGTTCATGCTTGTGTTTTTTTGTAGCTGGCTGAAGTCTATGGGAACGTGTTCAGTTTCTGCTTCGGCAGGGATAAAATGGTAATGATCTCTGGATATAAGATGGTAAAAGAGGCTCTGGTGACGCAAGCTGACAACTTTGTGGATCGACCATACAGTGCCCTGGCTGACAGGTTTTACTCGGGACCCACAGGTTAAGAAATTATTCTCTATTTCCTCTCATTCAGCGCAGGAATTGTTTCCCAGTTATTAACTCCCACATCTGCATGTTTGTATTTAGAGGGTCTGTTCATGAGCAACGGTGGGAAATGGAAGGCACAGAGACGCTTTGCTTTGTCTACATTACGAGACTTCGGCCTGGGGAAGAACCGCATGGAACAGTGTATCTGTGAGGAGATCCGATACCTGCAGGAGGAGATAGAGCAGGAGAAAGGTGCTTTACATTAAGTGGAACATAAGCTCACAATCCTGCACAAGGGAGCAAAAAATTTACCTGTAACAATTGTCTCTTCTTCTTCTTCTTCTTCTTCTTCTTCTTCTTCTTCTTCTTCTTCTTCTTCTTCTTCTTCAGGTAAACTTTTCAGTGCAGCAGGTCTCTTCAACAATGCTGTGTCTAATATAGTTTGCCAGCTGGTGATGGGGAAAAGATATGATTACAGTGACCACAACTTCCAGCTCATGCTGAAGTATCTGTCGGAGACTCTTCAGCTGGAGGGCTCTGTATGGGGTCAGGTAAGTGAATTTCAGAAAGTGAAAAAGGGACAGCAGTATGGCATGCGTGGGATTTGTCTTAATCATTTATAAATTTAACTTCCTCTCATCACCAGCTCTACGACTCTTTCCCTGGAGTGATGAAGCTTTTGCCAGGTCCTCATAACAAAATGTTCAGCTATTTCGACATAGTCAAAGATTTCATCGCTCAGGAGATAAAGAGCCACAAGGAGTACCTGGATCACAACAATCCAAGAGACTACATTGATGCTTTCCTTATCAAGATGGAGAATGTATGTGGACACTGCATTGCACAAACTGCACTCTACCAGTTACTGTGACTGTGTACTGTAACTTTTTCATTTGTCTGAACAGCTCAATGAATCTGACCTGGGCTTCACTGAGACCAACCTGGTTATGTGCTCTGCTGATCTTTTCCTGGCTGGAACAGAAACAACAGCCACCACTTTGCTGTGGGCTCTGGTTTTCTTGATCAGAAATCCTGATATTCAGGGTGGGTGACATGCTGGGCTTCATATGTTTTAAAGTAGCCAAAACATAAAGCCAGCAAAGGTAAACATTTCTCCCACAGTTAAAGCTGAACTCCTTTAATTCTCTTTCACAGAGAAAGTCCAGGCAGAGATAGATAACGTGATTGGACAAACCCGCCAGCCTTCCATGGCTGACAGACCAAATCTGCCCTACACCGATGCCGTCATCCATGAGATTCAGAGGATGGGAAATATTGTTCCTCTCAATGGACTCAGAATTGCCGCCAAGGATATAACTCTGGATGGTTACCACATACCTATGGTGCATGCAGTATACATTTTAAGCTTCACATATTTGTTCTGTCAGGTGTTGTTGTTAAAGTGCATCTTGTTGTTTTCTTGTCTATTTTTTCTAGGGTACCAGTGTGTTGCCTGTACTCACCTCTGTGCTGTTTGACAAGACTGAGTGGGAGACTCCAGACACCTTCAACCCAGGACACTTCCTGGATGCTGATGGGAAGTTTGTGAAGAGAGAAGCATTCCTACCTTTCTCTGCAGGTAAAACCCCACAATGAGTGTTTTGTTTTAGCACAACCTGAACAAGAAAAAAACATCATCCACAGGTTGTAAACCTGCACGTGTATGTGTTTGTGAATTCTTCAGGGAAGCGTATGTGTCTTGGTGAAAGCCTCGCCAAGATGGAGCTGTTCCTGTTTTTTGTCGGCTTGCTGCAGAAGTTCACTTTCTCTGTTCCTGATGGAGTGGAGCTGAGCACAGAGGGAGTTTCTGGAATTACACGTGTGCCTGAACCCTTCAAGGTTCACACCAAGACTCGCTGAATTATGAAAAATCTTTCCAGTTAACCAACATGTAACAGTCTAAGACTGTTAGCCGTCATTAAAGTAATTTGATAAATGTCTGTTTTTTGTTACCATGCGTAGGGGGTCATTACTGTATGATTGCTGCCTTTAAAATTGAGCGATTCATTTTTTTATCCGTACATTTTATTCAGTATGAACCAGTTATCTTCCCTTAACAATATTCCTTCAGTACCAGTATTATTAAGAAATAAATGCTATAAGATATGTACATGATGCATTTTATTAAAAACATTTGTTAAAAAAGCTGTGTTGGTTTTAGAACAGTGAGGGGGGGGGGGGGGGGGGTCTGTTACGCCTGACTTATTTACAAGCCAGTGCTTTTGTTCTCATTCAAGCTATTTTCTCCATGTATTTATCAATCCATGTATTGTATTACATGTAGGCTCAGGACAACAGTGCGAAAAATAGAAATTATTATTGGTATTGTCATCTTTTATAAGACACAGATCTACATTGACTTGAGGTAAAAAAAAAAAAAAAAAAAAAGAAAACAATTATGATTTCTTTTTTTTGGGGGGGGGGGGGGCAGTCACATTAAAATGTTTGGATATCTTAAAATACCAGAATGATTGAACAATTTTTATTTTATTTTACTGTTTAGCCTTCTAAACAAATGAAGACTGATAAGTTTTTACTGGAAAATATGTTTCTTGTGGCTGAAAGCTTTTTTCACAGACACAGAGATTATTATATCCACCAGTTCCAAGTCAGCGGTGTACCAGCCCATTTCTAACTAGGAAGGAGTGATTCAGTCATGTAAATCTTCTGTACACAAATGCAGTACATCAGCAATAAAGAAGTAAAACCATCATCTCAGCCACACCTGGGTAATGTTTGCTTTCTTTTTCTTTCAGTGGGTCTTTTCTTCAGCAGTGGGAAGGTGTGTAGGAGACAGCAACATTTTGCCATGGCAACATCACATACCTCTGGTCTGGGTAAGAGGCCAAAAGGAAAGAGTATATGCCATGGAAGTCATACACAGATACACATACATTGATCATTATGAGGAATCTGACTCAGATGACTCTAGGATGGTCCATATGGGTTCTAGTAAGATGCAAATAAAACTATTTTGTATGACCACATTCAAGCATAAAGCCACAAGTAAGAGTTTTTGTACACATTTAATTAAATTACTGAGACACAGTGTGATTCAGATGACTGATGCAGATCAGTGGTTATTGTTCCAGTGAAAGTGCGTTCTTATAGAGAATATTGTGAGTTAAACCAGCAAAACAACTTCCTTATTTCCTCCCTTAACAGTTCAATTCAGTTACATTTAATTTTATTTATACTGCGCCAAATCAGACAACAGTCACCTCAAGTTTTAAACTTAAACTCGAAAGAAAGGATACCTGCCTCCCAAATCCAAACTGTGTGTTGGTTCCACAGAACAGGGGCCTGAAAACTGAAGGCTCTGCCTCTTATTCTACTTTTAAATACCCTAGGAACCACAAGTAAGCCAGCAGTCTGAAAGCAAAGTGCTCTACTGGAGTGATATTGAACTATGAGGTCTTTAAGATACGATGGGCCCTTATATGTGATGAGAAGGATTTTAAAATCAATTTAACTGAAGGGCTTTCTAGGAGTTTTTAGGACCACACATCAATAATGAATCACAAGTCCAGCCTAGAAGTAATAAGTGCATGAACTAGTTTTTCAGCATCACTCTGAGAAAGGATGTTTCTGATTTAAGAGAATTAAATTTTTCTTGCAATTGTGAGAAAAGTCTTACATATTGGTTTAATGTCACCACTGAAGAACATATTCTGGTCAAAAACGACTCCAAGATTCCTCACAGTGTTACTGGAAGCCAAGCTAATGCGATCTAGAGTAAGCATCTGGCTAGATACCATATCTTTTGAGCCGAGTAGAATAACTTCAGTTGTATCTGAATTTAAAAGCGGGAAATTATCCAGGTCTTTATGCCTTTCAGACATTTCTACAATTTAAATAATTGATGTGTGTCAATTGGCTTTATTGACAAATAAAGCTGGGTGTCATCGACATCACAATGAAAATGTATGCTGTGCCTTTTAAATGATACTACCTAAGGGAAGCACTGCACCCAGGCTGAGCGGAAGAGGCTCCAGAGAGTGGTCAACACAGCGCAGAAGATCATCGGCTGTCCCCTCCCCTTTGTCACAGACATTCATACATCCGAGTGCAATACTCACAGAATGTCACTTTTTGTTTTATTGTTTGCTTGTTTGCTTGTTTTTACCATTCACTAACCTTTAAAGAACAGGGGGGAAAGGTTCCCTCATGCTTCTACAACTGTGAAACCTGACTGTTACAACTGAGCTGTTTTCCTGGGAGACCATGGAGGCCTAAATAATACAGAATCAGGGGGGAAAGGCAGTCCAGCTTATTATTCCATCAGTCCATTTTCTTCTTCCTATCCATTTCAGGGTTGCAGAGTTGCTGGAACACAGCTCTCTGTGAGAGGTATGGTACATCTCTTGTCCTATGACAACTCTGCATAATTACACAACTGTACATAATAGACCAAATTTAATCAGACCACATACATATTCCACACTGAAAACTTCTTAGCTTTACAATAAAGACACCTTATGAAACACATCTGATTATGCAAAAGTGTTCATTCATATAACTGACAGTTTCAATTTACAAATTTACAAAGTTAAATAAATTCTTTTATATATATATATATATATATATATATATATATATATATATATATATATATATATATATATATATATATATATATATATATAGAGAGAGAGAGAGAGAGAGAGAGAGAGAGAGAGAGAGAGAGAGAGAGAGAGAGAGAGAGATGAATAAAGTTTTTGTGAAAATGACTACTGAGTCCGGTGCATCTCTGGAGGCCCCAGGAATGAAAGGAACCGGGGTAAAACTGATTTCCCAACAATAGATAGATAGATAGATAGATAGATAGATAGATAGATAGATAGATAGATAGATAGATAGATAGATAGATAGATAGATAGATAGATAGATAGATAGATAGATAGATAGATAGATAGATAGATAGATAGATAGATGAAACTGCAGAATCAATCTCTTAGATTATGTTTTCTCATCAGTGCGTTACATGTACAACGACAATAAGGGGATATTCTATTCTGTTCTATTCTATGAGATGAAAGGTTCATTCATTGACTCTGAATAGATTTCATCATGCAGACACAAGGGAATGCGGTGCTCTTTAAACACAGGCCGTTGTGAAAGCGCTGTATCACCATCACCTTTAACCCCCCCCCAAGCGTGACAGGCTTACAAAACCACTGCCTTGTGCCTGGAAAAGACAGATTACAGACTTTCAGCTGCTGCTGCTGCTGTCTCTCTCTTTAACTATGTGGTTTTCCAGCTTTTTGCTGAGCACCGAGGGGGTTTTAATCTCTATTTTTTTCTTCCTTCTGATCACATACCACCTCAAAAACAGGAATCCAAGGAATTTTCCACCAGGACCATTTGCTTTACCCTTTATTGGGAATTTCCAGATTGTGGACAAGAAACACCCACATATTTATTTTACCAAGGTAAACTTGTCAAGTCATACTTGTATTATGTTAAGTGGATTCTAAGTATTGAGTGTCATTGAGTGTTTATAGTACTGCTTTGTTTATTTGGACATATTGTTGTGTGCTGGTGTGTCTACATGCTCTACTTTCAAGACAGAAACTGAGATGTTCATGTTACACTCACAAATAATTCTTATTTCTACTTAAACACAGGGAGGAGAGAATACTTCAGAAACAAGTCCATTGTTGTGGAAATTTATTAACAAAGCCTGCAGACACGATGAGCAGTTAAAACCCAACACTTTATTTCCCATGCATGAGGAGAGACGTCAGTCAGGGGGCACTGAAAGTCGTCTCTGACAATGAACAGTTCAGGTCCCTTTTAAACACAGTCACAGAGCAAAAGGCTTTTACAGTTGCAGTTCACACCTTGGCTCTAAACAGAAAAACTCTCTATCACCTGTGTGAATCTCCCCCACTCTGGGGTCAAGTCTTCCTGTGTGAGCTTCCGTCTCCTGGGAGGCATTCACCAGTTTCTCACCGTCTGTTTCCCAGCGTGAATGAGGTGTGAACCAGACATACTAAACTAAGTAACATGAAGGCCTTTCATCAAGACAATACAATAAAGGACAATACGCTAAAGAGAAATCCCACAACACCATGCACACCGCTTGTGGTCTACGTTCATGCACTTTAGAAAAACTTTTTAAAAATCTTTATTAATGTTGCTGTGTGGTACAGCCCATCCAAGAAGGTTCTCCTCCTTTTTTGAAGACGAAAATGTATTTTTTGTTTATCACTCTTAACAATGAGAAAACAAAAGTTGATGTGATTTGATTTGGATTTTGAATATTTACATTTGTTAGTCAAACTGTGAGTGTGGATTTCTGGCTTCTGAGCAGAGCAGTTTACACATATAAAACCAAACATATTTATTTCATCCTTTGTGTTTGTTGTGTTTTTTGTAGCTGGCTGAAGTCTATGGGAACGTGTTCAGTTTCTGCTTCGGCAGCAATAAAATGGTAATGATCTCTGGATATAAGATGGTAAAAGAGGCTCTGGTGACGCAAGCTGACAACTTTGTGAATCGACCATACAGTGCCCTGGCTGACAGGTTTTACTCGGGACCCACAGGTTAAGAAATTATTCTCTATTTCCTCTCATTCAGTGCAGGAATTGTTTCCCAGTTATTAACTCCCAAATCTGCATGTTTGTATTTAGAGGGTCTGTTCAAGAGCAACGGTGGGAAATGGAAGGCACAGAGACGCTTTGCTTTGTCTGCATTACGAGACTTCGGCCTGGGGAAAAAACGCATGGAACAGTGTATCTGTGAGGAGATCCGATACCTGCAGGAGGAGATAGAGCAGGAGAAAGGTGCTTTACATTAAGTGGAACATAAGCTCACAATCCTGCACAAGGGAGCAAAAAGTTACCTGTAACAATTGTCTCTTCTTCTTCTTCTTCAGGTAAACTTTTCAGTGCAGCAGGTCTCTTCAACAATGCTGTGTCTAATATAGTTTGCCAGCTGGTGATGGGGAAAAGATATGATTACAGTGACCACAACTTCCAGCTCATGCTGAAGTATCTGTCTGAGAGTCTTCAGTTGGAGGGCTCCATATGGGGTCAGGTAAGTCAAAAACAATTTACTTCTTCCAGAGTATGACAAAAGCATGCATGCTGTGCTTTTTCTCTGACAGATTTCCCCTCTGTAAATACTAGGCCGTTGCTTTAATGCTTTGAATAAAACTGTCTCTTATCATTTGTTATTAACAAGCTCTATGAATCATTCCCTGGAGTGATGAAGCGTTTGCCAGGTCCTCATAACAAAATGTTCAGCTATTTCGACATAGTCAAAGATTTCATCGCTCAGGAGATAAAGAGCCACAAGGAGGACCTGGACCCTAACAATCCCGGAGACTACATCGATGCTTTCCTTATCAAGATGGAGAATGTATGTGGACACTGCATTGCACAAACTGAACTGTAAAACTGAACCATTTTCTAATATTAATTGACAAATGTGACTTTTCAATATCTCTGTGCAGCTCAATGAATCTGACCTGGGCTTCACTGAGACCAACCTGGTTTTGTGCTCTGCTGATCTTTTCCTGGCTGGAACAGAAACAACTGCCACTACTTTGCTGTGGGCTCTGGTTTTCTTGATCAGACATCCTGATGTCCAGGGTGGGTGGCTTATAAGCCCTTATATGGAGCTTTAAAATAGCCAAAAGACCAAATGTGAGATTATTTACTTTTGACAAATCCTAACATCAGCCAAAACAAGCCACTGTTCATTTTACAGGTGTTTAATACAAACAACCGGACAAGTTCAAATTGAGTGCAGAAATGTGTATTGCTCCCAGGAGTAACTGTTCACAATGAAAAACACAGTTCACCTTGTACTGTTAATGTCCTCTCCATGTGGTTTTAGTCTGCAGGCTCCAAGTAGCTCTGCAACATCTCCATAGGTTCAACTATCCATCTTCTAGCAACTTGTAGTGTGTACAGGATGTTGTTTAAAAGAGGCACCTACATCAGTATCAATAGGACCAAATTCTGATCTCATCTGATAAGGATGGGAAATGCAATGGCCCTGCATGCATTAGCAGCATTTGCACACAGCAGATCAAGAACTGTCTTCAGAAAAAATCATAAACACACTAAAATACTGGATTAGCCGTGACGTGAGTCATGCCGCAATGGATCAGATGATTGTAAATGTGAACAGTAACAACAATAACAGGAACTAGTATGGATGCAATCCAGCAGCTTTCAATTCAATATGTGGACCAAAGAAACAGTTCTTCACACAAACATGCTGACGATTGCACCACTTTTTGTTCACCAACAGTGCATTTACTTCACCGTTCTTCTTGTCACTCAGATTGCACCCAAAATGTTCTGCAGGGGCTGTTGTACTGTCAACCAGGAAGGTGTGAGTTCATTAAGGAGAGTACTGGACTTGATTTATTGAGACAGAGAAATTAATCATTTTATATTTGGTGATTGAACTCAGATGACCCATCATGGCAGGCAGAACAGAATCCTGGTTTTGATAGGAGTTAGGACAGAGTCTACCTCAGAGTGACTCAGGTCAGGTGGAGGTGTGGAGTCTGAAAGGGAGAATGACAGAAGAGTACAGAGCTTTAAAGCACACAGAGTGGATGATGATTGGCTCAATGAAGGCAGCGAGAATATGATTGAACTTGAATAATGATGTCAGTATTGATTTGGACAATGTAAAAACTGGAAGTGATGTGAAGCATGTACTAGCAGGCAAAGTTAAATAGAGTTAAATGATTAAACAATTATCACTCCTTTTTAATCTATGCACGAGGTTCATTTAAGTTCAATAATCATCATCTCAGTATCCTCATGGTGCTTTATTTTCGGGAAAAAAAAAAAAAAAGGACAAACAATAATAGAGAGAAAACCCCAATAATCAGATGACCCCTTATGAATAAGCACTGTTAACGGGAAGAACCAGAATTGGAGAGGGGCAGCCATCTATTGGGCAGAGGAGAGAGAGATGGGACAAAATACTTCTAATGCTAACAACTAATAACACATTTTGTTTTCTGTTCTCATGCTGACCTCCCATAAGGAGTCCAGCATGACTACAGGTCTCTTTTTTCCCCTCCTCCACTTGCCCATTGTTTTTTCCATATTACTACCCGTCTCCGACCTGTCTACCCACGTCATATCTTTGCTATGTACAGTGGGGCAAAAAAGTATTTAGTCAGCCACCGATTGTGCAAGTTCCCCCACTTAAAATGATGACAGAGGTCAGTAATTTGCACCAGAGGTACACTTCAACTGTGAGAGACAGAATGTGAAAAAAAAATCCATGAATCCACATGGTAGGATTTGTAAAGAATTTATACATAAATTAGGGTGGAAAATAAGTATTTGGTCACCTCAAACAAGGAAAATCTCTGGCTCTCACAGACCTGTAACGTCTTCTGTAAGAAGCTTTTCTGTCCCCCACTCGTTACCTGTATGAATGGCACCTGTTTGAACTCATCATCTGTATAAAAGACACCTGTCCACAGCCTCAAACAGTCAGACTCCAAACTCCGCCATGGCCAAGACCAAAGAGCTTTCGAAGGACACCAGGAAAAGTATTGTAGACCTGCACCAGACTGGGAAGAGTGAATCTACAATAGGCAAGCAGCTTGGTGTGAAAAAATCAACTGTGGGAGCAATCATCAGAAAATGGAAGACATACAAGACCACTGATAATCTCCCTCGATCTGAGGCTCCACGCAAGATCTCATCCCGTGGGGTCAAAATGATCATGAGAACGGTGAGCAAAGATCCCAGAACCACACGGGGGGACCTGGTGAATGACCTGCAGAGAGCTGGGACCAAAGTAACAAAGGTCACCATCAGTAACACATTACAACGGCAGGGAATCAAATCCCGCAGTGCCAGACGTGTTCCGCTGCTGAAGCCAGTGCATGTCCAGGCCCGTCTGAAGTTTGCCAGAGAGCACATGGATGATACAGCAGAGGATTGGGAGAATGTCATGTGGTCAGATGAAACCAAAGTAGAACTTTTTGGTATAAACTCAACTCGTCGTGTTTGGAGGAAGAAGAATACTGAGTTGCATCCCAAGAACACCATACCTACTGTGAAGCATGGGGGTGGAAACATCCTGCTATGGGGCTGTTTTTCTGCCAAGGGGACAGGACGACTGATCGGTGTTAAGGACAGAATGAATGGGGCCATGTATCGTGAGATTTTGAGCCCAAACCTCCTTCCATCAGTGAGAACTTTGAAGATGAAACGAGGCTGGGTCTTCCAACATGACAATGATCCAAAACACACCGCCCGGGCAACAAAGGAGTGGCTCCGTAAGAAGCATTTGAAAGTCCTGGAGTGGCCTAGCCAGTCTCCAGACCTCAACCCCATAGAAAATCTGTGGCGGGAGTTGAAAGTCCGTGTTGCTCGGCGACAGCCCCAAAACATCACTGCTCTCGAGAAGATCTGCATGGAGGAATGGGCCAAAATACCAGCTACTGTGTGTGCAAACCTGGTAAAGACCTATAGTAAACGTTTGACCTCTGTTATTGCCAACAAAGGTTATGTTACAAAGTATTGAGTTGTATTTTTGTTATTGACCAAATACTTATTTTCCACCCTGATTTACGAATAAATTCTTTACAAATCCTACCATGTGGATTCATGGATTTTTTTTTTTCACATTCTGTCTCTCACAGTTGAAGTGTACCTCTGGTGCAAATTACTGACCTCTGTCGTCATTTTAAGTGGGGGAACTTGCACAATCGGTGGCTGACTAAATACTTTTTTGCCCCACTGTATGTATGGTCGGGGGGGGTCCAATTTCACTGCAGGTGTAAACATTGCATGTGACAAATAAAAGGCTTGATTGACATTTCAGACAAGTTTTTATGAAGCACATAGCACTAAATTCTGAATCACTGCACTAAGCTCATCCTTTTTTATTGCCCAAGAACCTCACACTCTCAGCGATTACAGCTGGAGCAGAGTTTATATCTTTGTGTTTGGTTGCTTAGCTCCAGCTCAGCAGCCCTGTTGTCTCCCCCTTTGTCTCTGAGGAACAGAATGTGTTCCATTCATTATTATGAGTGTCCTCACCACCAACAGTTTGTCCCGTGTGTAAAGTGGCTCTCTAGTGGCAAAAGAAAACATCATGAGCAAGAAAAACAAAGGTGTACAAAATAACCACGATATTACAAATAAAGAATAACAACAAAGAGTAAGTTACTCAGACCAAAAAAGCACAGACTGAGACTCATAATTGTGCTATGGTAACAGACAGGTGTTGAAATATGGCTTCTTCTGAACTCTATTAATTCTCTTTCACAGAGAAAGTCCAGGCAGAGATAGATAACGTGATTGGACAAACCCGCCAGCCTTCCATGGCTGACAGACCAAATCTGCCCTACACTGATGCCGTCATCCACGAGATTCAGAGGATGGGAAATATTGTTCCTCTCAATGGACTCAGAGTTGCTGCCAAGGATACAACCCTGGATGGTTACCACATACCCAAGGTGCATGCAATATACATTTTAAGCTTCACATATTTGTTCTGTCAGGTGTTGTTGTTAAAGTGTATCTTGTTGTTATCTTGTGGTTTTTTTCTAGGGTACCAGTGTGTTGCCTGTACTCACCTCTGTGCTGTTTGACAAGACTGAATGGGAGACTCCAGACACCTTCAACCCAGGACACTTCCTGGATGCTGATGGGAAGTTTGTGAAGAGAGAAGCATTCCTACCTTTCTCTGCAGGTAAAACCCCACAATGAGTGTGTTGTTTTAGCACAACCTGAACAAGAAAAAAAACATCATCCACAGGTTGTAAACCTGCACGTGTATGTGTTTGCAAATTTGTCAGGGAACCGTGTGTGTCTTGGCGAAAGCCTCGCCAAGATGGAGCTGTTCCTGTTTTTTGTCAGCTTGCTGCAGCAGTTCACTTTCTCTGTTCCTGATGGAGTGGAGCTGAGCACAGAGGGAGTTTCTGGAATTGTACGTGTGCCTGAACCCTTCAAGGTTCACGCCAAGGCTCGATAAATCTCACTGAGCCATTTAACCAACGACTAAGAGTCAAGACTGAGAAAAAGTATTTTAATGAAGGATGGATTTTTTTTTAAATTTTAATATCTTCATGTCATTGCTGTATCACTGCTGCCTGCAAAGATTACCTGATTTTCTTTACATGTGCATCCGAATCACTATATTGTGTTTTAATTCAAGGATATTCCATCATTAAATTGCAATAACGACAAATTGTAATGTACACTTTTAGTAATAAAATGTATTCATAACTAGTTGTTTGCCAATCTGTGTCGCACACCTGATTTAATTCACTGGTTACACAAGAAACCGTATATGCAAAGCCACAACTACATATTCAACTAGCTTCTTTTCCCATTTTAACATTTGATTTTTTCACAAGCCAGTGCTCCTCTAGTCTGCATGTCAAAGTATTGTTGTGTGTATGCATACACGTGAATGCTAGACAAAGTGCTCAGGTATATAATCAAAGTGCTTTGTGAATGAGGCTGGTAGTAGATAGCACTTTAAATGCTCAGCTATACTTAATATGTAAGCACCAGTACATTTAACTATTTGTGTTACTATTCAAGTTTTTTTTCTCCCTTATATCAGTTTACTGAAAACCGTTCACGTATGTATGTAAAGATTTCACATAAAACAAAAATGTTTGTGCTACTTTTTAGTAGAATCTGTAATAACTGAGGCCTGACCCAGTATCAGACAAACTTTCACACACACACACAGATCATTATATATACCCAAGCTGTGAGTCAGCAGTGTACCAGCCCATCTCTAAATAGGAAGGGATCCTGGAGCTGAGGTCCTGATCACTTAGTTTTACTCTGCTTCACAATGCAGCTGCGTGATTTGTTTCTTTGTCTTGATATAAAGGAGCAGCTGCTTATTATTTTTGCCGGCCTCCTTATGGTATATTTTCATTTTCGTAAGGATAAGGATCCACCGGGCTTTCCTCCAGGCCCTCCAGCTCTACCTATTTTAGGAAACATCTTCAACATTGATGCCAAACAGCCTCATATTTACCTAACCAAGGTAAGCTGACATCATTGTGGCATTTACACATTTCTTAAAAGTCCACTTGGGCAACCTCAGGATTTCCACTGACACTGACGCTCTTTAGTTAAACTTTTTTATCTGAAGTAGAATCACTGCTTGAATAGTTTAAAGAGAACATTAATAATAAAGTTAAGAAAATGTTCATGTTTCACTCTGGAAAAATAATAAAATAATACCAAATACCTTGCAGATACTAAGTTATAGTGTTAACAACAGGTTGTGCTATGCATCTTATCAGAATCACATGCTAGACAACAGGCCACTTATTGTCTGCCGCTGCATCCACAGCTTGCTGATTTTTATGGGAATGTGTTCTGCATACGTCTGGGAAGACACAAAACAGTGTTTGTGTCCGGGTGGAAGATGGTGAAGGAAGCTTTAGTAACACAAGCGGACAACTTTGTGGACCGGCCTTACAGCCCGATGGTGACCAGAATTTATTCAGGGAACTCAGGTGAATCACACAAAAAAAATACACAAATGCAATACTTCAGCAACAAAGCAGTCAGGTCAACCTCTGAGCCACACCTCAGTAATTTTTGCTTTCTTTTCCTTTCAGCGGGTCTTTTCTTCAGTAATGGGAAGGTGTGGAGGAGACAGCGACGTTTTGCCATGACTACTTTACGCACCTTTGGTTTAGCTAAGGAGTCGACAGAGCAGAGTATTTGTGATGAAAGTCAACATCTGAAGGACGCGATGGAAAAGGAGAAAGGTCAAGAGACAGCAATGAGTGAAAGCAAAACACACACAGTGTACTGTGACTAAACGCATTTCCTGTCTTCAGGTGAGCCATTCGACCCAGTGCCGTTCTTAAACAATGCTGTCTCCAACATCATCTGCAAGATAGTGTTTGGGAGACGATTTGACTACAGTGACCACAACTTCCAGATCATGCTGAGCAATCTGACTGAGATGGCCTATCTGGAAGGTTCCATATGGGCTCTAGTAAGACACAGTGGGATTTTTTTCTTCCTGAAAATATTGAAAGGTAACCCACCACTGTGTACTTAACTGACTTGCTGAAGTCACATGTTCCTCCTCGCTCGCTCCGTTCAGCTGAGCAGCTGCTGCTGTCGGTCCCTAAGTCGCGGCTGAAATGCAGAGGAGACCGTGCCTTTTCAATTGCGGCTCCGATGCTCTGGAATAACCTTCCCCTCCAAATTAGACAAGCGTCATCAGTGCAGGTCTTTAAGTCCAGATTGAAAACCTATTTTTATTCCCTGGCTTTTAACTCTGTAGGAAATTGACACCTTCTTATTTATTTTATTGTTTGTAATGATTTTATGGTATTTTTAATTTGGTTGGTTGTTGTTTTGATCTGTGTTGTTCAGCACTTTGGTCTGCCTGGTGTGTTCTTAAAGTGCTATACAAATAAACGATGATGATGATGATGATGACCACTGAATAATTTTTTTCAATTTCCTCCCCTAACAGCTATATGATGCATTCCCAGGACTGATGAAACACCTGCCGGGACCTCACAATCGCATCTTTAGCAGCTCCAAATCTTTGGTGGCATCTATCAGGGAAGAGATCGAGAAACATAAGTTAGATCTGGACCCCAACAACCCGAGAGATTACATTGACAGCTTCCTCATAAAGGAGAAAGTATGCTGTTTACGTTCAACCAAAATAATAATAACAGTAATAAATAAAATCTGTTCATTAACTTGTATTTTTGATACCTTGCTTTGCTCGCTAGCACAACAGAAACAGTCATTTGGGCTTTGAGGAAGAAAACCTGGTTCTGTGCTGTCTGGACTTGTTCCTGGCTGGCAGTGAAACCACTTCAAAGACTTTGCAGTGGGGACTCATCTATCTCATCATGAACCCTCAGATCCAGTGTAAGTTCAGAACAAAACTAGTTTTTAATACCATCCAGGTCAGAGATCAAAATAATTATATGACACAGATACCTGCTAATTAACAAGTTAATATAATTTGACTCCTAGGTAAAGTCCAGGAAGAGATAGACAGAGTGATCGGACAGACCCGTCAGCCCACCATGGCAGACAAACCCAACCTGCCTTACACTGATGCTGTCATCCACGAGATCCAGAGGATGGGAAACATCGTTCCACTCAATGGACTCAGGATGGCCGCCAAGGACACAATCCTGGGTGGTTACTTCATACCCAAGGTGCATCTGGTCTGCTCATAGAACACAGCAGCTTAAGCCCCCTACATAAGATTAAAAATTGCTTAGTTCAAGTTCTTGCGTTGGTTTCATCCAGGTAAACCATCACATTGGGGACCAAAAACAAGGTTTGCATTTGCCAAAAATAATTTCGCTTTTTACAAAAATACTTTTCTATTTCCAAAATAAACAATGACTGAGATTTCTATTTTTCCACTAGCCACACTGCAACTTAAAACTGAATGTTGCTTTCAAATGCATTGCAGATGCCAAAATGGGAAAACATTTTTTTCTGAAAGAGAGCAAGGTCGCTAATAATGATACATGCTAAATATATAGCCTATACCTTAACAAAACAGTATGTGTCGTTTCCCAGATTATAACCCCCTTAACAGTGTTAGCAATGAGCAAGTGTTTACTGTCAACAAGCCCTTGCATGAGATTTTAGGCAGGGTTCTTTGTCCTTTTTTCAAGATAAAATGGTCTTTTTTTTGTCTTATATTTGTTCTTACAAACATTGCCTAGCTGTATAAACCAGCACTTTGAATACCATCTTTGAATGTGACTGCTGTCGTCTATGTGCAGGGGACCTCTGTGATGCCTAACCTGACTTCAGTGCTGTTTGATAAGAATAAATGGGAGACTCCAGACACCTTTAATCCTGAACATTTCCTAGATAGCGAGGGCAAGTTTGTGAGGAGGGGAGCATTTTTACCTTTCTCTGCAGGTAATTTTAACATATAAACTGTAATTATGATATTGGTTAGATGGGGTGATAACCAGAGTCACCTTCATTTCCCAGGAAGGCGTGCGTGTCTCGGTGAGGGGCTGGCAAGGATGGAACTCTTCCTGTTTTTTGTCAGTTTGTTTCAGAAGTTTAATTTTTCCACTCTGGATGGAGTCAAGCTGAGTACAGAAGGAGTCACCGGAGCCACTCGCACACCCTACCCTTTTAAGGTGTACGCTAAGCCGCGCTGAACCATCCCCAACAAATCAACAGAAAAAGCAAATATGAATATTGTTGTGTTGCTGTGAGATGGAGACTATGCCTTTTTCTATATTATTATTATTATTTATCGTATACTGAGTTTTGACTACAGACTGTACATAAAAGATAGACCTCACACTGGTTAACAAAGTGCATTGTAAAGCCTTAAGCTGGCATCTTCACTATTTTTGTGACTCGAATGTGATGTAATAAGCAAGAGGCAGCGCTAACTTTGAAACTGAAACTTTTCTTTAAAGGAGAATATGTCCAGTAGGGGGTAGCTCAAATCTGCTGCAACATTTTCTGATTGTTGCCATGGCTGTTTAGAAGTGCTTCCATGATGTGCTGAGCAGACGTCTAGTGCTATTAAGCATTGGAATACTCCCTAATGTGTGCACACACACACACACACACACACACACAGCTACATGCACGTGCCCAGTTGAACCACAGTATTATTTTGTAAGGCTATATAAGATGGCACGTGTGCAGACATTAGTCAACTATGCTGCTTGTTGCTATACCTTTTATGTTTTCCACAAAAGTGCCAATAACTGTTTCCAAATGTTTTTTAGTCAGTGCTGGATGTGTGGAAGCTACGAACAAACTGATATACTAGACTACAACTGCTGTTTTTTTTAATTACAGTTGTTTTGCTGTGGTGACTAATTCTATTTACATAATTAAAGGTCAGGATGAATTTGATATGCAGATTAGCTTTAAATGAGACACACAGTTGTGTGTTACGTGACCCTTAAGTGTGAGTTTTAAATTGCATTCGGTTGTTTAATTTGCTTGTGAAAATTATCAATCATTGTTGATATTTATATTGTTATTGCACCAACATTTCCTTTAAGGTAAACAGGTTCAAAGTCATCAAAATATTTATCTTCCTAAATTTAAATAATGCAACTTCTGCATCACCAATTGGATTTTTATTTTGTTTTTACAGTTTATTCAAAATATCCGAGGCCTACATTTCAGAGACATGTACAGTTATTACCCCAAAACCGAGGAGGTCGTTTCAACAATCAGTTGAAACTTATTATTCACAATTAAAATGCTCCGGTACTTATCCAACTAGTTCAAAAACTACAAACATTCAAGTTTTAAAATGTATAATATAGTACATAAAAAACTAAAGTAAAAATAGAGCAACAAACTAAAAGCATTTCTATTCACAGAGTTCTTAACTGATCTGAATAGGAAAATTAGCAACCAAAGCGGAAAATTATAAGTGTGATGCAAAGTCGTCTCTTGATTGCAGACATTGACCATGATGTGCCCTCACACATTATGTAATATCAACACCCAACTCAAAAATAGAGACTAACTCTAAAGTGCCATCCAAACACCCTGGACTTCATTAATAGGTTAATAGGTTTTTAGCGTTATTTTGTTATCGTTTTTATCGTTAACTCGGTTTTTCTGGGTCTTTTCACGTGTGTTATGAATAAATCTTTTTTCGGTACCGGTACTAGTTTTATTTTGTTGTATTTATCCGCGACACGGTGGCACGGTGGTTAGCACCGTTGCCGCACAGCAAGAAGGTCCTGAGTTCAATTCCAACATCAGGCCGGGGTCTTTCTGTGTGGAATTTGCATGTTCTCCCTGTGTCTGCGTGGGTTCCCTCCAGGTACTCCGGCTTCCTCCCACTGTCCAAAGACATGCAGCCTGTGGGGATAGGTTAATTGGATAATCCAAATTGTCACTAGGTGTGAGTGCGAATGGTTGTCTGTCCCTGTGTGTTGGCCCTGTGACAGACTGGCGACCTGCCTCTCGCCCTATGACAGCTGGGATAGGCTCCAGCGCCCCCCGCGACCCTGAAAAGGATAAGCGAATGGATGGATGGACCTTAAAGGCCGGTCCGTGAAAATATTGTCGGGCATAAACCAGTCCGTGGCGCAAAAAAGGTTGGGGATCACTGAGTACAGAGTAAAATGACTCAAACTACATGTACCGGAACACTCCCAGGTTTATGCCAAGGCTTGCTGAATTATACAATCTTGCCAAGAAATCTCTATTTATCAAAGTGTAGCAAACAAAGAAGACTGTTGCAATTTCTTTGATATCAGCCTTTGGTTGGACTAGTGTTCAGTAAGACCTGAAAGTAGAAACTGAGGTGATAAATTCACAAACAACAGGCTTGAACAGTAAGTATTTGGGACCATTTTATCTGAGTGTGTCTGAGCTACAGGTGAATGATCTAGCATCATCCACACACAACAGCAGGGTGAAAAATACAGTATCAAAATGCGAATTTGAATTATTCTGGAGCCTGAACTTTTGGCTCACAGCGATGATTTGCACACACCGACCACATCATCTGAAACCTTTGGTTTGTGTTATTAGATTATTCTGTTATTATATGTTACCTTATATATGTAATCAAAGTAGTTGAATTAGAATACTGCTGTAGATCACATTATACCCTTTAATATAGAGTGTGTGAGCTGTATGTAGTGTAGTTCTCATTATACTTTTGAGTTAACAGAACATATTCACATATTAGTTCATTAGATAAATGTGCATCACTCTGTATCCTTGATCTGCTGGGAATGTGTTACACTGTTTTCTTGACATGCTTAATTGTTGAATCATGAAGAGAAGGTTGTAAGCAGGAGACTCTGTGTCTAAAGACAGGGGAGATAGATAGACCACATTCCACACCCCCACCTTACAGAAAGCAGAGAAACAACTGCCGAGGTCATAACTTAGGCGCTGTAACAGAGAAAAAATGTGATGTTTTGGCTTTTACGACTAGCTGGGGGCCACTAGAGACTATAAAAAGCTGAGCAACCCGTCACCATTTTGAGACATGTGCCTGACCCTCTGGTAGCATCTCTCCCGTCCGGACGTTGTAATGCTCTGACTGTTGAATTGTATGGAAATAAATGATTGTTGATTGAGCATTGATACACCGAGTATTGTCCCTCCTTCAGCCCAAAGATTCAAAGAATTGGGAGATTTCAACAGTGTGGATAATGAGGATAGAGCTGTACACCCCCGAGTCTTAAAAGAATACAATATACATGTTTAGAAAAACAAAATGCATTTATTCACAAGAAATCCAAAAGCATTAAAATTTGAACTGCTTACAACCCAGAAAGTTTATAATGCCTTTCCCCTACACTATTTTTAATCCATTTACTCACAGTTCTCTGTGCTGTGCTACACGTGATACCACCTAGTTTTAGGAGTCACTGCTTTTTAACATCAGAAATCTATAATCTTCATTCACTCAAAAGAAAAATCAAAGCAATATTAGATACTCCTACACAAAATTATAATAGAATCTAATTATGTGTTGTGAAACTAGTGCAGTTTAACTAGAAGGTGTAACAACAGGCAGCCAGAAACCAACAACCTGAAAGACAAATTCTGCTCCTCTATAGTGCTGTTAACCTCTGCTGACACTAAAGAGCCTGAATATATGTTCACGATACAACCTGATTAGAGTAAGAAAAAAAAATTCAAGTTACAATTTGAAGGTACTATATAAATGTTCAACCTGATTCTGACATTTGGATCAAAGGCTGGTGTTAAAATCATGTTTACATT
This sequence comes from Rhamphochromis sp. 'chilingali', assembly GCF_963969265.1. NCBI lineage: Eukaryota > Metazoa > Chordata > Actinopteri > Cichliformes > Cichlidae > Rhamphochromis > Rhamphochromis sp. 'chilingali'. Next base: position 40,627,279 of record NC_137931.1, on the reverse strand, counting down.
ACAGTTGTACAAATTTAGAGACTACAGTCTTGGATAGTCACTGCTAAATATGATTCAAGAAGGCCCAGCAGTTTTTACTGTGATCACATCACTCCCTGGGAATATAGAAAAATATTCTTGATTTACTTTAAATGGTTTAGGATTTTCACAGCTTTACACGATGAGCTTTTTTCCATTTTAGTAAAAATCTTTAAGTGGCTGAAGCATAAAAGCAGTTGGTGGCCAGCACCAGACACAGAACTGATTTTCCAAAGTTTCTTTGTGTTTTTCATCAGATGCTGCTGTTTGATGACCGTGTCACCATCACTGCATACTTTGACTGTTCAACTTGGACGTATTTCAACAACCGTCTAAAGTTACAAGTTCTCGGCTTTAGTGTTCATTAATATCACATTCGTTAATACGAGTGGGCTCAAACTCTATATTAAATATTGTTAAGCAGTCAGTTATGTTTCTCTTAGTCCTGACAGGAGATAAATGAGCTGATTATAACAAGTATTCAGCTGCACAGCAAAGCAAAGACAGGGTAGAAATGTGTTCTAGTCTACTCTAGAGTTGGTGAATTGTGCACTGCTTGAGTTAACAGTAGGTTAACTTTCTATCCAGGTTCAATGTACAGTAAGAGAGCATAAATATCATCAGGTGGGTGACCTATTGGATGAGCCGATGCTCACTGATCCCAATCAGCATTTCATTGACCCCTCCCTGTCTTGAGAGCAGATGTGTTTAAGGTCACTTATGGGAGGGAGTGATGCTTATAGATTTTTCCTTAGCTGAATAAAGGGAGACATTTGGCTCTGTGACACAGTCTACTTGGAGGTAGTGGCAGGCACGCTGATTGAAAGTGCCCGGCGGGGGGCATTTGAGATTTGCCGTTGCTGTGTCAGAAAGGACTGACCGGGAGACAGCATGGAGGCAGTGCAGCCCCCGAGACGTGATTCGATGGCCAGCTTCTGAAAGTTCAGACTCTGAGTACAGAAAGAAGACACTGAGTGAAGAAGAGGCAGTAGGTAAATATGTAACTGACCATCTTGCAGGCAATGTACCATTTTACTTTACCTTGTTATACCACGCCGTGACAATCAGTTTTTCCTCATACTCTCTCAGCTTTGCCTGCTCACACTGACGCTATGAGACAAATAACCAAAAAATGTCAATCCGTTTAAATGAAAACGTAAAATAAAATGAAATAAACAACCCTTCAACTTAAAACAAGCAGTAAGCAGTAATGTTTTCATATAGCAATCAAAAGCTTTTCCACATCACTTCTTTCACACCAGAAAGACCCCCACAGGATAAATGAACCAATTTCAGATCTTTGCCCTAAAAGTGAGGCAACGGGAGGTAATCTTATTTACTGGTTTCGGAAATGCAAGAAGGGAAAACATTACTGGAACTTTATAATGGAAAAGCTAGAGACTGCCATATTCAAAAACCTGGAAATTTATGGCTTACATAAATTTTCTCACACTGTTGTTGATATCTGTATATTCTGATACACCTGTTTCTTCTCTGCAAACTGACTCAGTTTAGGGAAAAATGTAGTAAACATATAACTTCAGTTTGAACAAGATTAAAATGCAGATTTACTTCCAAGCTGAGAATCTGCTTGTCTCGGTCTGCAACCTGGTTCCTCAGAGCCTGGATCTCAGCAGTAGCAGGATTCAGCTTAGGGTCCAATGCTCGGATCACCTACAGTAGGAACAAAGGAAATGAAATACTAACACAGACAATACTCAAAGTAACGAAACATGAATAATATTACCCACACTGCGAGCTTTCTCCAAATACATCTTGTATCTCTCCTCCATGGCTCTCATGTCATCATCCTTCTTCTTAAGAGCAGCCATCAGCTCATCCACCTTCAGAGCTTTCAAATAAAATAGCAACACTTATAACTAAGCCATCACTTTGTGTCTAGTGTTGATGATGACGCAAACGTGCAACTTACAGGTTTGAGTGTTGTCAGGCTGAAGGTCCTCCAGCAGCTCTTTCTTCTTCATGATTTCATCCTGGGCCTCGTTCAGTTGGACCCTGAAGGGGAAGAAAAAATGCTGCTTCTTTACCTCCCTCTACTGGAAAACATAGAAATTCATTTTGCACCCCTCAGTTATTTGTCAAAGCTCAGACCAGCTGCACTTACATGTGTGCATCAAGTTTCCGCTTCAGGTTTGACTGAAAATGAGAAAATAGAAGTACAAGATTAAATGTGGTAAAGGAATTTCATTCTGGATGGCAAAAATAAATAAAAGGATTTCCCCTGACACACTCTCTCTAAAGTAAAAACTAACAATCAAGGCGTGATTGAAAGAACTGTGCTGGCACTTTAAGGTGTTTTCTGGAAAAGTTAATTTGGCCTTCCTGTTCTTAAATTTAACCAGAGGTTTGCATCTTGCTGTAAACCAGCTATGTGATTGTATACAAATGGCTGTAATTACAGTGCATACATCTTTCTCTACCAATACCAATCTACCTACCTTATATAAAGTGATTTTCTTTTGTAATTCCTTGCCAGCATCAAATATACCAGGCTAACATTAACTCTGCATTTTCTCTGTACTAACGCCAGACCATTTGGGAAAACTTACATCATCAGGCTTGGATGCCTGGCTCTGCAAAGCCTTTTGAAGGTCCTCAACCTGCTGCTGCAGCTCACCGACCCGTTCTCGGCTCAGTCTGAAGATTAACCAGAATGTAGAGGAATGAAAGGTTAACATCCAGATCAAATACATTTGATAAATGATGAAAATACATCAAACTAAATGTATGGAGAGAACAGCTTCCATCACATCTATCAGTGCTTGACAGAAACCTGTTTTCAGTGTCCAGTTCACTGCGAGTCTTGTGTGCTTCCTCCAGCTGGGCCTGCAGAGAAGCGATCTTCTCACGCTCATATTCTTCCTGCTGCACTCTCAACATCTTATTCTCATGCTGCAGCCGGATGAACTTTTCTCTGAACAATAACACACACATAAGTCACACACATCAGTTTGGTGGGAAAAGTAAAAATCTTATTAAGTGCAGCAACAGCAGTAAGATACTACCTGTACTCAACGGGCATCAACTCAGCAGCCAGGTTATCATGACTGGGGCTGCTAGAGGGAAGCATGCCTATATGAAATAAGCATGCAAATTTCAGATTACCATAGCAACACCACAATAACTAATGTCAGGTATGACCTTTCCTATAGGATACCTGCTTGGGAGAGTTGGTGCTGCTGAGCTTGAGTGCATCGAAGCTCCTCATTGATTTCCTTCAGAGAATCTCGCTCAATGATGATCCTCTTGTGGTGGTGAAGAAATTTTTTAACAATGTTAGGAGTTTTATCACAGCTAGAAGAAAATTATTACTTTATTATTGCTAACTAAAAAAAAATGCTGTTAAACCTCTTTTTCTTTCGTTGCAGTTTCATGTTTCTCCTCCAACTTCTTCATCTCAAACGCCAGGTTGTCTGCTCGCCTCGTCTCCTCAGACAACTTCCTGTGTAGCTCCTGGACCTAAATAAATGAAAATGTAATAATATAAACTCATCCACCACCAGACACATTATTGCTCAAAAAATGCCAATAAATGTTAGTATTACAAACAAATGATTATATTGTGAGATTTATAATTTGTGTGGATTTTGGATGAAAGTTCGAGCTGTGCTTTTGCATGTCATTTACCTGTCTCTTGTATGTCTCGAGCTGTGCACGGGCAGCGTTGGCCTTGCGCAGCTCTTCCTCCAGACTGACTGTGTTTTGCATGTAAGTCATGTTGTTTTCCTCCAACAGTTTCATCTGCCTCTTTAAATCACCCAGATTCTCCAGCTTGCGCTTGTACGTTTCCACCGAAGCCTCCAGCATCACCACCCGATCTGAGCAGTTCCTATACAGCACATAGGAAAACTGAAATGTACAGTACTGCAGCACATATCTCAATTTACTGTGCCTGGAATAAGCAACATTTTAATACAGATATTAAGATCACTGCATACTTTAAAACTACCTCTTTAATTAGTTACATATTAAATAGCGTAAAACAAACATTTTCCTACGCAAGAATATGAAGGACTGTAAAATATTGTCACCACACATTTGAGTCTCCATTATAACCGTGAACAAGAGCGTCTTCAGAAATAACGCTAAGGTAGAACATTTTGATCCAAGGTAAGCACCTTTTGTGTTGAACTTAAAGGATCTCCCAGTGCTTGCGTGAGAGATCAAAGAGCTCTAGTTTCAAAAACCTGCTGATTATCTAGTCTCAGGACACTTACAAAAGAAATTCGAAATCTCATTGTTTCACTTCCTGTAACATTATCGATTAAGAATTAGTCATTTACTGGAACGAGATAATCTGTACCGGTGTTACGCCGATTTCATGCCAGCAAAATGACACCCCTTATTGTTAAGGTCAGAAACGCAAACATCAGCCAGTTTCACTCATTGAAGGGTGTGGCCTTACTGCCTCTACTAGTTTTGCAGCAGGAAGCAACAGAAAGTGGCTGCTTGTAAATGGTCCTTCGATTACTCCCTTTAGAAGTCACCACAACAGATCATGTGTCTCCATCTGAGCGTATCCCTAGCATCATCTTCCTTCACACCAACCTTCTGTGTGTGTTCCGTCGCTATATCCATGAATCTTTTTTGTGGTCATCCACTTTTCCCTTCACCTAGCAACTCCATATTCAACATCGTTTTTTCATTGTAAGCACTAACCCTCCTCTACATATGTCCAAATAATCTCAGCCTTGCCTCGCTAACTTTTTCTCCAAACCAATTTAAGTTATCCAACTGATGCAATAATTTCTAATCCTGAGCCTGAAATGCATTTTTATTTTACTGAATTTGTATGATCTTACCTCTAAACAATTTAATACTTTAATGAATCTATTGTATTACAGACACAAACCTCAGCACATCCAGTTCATCTTTGAGAGCTCGCGATTCTTCTGCCAAGCTGGTGAGCTCATCATTTCGGTGCTGAACTTCTATCAGCTGCTTCTCCAGCTCCTCACAGTGGATCCGATAGTCATCCTTAGCAGCCTCCAGCCTAGAAAATGCATAACACATCATTGTTTTGTTTTCACCATAGGGAGGTTCATCAGCCATTTCAAGAGGAAAGGACAAACCTGAAGTTCTCCTCCTGCAGTGTTTCTAGCTGTTGCTGTAACTGACTGTGTTTTCTTCCCGACGGCGTGCTTGGGTCATCAAATGTGTCCAGCTGATTAGCTCGGTCTGTTAGGACGTCATTCTCAGCCAATAAGCTGTTCCGTTCCTCTTGAAGAACAGCCACCTGTGCAGGGAAAGTAAGGTGAGCGAGCCATTCCCACAAGTAGTTTTAAAGTTGAACTGGTTTCATCGGGGGAAAAAATATGACATGAAATATCTTCATTTATTTCATGCAAAGTAAAATGTCACAACATCATCGCATCAAAAGATACACCACTGCCATGAGAATTTACTTTCCCAGCTGTTAAAGCAAACAGTGCAGTTAATCCATGCTGAAAGCAGAGCACAGACAAAGTGCACTTTAAGCAAACATGTTAATGCATGGTTAGTTTTCATTCTCACTCACCAGTACCTCAAAGCTGGTTGCCAGTTTATGAAACATTAGTTTGAGAATAACACATGACTGTTTAAATTCCTATCCCATAACGTCCTTACAACTTGTCTACAACTAAAGTTGAGATATATGTTCACTATTATTCTTCTTATTATGAATACCAATCAGGCACATGACTAAAAATCACAGGTCAAGCACAGAATAATTTCAGTGATCTTGTTATAGTGCAGAGTTCTGCTAGTAGACCTTTGATTCTGACCTTCATGTGCATGTTTCTTTGACTGATGCAACCTTTCGGCAGGATGCTGCAGACTATACACCCATGGCAACAGGCGGCCTCGATGACAACAGCATTTCCAAACGCAAGGGTAAATGATAAGGAGCCTACTACCAATGTAAGATGTCAAAACCTCTTACTGTGCGTGTAAAATATTTACAAAATGCATTTTCAATTTATCTACTACCACCAAACAAAACCATGTAAAATAAAATTATTTAGTAACTCTGTATGGCCTGTTGTAGGCTAACTTAAAGCCATTTATTTTGATAATTTGAATCTTTAAAACAACACATAATTAGTAACACAGCACATCAGTACAAAAGACCCATATACATTACAAAATAATGTAATGTTGCTTTTCTCAAAAGAATATGGCAAAGTCTTTAGGTTAATTACTGGAAAAACAGTAAAAATTATTAAATAAGCATTGTGTGCCCTGTGTCAAACAGAATCCCAACTGAACCGTCTGTTAGCAGAGTTAGAGTACAAATATTTAAGCAGCTCGTTTAGTTGAGTTTAGTTGCGCGGGACAGACAACCATGTTATACTTACCTCGCTACGATCAGAGAAGAGCAAGACTGGAAACAGAACAAATCAATCTGTCGAGAGTCCAGTTGAACAGTTGATCAGTCCCTATGCTAAAATTAGTCTGCCTGTTCAGTGATGAATGAGGCCTTGTAGCAGTGGCAGAGCATGGGCTGAATGGCACGGTAGGACAAGCTGAGCCCAGACTCTAAGCTCATGGTCATTCTGCCACAGCAGCTCCACACAATGGAGCAAAGCATTACACAATTCCTGTTTATACTGTACATAGACATGTATGTGTGGAGACATAGAGACCTGAATATCAGCAAAGTAAGGCAAAAGAGCGCTAGTCAATCAGATTCAAGAGTATTTCTCAATAGAAATTCACCTTGGCTGTGTGTAACAGGTCTGCACTCACCTGTAGGTCCAGCTCTTGACATCGCTGGGTTAGCGCTTCCTTCTCTGTCTGAAGTGCAGCGAGGTCCTCAAGAGCTTTTTTCAGCTGGACACATGAGGATTTAGAAGTTAAATTATCGAAGAGACACTGATGTGATTCTCTCATGGATCAGAGAAAGCAAATATTAAATGGCTAAGTTTTTCTTAAAAAAAAAAAAAAAGCTAAGTTCAAGAACTAAGCATAAAATACATTACTCATAAAATCAATACAAAACCATCAATGTTCCCCGATTCATTTTCCCATTGAAGATGCAGATCTCCAGCGCCACATGTGCAGTTCATGTCAGTACTTGAGCTGTGGTAGTCTCTGCACAGTGACAACGTTCTTCCGCAAACACGTCAAGGAAAATAAAGGCTCAAGTTACAGAAATAAGTTGGGTGGACTCCTTTGAAATGGCAATATTATCAGCAGCTGCGATGCCAACTGCCTGACAAAAGTTACATTACTGACTTGTGCAGTTTGCACGGTACAGTAACGCTCCAAGAACAAGTCAATAAACTGACAAGCTGAACAAGCCAACAATTTAAATTACATACACAGGTCCTTTGCTTGACTTAGCACAAGCAAATTAGAGTAAGCTGAACTACTTTAGACTTTATGCATGTTAGAAAAAACATATTATTAAATACAACTAAAGTTTTAAATTATGAGGTCAGTATGTGTGCAAGTAATATCTATGAGCCAAACGCTGAGGTTGCAAGCGGCTCTAAAGGAACATTTTAACTGCAAAGAAATAGAGGAGCGGCTGTCACTCAGGTGGCAGATCAGGTCGTCTACCAATCGGAAGGTAGGTGGCTCAATCCTAGTCTGCTCCGGTCCACATGTCACAGTATTCTTGAGCAAGATACTGAACCCCGATTTGCCTCCCGATGCATTCATATCCACCATATCGCACCAAATGGGCATTAACAATGCATTTAGCAACACACTTTCTTTCAGACTGAGTGGGATATAATAATAATACTAACCTGCTGTTCCAAATCCCCGGACAGCTCTGCTCCAAATGCGGTCTTGGTCTCTTTACTCATGAGCTGAAGAGGAAAATGGAGCAGAGTTTATTACATACACTAACTGAAAAAGCTGCAAAGCCTCAACCTATTTCACCATATGCAAGCAAATACTCGAACCTCCTTCATACACTATTGCTTCTGCTGCTGAAACAGTTACTGTTATTTAAAATGGCAGAAATGCTCAGCAAAGCTGTTTCTGAGTATCTTTAATACAGCTAATTTGTCAGAGCAAGTAATGCTATATTAAAACAGGCTGACCTCCTGGATGGCTGTCATGACAACATGCTGCACAGACTCCTCCAAGGTCATGATGAACTGAATGTATTCTGGTGATATAATGAGGGAGATTAAATCACACAAACGTACACACCATTGTAATATTTTGTCAAACTACTAAATGCAGCACCTGTCCTCACTGGTTTCTAATCTCATAAACTCCGTCTTTGTAAGTGACATGTTACAACATTTTTATTTATTTTTTTTACATTTTGCTCATGCAAAATGTCTTTAATTGGGTCTTACATGAGTGTAGAGATTATGTGTAACACACAAGCAGCAACATACCCTGTTTGCGCTCACATCTGACTGCACAGCCCAGTATAAGCTGCAGAAGTCTCCCCAGTTCAGTGGGGTCTGAATGCTCTGCCACCAGTGACACATCTGGCAAGGGAAAATCTGAAATTTCCTGGGATAAGACCTGAAGGTGCACAGAAAATAAAAGCTGCACATTAACTTTTCACTAAAGCTTTTCTCTAAGATGTAGAAAAGCCGTAAACAACTGTTTATAGGTTTTCAGATTCTGTAGTCGACTCTACCAATGACTTAACATCTCTGCATAAACAAGGATTACATTCTCCATACCTCATTATAATAGTCAACCACCATCTGAAGTATCTTTTTCAGGTTGTTCATCTGAGGAAAGATATAAAATATTCTCATATTTGTTTTATATCGATCAAAATGAACAAACAACAATGGAAAACAATATACGTTCATGCAGACCAAAAGAAAAGAGAGAAACTTTTTAATCACACATTTGAAAATGTCCTTTTTCATGGCAGATATTTTGAGTTGCATAGTACATTAAGTTAATGTTAATGATAACGCTTAAGACCAAATTAGGTCATTTAATCGCTCATCATCAAATTTCTGCTCAGCCACCTCTGATTTGCCTGAAAATCTTATGGTTTAAAAAATAAAATTATATAGCAATTGCAGTCAACCTTGAGGTCATGTAGCAAATACTTGTAGATAATTATCTATAAATATCCTTTTTTTTTTTTTTTTTTTTTTAAAAGGCCTGTCCATCTACTGTAAAGCCTTATTTTTGCACATTGAAATCTGAGGCAATTTTTGAACTTGAATATATCTCAAAAACTATTTTGAGCCTAAAAAAGCCAAAAATTTTCACTGGCCGCTCTATAAAAATGAATGAGTAATTTGAGACACATAAATAAAAAATGTTTGCATATTTGCCAGTTAAAATATGAAAAAAGGAAACATTTCTGGAAAGTCCCATATTTTATGACACGACAATTAAAAAAAAAAGGCACATTGCAGACGATAATTTCTGAAGAGTATAGAGTTGTATTTAACAATAATTCAAAAAAAAAAAAATGAATAAAACAAGAAGAATACTATTTAACATGAAATTCTTATTCACAAATATTAAGAAAATCTTATTTACATTCAACTTTCATGCTGGACTGATCAAGAAAATGACAAGAATTTTTTATTTTTGGACCATAACATTTTAAAAGAAATCTGAAATGTTCAGGCAAAAGATTTGAGATGAATGACCCACATGTAAATAAGACTTCTATTATATGCACAATAAAGTAACGATCCCCAAACCCCAGGCCACGGACCGGTACCGGGCCACGAGAGTTGAGGCTCGGGTGTAAAATTCATGGTTTTCAGGATTTTTATAGTTTTTATCATTAACTCGGTTTCCTGGGTCTTTTCCCATGTGTTATGAATAAATCTTCTTTTGTTGGTACCGGTGCTGGTTTTATTTTGTTGTATTTATCCGAGACACCTTAAAGGCCGGTCTGTGAAAATATTGTCGGACATAAACTGGTCCGTGGTGCAAAAAAGGTTGGGGACCGCTGCAATAAAGGATGTGTCCACGAAAAAAAAGCATTCAGGAAAGAGGACAAGGCAGCAGCAGGGAAAGCATCACAACCAAATCAATGTGGAGAAAATGGCTTTTTTTTTTTTTTTTTTTCATCCTTACACTTTACAGCTGACATATTTGGACAAACATACATGCACACTTTCACCAGAAGAGTCAGAGCGCAGAGTCAGAGTGCACGCTTAAGCAGAACCCCTGGAGCAGCTTGGAGATCAGTGTCAAGGACAGTTTTGCAGGTGTGGAGCAAACAAAGGATTTAGCACACAAAGGGTTCAGCAAATTAGAAGAAAAATAAACATTTAAAAGAAAAACCCAAAGTGAACAAAAAGCAAACATGGGGCATGGTAGTACTTTGTACCTTTAATCTCCAGTTGTCTTCAACATCCGTTTTGATACGACTGAGCCATCCATCAGTGAACCATGCAGGGTCTCTGAAGCACAGAGATGATAAGACTTATTCTACACAAGAGTCCTTGTTTAGTAGTGTACAGTTCACATTCTTTGTTAGATATCCATGTTATGTGCATGAAATTTCTGAAATAAATGCTACAACCTTTTCTACTCAAGCTGTTTAATTTCTACAACTGCCAGCATTAGGTGAGATACAACAGGCAAGTTCTTTTATTCAGCTGTGGGTTGTACATGGGGAAGAGCCAGAAAAAAATTTAATTAGGTGAAAATGAGTTTCCATAGAAGAGACACTTTTGACTTTTAGAACAACTCTGTCAGGCAAAAGTGGCAAAATTGTTTCTGTAATAGGAGAAAATGTTTGAATTCTAAACTAACCCACTGATTGTGGATTATATGAGTAAGATATTATCTTATTGGAAATATCTGACATGTGATAGGTGAGAGCATGCAAACTCCATTCTCGCTCTCAGAAATATCACACAAAGCTATAACTGTGCAAACTGTAACTGCTATAACTGAAATTGATATTCACTTACAATTAAAACCTCCAACAAGTGTTTGAAATGGTGCTTTCACTTTGCCTTTCCTTTACAGTGGGGCACTTTCTCTGTTCTCTCTGTTAAACTAAAACGTTTAACAAATGCACTTCATTTTAAGTTAACTTTTTGTGATAAATAATCCTCATCATAATTGTGATTAAGATTGTTGCCATAATTAAGCAGCTCTACTTTGTACCCAAAATGTTCTTGCTGTGAGGGGTTCTTGTCAATGACTACAATGTGGTGCTGGCCAGAAATGTAATAAGATAAGATCAGTAGTTTTCTTTTTGTTTGTGTGCACTTTAAAGCACAAGTACCCTTTCTCTCTATAGTAGAGGAACTAATGAGGGCGTGAGAGCAAAAAAAATGCAAGCACATTATCCCAACTGTTCCAGCAGTGCACGTTTGACCTAACGTGGAGTAGGCAGGAGCATGTGTGACATGAATTACTGGCTGGAAATAAATAAAGCATGTGCTCTCACATCTGATGCAGAGCCTGTGACATTGCTGCTCCAGTGGTCAGCTCCTCCACTGTTTGGCAGGATGCAGGAGTGTTGAAAGTTTGCAGCTGAGAGGCAGAAAACAAAATAATATTATGATGACTGATAAACCAAGGGAATAATGTAGTAGTGCACCAGCAAATATATTTTAAAGACTTTAACTACAACATTACAAAGATTCTGAGATGCCATACAGTGCTGTGAAGTATTTGCCCCCTTTCTATTTTTTACTTCTTTGCATATTTGCAAAGAAGATTTTACCTGTTTTAGATCAAACAAATATTATTACAGAAAGAACCCTTCAAATTATGATTTTTAAAAAAAAAAATAACAGAACAAAGCTATTTAAACATACCTGGACATACCTGAAAAGTAATTGCCCCTTAAACCTAATAACTAGTTGCGCCACCCTTAGCAGCAAGAACTGCAAGTGTTTGTGTTAAGTGACAACGAGTGTCTCGGGTTGCTGTGCAGTAGTGATTCTTAAAGTGTGGGCCAGGGCCCCCTGGTGGGCTACAGTAATAACAGAAATTCAGTGTGAAATTACTCACTCAAGTATGTACAGTAACATGTTTATATAAATGTATTTATTTATATAAAAAGGTGATTTAAAACTGGTAACAGAACATTACTCTGACCTAAATTTATTATTATTGAAGTTTGTGCTGCAGTGGCAAGTGGGTCAAACGTTGGCCTTTATACTTTGCATATATGACTTGGTAGCATTAGCAATTTATAGCCACTTATTTTATTTTTATAAAATTTTCATGGAAATTGAGCACCATTTCATATTTTGTAAAGAGTACAGATTTAATGATGGCAGGCCCCTCTGGAATCTTTCATTTTTAAATGGGCCGCAGCACTCTTAACTTTGGGAACAGCTGCTGTGGAGGAATTTTGGCCAAATGTTCTTTGCAGAATTGTTTGAATTCAGCCACAAACTAATTGTCGGAGCAGAATTTATGTCACCATCAAGTTGTCCAGGTCCTGAAGCAACAAAGCAACCATCACACTACCACCACCACGTTTGACTGTCGACTTGATGTACTGTTTTTGAAATGGTATGATAGTTTTATGCCAGATGTAATGGGATGCAAACATTTGAAAAGGTTCAATGTGTCTTGTCACTCCACAGTATATTTCTCCAAAAGTCTTGGACATGTGAGACAAGCCTTTGTTTCCTTTTTGGTCAGCAGTGGTTTTCTCCTTGGAACCTCCATGGATGGCATTTTTGCTCAATTTCCTTCTTAATTGCAAAGATCAGCCTTGACTGATGCAAGGGAAACATGCAGTCTTTCAGGTTCCTGGTTCTTTTTTGACCTTCATGATGAGTCATTAATGGATTATTGATGATAATTTTGGTAGGCTTACCACTGTTCACTACTGTTCCAAGTTGTCTCCATTTGTGAATAATGGGTCTCACTGTGGTTCGCTGCTACCTTTTGAGACCTTTTAGCCTGTTTCACCTTGTCAGACAGGTTCCATCTAAGTGCTTTTGTGATTTAACAGTGAAATTAAACTCAGGCTTCCAAAAAAATTTGGTTAATCACAGTTAATTATGATTTAAAAGGAAGGGGGGGGGGGGGGATTTCTTTTTCAACATAGATAAGCCAAGTAGGTTTGAAAACTTTTTTCCCTTAAATGAAATCATCATTTAAAACTGCATCTTTGTTTTTACTGGGCTTATCATTGTCTAATATTAAAATGTGATGATCTGAAACATGATGGGACAAAAAAAAACAAACAACCAAAAAATAAATAAATAAATCAGAAGGGTGGCAAATAGTTTTCACTGCACTGTAGTTGTTTCAAAACCCCTACAGAGAATAAGGAAAGATGAGAGGACAGAATAAGACACATCATCACTTTGCACCGTTTCATTTGTGTTCTTCTTTAGTCTTGTTTGTCTCATTTATAGCAGTGTTTTTTTACTTTTCTACATTTGCAAAATGTTTCCAAAGTCAAACCACTGAGTTAAAAAAAAAAACCCTCAATATTGACTAAAACAATTCCAAGTATAACGTTTCCCATAATCGAGCAGCACTAGGACATAGAAGAAATGATAAATGTTTAGGGCAGGATGTACAGGGACACACAGGACAACAGTGGCAAAGAAACCACCGCAGACCCAAGTAAAGAAAAAGGCTTTCTTGCTTACATGATGATGTAAATAATTCAAGCAGCAGCCACGGTGTACGGTTAATTCTCACAGTCTAATATCAATATCCTTCCGCAAGAACAGTGCAGCTATAGTCACGATAAAATTTAAAGACCACCAAGCACGGTTTTGAAGAGTTTATAGGAAGTTTTACTCCCTTCATGGGACACCTTTACACATTTTCTTGTTTTTGGCATTGGGTAAGTTGACCCGTTACTTAGTGACACTGCTGTTCAAAGTTACGGGTTCAACAAAGTGGCTTACTGACAGACACAGCAATCGTGGATCCTGGACGAGATCTCATTAACGCAGCGCTTATCCTATTACTAACCACAAGACAGGCAGCAAAACTGTTTGTTCTCTGTGAGCGCAAAGTGCCTTATTACTTGCTGCTGTTTGCTACATTTAAGCAGTTACATAACATTAGCAAAAATCCAAACCGCGACATTCCGCAAATACCCCCCTGGTTAATTGGATTAGCAGCCCGAGTCTTGCCAAACCACATAAACTAGAGGATTGTTATCTTTGCACCTGCTAGGTGTTAACTTTACATTCAGCAGACTGCAGGACCCCCCGCCCCCAGCTACATTTCCTACCTATGGGGTCACAGAGACGAACAACAGCTGCACAAGAAGCTAATCTCTCTAATAACGACCTTATTCTGCCATTACACCGTCCGAACAAATTGTCAGATTTCCTTCATTTTCTCTCCAGTTTCTTTCGTTGACACCCCCACCAGCTACAAACAGGTGACTTAAATCCCTTCCGCGGTTTCGGCGACACATTCACAAATAGACTCACCCATATTATGAGGCTTTCGACCAGCTCCGTCTTGTTTTCGTCCATTTGTTGCCTTTTAGCTTAAAGCTAAAATATTTCTTCCTCCACCTGTCGGCAAAAAAGCTCTTCCGCTCTGTCCCTCAGCATTTGACCTCACCTGCTGCCAAAGGTGGCTATCTAACGTCAGATACGTATTTTGAAGACGAGTGAAGACCTGTCTGACTTAAGTTTGCGTAAGATGTACGCGAATAGCGTAGCTTCTTCTTCTTGCTTACAGGTTGGGTTGTTGCGAAGTGAGAGGGTATCTAAGCAGAAACCAATCGGTATTAAGATCGGGGATGATTGACGGCTGTGACTCCACACTCTGGCCAATCAGACAGCTTGATTTGAAATTCCTGTACGCCTCACTTATCTGCACAAAATAAACACATTTTTTGTCCGTTCAGTCGTTTTCTTTGCCCACCGATATTAGGGAACAGGAAAACAAAAAGTTATTAGAAGAAAATGGAGCGTGGCTAATTTAGTATTATTTATTGTGTTCTATAAAGGTTACAGTATCCATTTCCCCCAAATGAGGTCGTCATTTCACCTGCAGTTAACAGTTAAGTAGTAAAAACCCTGCTCGAGGCTACAGCATCGTGACTAAAGTCTTTATACACTGATATGATAACTTAAGGAGAAACCAGACAGTATCGAATTCCCAAAAAAACAATCAGATTTGCAGGCAAAGGTAAATATTTCAAACTATTTGCTGCTTGAAACAAGCCACAACCAAAACCATGTAAAAAGTGATACTGAGCAAGAGATAGTGGCCCAAACATAAATGTGGCTCAAGCTTGCTCAGCCAACATCTATTCACTGCAGTTTATATCATGTTTGGCTTCTCTGCTTTAAAATATTTTATTATCACACCCAACAAATTAAAAATCCTGCACAGCAAATTTTCTTAGGCAGAGCTTTAAGATAAATGCTGTTGGAATGATAATCCCTAGGACACGTTTTATTGGCTATACAAGTATTTCTGTAATCTGCACTGTTCCCAAAGAGCCACTAAAACCCTGGCAGCATGTCAGCTACTCTCTGCGAGTAAATCATTTCCCATGAAGGCTATAAATTTCTCAAGTTACCCATTTATTTTATGCCTCACATGAGGTTGTGTCTAGTTGATATGAAATCTTCTCTGTGTCACATGCTTTCCCAAGCCACACCATGGAAAATTACAAACAAATCTTAAAGAGCACCTATTATAAAGGGATTGTTACATCACTCAGCAAGCAACCTAATGATCACAAATCAAAGCTAAAATTTGACACACTCATAAAATAGTACGTGCTTGAACTGACTCTGGACTTTACCCATTAAACTCTCTTTGGATGAGGACCTCATTTATCTCCTGATTTCTGCCACTCAGACCTTGACCCTATAGTGGCTATTTTTAGAGGATTTGATCCACATGAACTTCCCTTTTTTAGCGTTTAAGGTATGGTGAAGTGCCAGGGCAAATATTTGACAAGATATTTCTGCAATAGCTGCCTTGGAAAAGTACGTGATGGCTGTCACAACATTTGGCACTACCAGACAGGTTGCTTTGCCACAAATATTTGCCACAGTAAGTCAATGCTATGTTCATGTAGTACTCTGTTTTTAATGGTTTTACTATCCACCGATTTAGACATTTCTTACTTTCACATTGCAACTTGGATTTGGATCAAAGGATCAGTTGAAGTACCCTTGGTGTAGTAATATAAAAAAGCATTGCATGGACAAGGTTTTGGCTAAGTAAACTCTGGGTAAATTATTGGCAAGTTCAAATATAACCTACTTAAACAAAGCGTAGGAGGAATCTTTTCTGGCTTTGATCTGGTCATGCGACCCAAACCGGTTACCTCTGGCCAGACTGAAGGAACAAATATGTTGATTTTTTTTCTCGTTTTTTTGTATTTATTTTGAGACTAAAGGTTGACAGCTGCCTATTTTAAAGGGAAGTAAGTGAGTTTTGTACAAAGCACCAATGTATTGATCTGACAATGCTGTCCCCTTTAAGTAGAAAGACTCACAGGCCAGCTGATATTGGAAAATGTAGTTGATCATTAACAGGGAGCTTCAATTTATTTTGTTCAGTGATGCTGTTGGGCAGCACTTCACTTCCTTCTAGAAGACACTGATTATCTATCTGCCTAACCTCTATACACCCGTGCAACAGATTTAAGTCCAGGTGAGTCTTTTTTTCCAATGTTTTCTGTAATAGAAATATGATTTTGTGCTTTACCAAATTGTTAGAGAAGGTTTGGGGGAATTTGTTGAGTGTGTTTCTTACAGATTTCTTGATTTGTATGAAAGACCAGACCTAATGTTAAGCCCATTAGGTGATCTGAGCCATAAATTGATACTGAAGTTATTTGACAAATGAAATCTGTTATAAACCTGCAGCCTTCTTTGATTTGAGCATATTGTTATTAACAGTTTCATCTTTCCATCTGAAAAAAATATTTCACCTGTTAGTGCAGGCTAAGCTTTACAAACCATTTAAATTAGCAGTCCGAACGCTGAAGTCGGAGCATCAGTAGCCGTAATCCGCAAACAGAGAAGAGCTGAGCTTCTGTTCTCTTTATCTCACACATCAATAATTAAATCATTATTTAGATAAACTAGCATTACAGGTGTGTTTATCTATGTTGCTATGTCATGTTGTGTTTCAGATCAGACTGAAGTTCCACTGAGTCAGGGTCGCCTGTAGGATAATCCACGTATTTGCTGTGCACACCTGATCAGTCAACATCAATGTATATGAGCTGCCTAAAGGTGAGTGGTTCACACAAACGCATACACTCACAGTAAAGCTCATGTCATGCAGGGGCTTATTATATTTCCTTGTTTTCAGTGGGGGTTACACTTCTCTTTGTCACTATCTCTGAAGCACTTGGATGAATCTCATGCTTTAACTTAAAGAGTTACATTAATTTGGATTTTTAAAACAGTTTCTCCTACACGGAAACTGGGAAAACATTATTTATAAGACACTTCCTGGGTTATAAAAAAGGTAATTTATTGCTTTTATTGGGGGCACAGTCTGGTGGAGGAAGTTGATGTCACTGCTTGCATGACTCAAATCAAAAGTTTTCTGTTGTGTTGTGTTCTGTGTTTCACCGTTACATCGGTATAAGCTTTTCAAAGATTATTTCACTTGAAATCCATGAACACCAGGAATAGGAATAGAAAACGCTTATCGATTCTTCTGTCATTGTCCTTTTTTTTCTTCCTACTTTTCACTTATGTCTTCTCTTCTATGTCTCCTCGTCTCTCCTGTTTTTAGGAATCCATGCAGGCATGTCAGTCTTCGAACAGACGAGACTGGTACTGCCCAGTCTGCCTGCAGACGGCCAGATTCCCAGTCCAGACGAACTGCGGCCATTTGTTCTGCGGTACGAGATCCTGCACACATTTACACAAACTGACCAAAATCTTCTCAGACTCTAATTATTTTATGCACACACCCGTTCGGTCAAACATCTGTGATTAGGGCTCACACTTCGTGTCTTAGTTTATGCGATTTATTCACTGATCAGTGTAGAAGTAGTGTGCTGTAGCTGTTTCAGGCCCATCTGTTTGGCCCATCTGTTTGG
Source organism: Rhamphochromis sp. 'chilingali' (assembly GCF_963969265.1). Taxonomy (NCBI): domain Eukaryota; kingdom Metazoa; phylum Chordata; class Actinopteri; order Cichliformes; family Cichlidae; genus Rhamphochromis; species Rhamphochromis sp. 'chilingali'. The sequence goes on along the minus strand of NC_137931.1, from coordinate 40,609,317 downwards.
CTTTTAATAATTAACGTTTGCCACGGTCCACCCATTACACTTGTAGATAGAGGAGCAAACGACCAAACACAGTAAGGTATGTGTTCACAGACGATGCGAGATGGAGGTTTTATGCCCGCTACTAGGAAAGCAAAACCTCAGCATCATTAACCCAAATTCATAATCTACACTTGGAGCATTAAGGAGAGTTGCGCTATGAGTTGACCTGAGAGGTGTATAATACATAGAATAAAAAAACAGAGCTCGTAACCGTATATTAGGCTAACCATGTAAAAATGTTCAGGTCTTTACAAATCTGCTTTTGAGAAGGGCTCTTGTAATTTTTGCTACAGGGTCATTTACCTTAGATTTGCCTGAAAAAAAGAATCCAGGAGAAAGGTTGACTTCTCAATGGGGAATACATTTCAGGTTCTGTCATTTAGGGATTGTTTTTTTTTAAATAACTTGAGCTAGATCCTTCAGTTTTCTGGTGTAAATATCTGGTAACATGGCACTATGAATATAAAGTCTCAAGAGTGGATAGCATATAATGACTGTTGTTGAAATCCCTGAAATATTATGTCCAATCTCTACCAGCAGATTTGGAGACCTAAAGACACCACATTTTTGCAGGTAGAGGACTGATATTTTGTTCACAGCTTCTCATATTCAAGGCGCATAATATTCTTTGAAGAATATCCAAAACTTGGGATGGTGATCTCTCATGTTTCCAATATGAATTTTTAAAAATATCTCATATTTATATGTGGCAGCCAAAGATTGCTTAAGTATAACAACAAAAGCCAGTTTATGCAGAGTTATGACCCAGAACCATGACTGTGCATAAACTTATTGCTTTAAAAAAAACAAAAAACTAAACAGTAGAACTGAGAACCTGAAATTCTGGATAATTCTGCAAATTCCTATTAGGAAGTGTTTCTCCTGGAATTTCTTTGGGCATATCTGAGATGGTCAATTAGATGTTCATATCTGTAGCTTTTGAGTAACATTTATGGCATGAATGCACTCATCCAACCTTGATACTATCTATTATAGATTAAATGACGAGTTAAATAAATAGTTGTGTTTGATTCTGCAGCTCCCTGTCTTATCACCTATTGGAGGCATGGGTCATGGTTAGATGCAATCAGTTGTCCTCTTTGCAGACAGAAGGTGCGTTATTCTCCTAGTTCTTTTACTGTACATCATAAATGTGTTACGAGCGTGGACGTGAAATAAAAATGCTTGCAATCTTGCAGGTCAGCGTGCTCTGCCACCTGTTCAGCGAGACCCGATCAGACCAGCAGTCAAAAGAAGTTCTCGATGAAATCACAGCCTACAACAAACGTTATTCTGGAGCTCCGCGCAGGGTCAGTACTCTGTTAAAACATCGGTAACAATATTGTACTGCTACTCCCCAACAGCAAACTCACCTATCGAAGAGCCAAGAATACTTTTATTATTATTATTATTCTAAGATATCATAAGCCGTGGTATCTATCAGGGCATCTGAAAGGGAAGAAAAGAATTCTTTCATTATTTCCTCGAAGAGTTAGAAAAGGGAATACCTCTTATGCAACCTAGCAGTTATTGTCCTGTTTAACCAACAGTGATAGACAAAGGAGGTATGAGCTCAACAGCTCACAATGACACACCTAGAAGCCACGTGACCTTCTTTGTGTGTTTTTTTTTCTTTGAAAACATATCCTGTAGCGTTCATGCTTAAGAACTGGAACTACTTTTGACTATACATTTAGAATAATTTATTTCTTGCTTTTAAGAGAGACACAAATATAATAAATGCAGCATCAGGAAATCAGCAGAATACCCCTGACCCATGTCGAAGTGCTCAGTCAAAAATCTTGTGGATCATTTTTGATTGCGCCAACTTGAAATGTTTGGTATCTGGTTGTCTGATGTCCTCCTGCATACTCACCCCTCCAGGTAACGGACTACCTCTGTGACACCCCCTTGCTTCTGCAGTTACTGGTTCGTGGCCTGGGCACCATGGGAGGACTCGTGTGGCTGTTTCTGTTCAGGGTTGCCCTGTGCTGCGTGGGGACCGTGATGTCCATCTCCTCCCCTGCTCTGGATGCAGTGTCTTCATCGAGTACCCTAGAAACAGACCCCTCTCTCTGTGGACTGCTAGGTCTCCTGGACGACCTGGTGGTGGTCATCCTGCTCCTTATCTGTGTTATCAATATCAACCAGCAAATAACACCAGAGAGAGGACAACCTGGAAATGCTACAACCTCACAGGGAGTGATGGGAGATTCACTTTAGAGAGCATGAGCAGCTGGAGCGTGGCAGCACAAGCTGTTAGACATGGACTTTTATTGAATTTCTTCCCTCTGGCTGGATTAGTGGTTAGAAGAATATTGACAACTGCACAGCATGCAACAGTCAAGGTGTTAGAGGTTGTCTGAGCCTCCCTAAATGTAGATTCAGATTCCAGGTGTTTTTGTGAACTGTTTACAGAGTTCATGCTAAACTAACTAAAAATATGATGTTATGCAATTTGTAGGTTCAGATGTGGTTACAAATCCTTAACCCTTCTTGAGTCCTTAAGTGTTTGACTTGTCTTTGTTTTCCCTTTAAAAAAAAATCTGTACCAGTGTACACAAACGTGTTGTTCCAGTAAGCTACAGAACATGTGTCACGTCAGTACTGTATTATTGACATCCATGTAAATACTTGACATTGTATAAATTTAAGTTTTTATCGTTTAAATAAACAATATTTATTGATTTATATAGCTGTTCTTTATCATGTCACACAACACCACGTTTTTCCAGTATTAAATCATTTATTGTTAGCAAGTTCAGTAGTGGATGTTTCAGCAGACCAACACTAATAACAGCAGACCTGCAGTTTTGTACAATATGCAGATTAAACCTATGGAATTCATGTTTAATCCATAAGTCAATAAAGTATAACAGGCAGTAATAATGCATAAACACCAGCGTACCCCAGTAAGTAAAAAGCTGGGCAACAAAACGTAAACAGACATGGCAGTTTTAGTTGACACCCTACTTTGACAGCACTAGAAACATGTTAATGGAGGAATATCACTCTTGATTGCTGCACCAAGAAGCTGCGTTCTTGAACATACGCAGCCAGGGTGAAGGTGTGAGAGAAGGTCTGAAGTCCCTTGGGGCCCAGGGCCACTGCCAGCTCAGGGTGCAGCGCTCCGGGTGGGGCATCATGGCCAGGTGTCTGCCATCCCTGGAGCAGAGTCCTGCGATACCCTGCGGTGAGCCGTTAGGGTTGAGAGGGTACTCTTCAGTGGGATGACCCTGGTCGTCAAGGTAACGGAGGGGGGCTAGTCCACCAGAAATAATCAGGTCCTGAGCCCGAGAGCTACGGAATTGCACAAGACCTACGGGAAAGAAAAAGGTTAGGGGAAAAATCAATACTAAACACAGGTGCTGATTACAGAGCGTATGGACTCACTGACTTGTTAGGCAACCAGATTAATCTTTGATGTTATGCAAGTTTAAAGAGGGGGGCTCATCATTTCTGTACATTCTGCTAGAAAAATGATAAATAGCTGAGTGATTTATTGACGTGTGCAAAGTTTTAATGGAAATATATAAAGCTAGAACATTTTGGCTATGACCACCTTTTAGTGCATACTTTCCTATATTCATAATTCCATACATTCTGACAAGATCCCAACACCATGGCTGAAAAGCAGGGCCGAACCACGACAGCCTCCAACGAGTTTTGCAGATGCGACAGATTTTCGGTCCAGCTCTTGTGTAATCTGATATACCTCAGCTTTTTCCCCCACTTCCATTTCCCTCCCTCAAAAACGACTTCTCGTCAGCCAACCTTCCACCGAGACTATTTCTGATGAGGGTTTAGTGAACAGCAGATAGATCAGCTGAAGAGAAACATGTCATCTCTCAGGTCTTATGCCAGGTTTCTGCTTTTCTTTCTCCCCTATTTCTTAAGGACATGAATGTCAGCTACTATCTATTTCCTGCAGATAGCTTTTAAGCCTGCCACATCGTCTTTTGTACTTATACAGTTTCTGCAAAGTTTTTAGAGACAGTGCATCATGAGAAGATATGCCAAGTTTGCCAGCTAATAGTGCCTTGATAATCACCTTGTTGATGCAAAATACTATTTTATGCCTGTTGAAAATTGAACAGTCATAACTAGGGATGGGTATCGTTTAGGTTTTATCCGATACCGGTGCCAAACCGGTACTTTTGAAACGGTGCCGGTGCTTAAACGGTGCTCAAACCGGTGCTTAAAGAATGGAAAACACAAACTTTGCCCAAAAACCTCTCATGTTCAGCTGTTTTTTTTGTAAAAAGATAACAATGTTAGCCTTTTCTGCAGCTACGGGGCATATATGGTATCACTCTTGGCTGGAAGCAGTGCTTAAACAATGGAAAAAAACACAAACTTTGTCCAAAAACCTCTCATGTTTAACTGTTTTCCAACTTTTTCTTTGGTCATTTTAGCCTTTTTGGCCAGGGTGAAGGGAGTATCTGCCATCAAACAAGAAGACAGCCGCATGTAGATATGATGATGTTTGCTAGTTCACCTTACATGCATTAATGTAATAACGTGGTTAGCCTACTCAATGTAAATTACACATGAACAACATTAAGCTACTCACGCAGAGAAGAACGGCTGCTGCTGCATCATCCTCCGTCATCATTTCTGCTACACTGGCAGGGCTAGGGGCCAGGACTCTCCTCTTCGTGTTTTTGGGGGATGTTGCTAACTCCGGGTCCGATAACAGGCAACCCACCCGCAGTAGATGTGCACGGTGTGAGGTCTCGCAGCAAGCTATCAAATACGGCGCATTTCTCGGCTTTTCAAAAAACGCTATGCGTCGCCAGGTGTTTCATCGGATTTGAGGTGTTACCTCCTTTGACAGTATCACCTTAAAGCACTTGTTGCTGCTGAGTTTGCATATTTTGCTGTGAAGTACAGCCATACTTTTGACCGCTTCGCCTTGGGCATTTTTAATCTGTAGCTCTGCTCTAAAAGAACGTACGTACCTGGACCCGCCTACTATCCTCGGAAACGTAAAATGATTGGCTAGAATCTAAAGTGTATCACAGCTCAGGAAAAAAAAAGCACCGAAATAAAGCACCGAAATGTGCGCTGCTTTTCGGTCTGGTTACTACCGTTTATGTCACCGGTACCCATCCCTAGTCATAACATAGTTGCAAGCTGTTGTAAGAATAAATGCTACATATGGATCATTTTAGCCCCTTGATGTTTGGTAGGCAACATGATGATATCTGATCTGATAACATCCTGGGCTTAGGATGCCCTGTGGCCAAGCTTGTTCATGTTTGGTTGATCAACTCCTGATCTATCATCATCTCTGAATATTTGAACTCCATAGGATCCTCTAGTGCAGGGGTGGGGAACTCCAGGCCTCAAGGGCCAGTGTTCTGCAGGTTTTAAATATCACCCTGGGTCAACACACATGAATCAAATGATTAGTTTATTACCAGGCCTCTGGAGAACTTCAAGACATGTTGAGGATGTAATTTAGCCATATAAATCAGCTGTGCTGGATCAAGGACACCTGCTAAAACCTGCAGGACACTGGCCCTTGAGGCCTGGAGTTCCCCCACCCCTACTCTAGTGTCTTCTAAGACAGCGGTCCCCAACCTTTTCTGCGCCACAGACCGGTTTATGTCCAACAATATTTTCACGGACTGGCCTTTAAGGTGTCGCGGATAAATACAACAAAATAAAACCAGCACCGGTACCAACAAAAGAAGATTTATTCACAACACATGGGAAAAGACCCAGGGAAACTGAGTTAATGATAAAAACTATAAGAATCCTGAAAACCATGAATTTTACACCCGAGCCTCAACTCTTGTGGCCCGGTACCAGTCCGCGGCCTGGGGTTTGGGGACCGTTGCTTTATTGTGCATATAATAGAAGTCTTTTTTACATGTGGGTCATTCATGACACACAGGAAAAGACCCAGGGAAACCAAGTTAATGATAAAAACAATAAAAAATAATGATAAAGGATTTATGGTTTATTATTTATGGTTTTTAGGATAAAAACCCTGAAAACCACAAATTTCACACCTAAGTCTCAACTCTCAGACCAGTACCGGCCAGGGGGTTGGGGACCGCTGTTCTAAGACACCATTTTCCAATAGAACAGAACTGGTTTGTTGGTACTGTTTTTACTGCTGGTGAGTTTAAGTTAAGCGTAAGTTACCACTGTGATTTAGTTTAGTAAGTTGTGACCCACTGTCATGATACTAAGCACGCTCGTTTAAACCTGACTACAAATCCTGCTTAGCAGTAGACCTCTCATGCTGATCTGACTTTACCTTCTCCATGTGCAACCCAGACTCCCAGCGCTGAGCCCTCCATGCCTCTCAGCCAGATGGATGGAGAGTCCTGGATCCCAACGCTGACAAAACGCGACTCAAACCTGCCTGACTTATTGTGACTCAGCACCACTTCAGATTCTGGTGAGAATAAAAAAGCCAAGAAAAAAAAACAAACATCAGGATTAAAAATTATTCTAAACAATTCTGTTTTAATTCACTACTAAGGTATTGTGTTGCTTTATTTCAATCACATTTTCAAGAAACATTTCTTTGCAATGTCCTCTTACCCACTCCTTCCTCGCTCTCTCCCACCCAGCCCAGCAAGGCGAGCAGCTGACAACCATTACATACACCCAGACTCACTGTATCCTCACGTTGTCGGAAACGATCAAATTCAGCCTTGGCTTTGGAGTTGTAGGCAACAGTAGCTGCCCAACCTTTATGAAAAAGTAATATTGTTACGCAGGAAAAAAATAATATGTACCTCACAGTGGTTTACGTCTGAGTGCATGCGAGTGCATTTACCTTTAGCTGATCCCAGGACGTCTGCATAGCTGAAACCACCAACAAAAACAACTGCTTTGAAAGGGTCCAGGGTTACTGAGCCAGTGCACAGGTCCTGCATGGTGACATCCCAAACCTACACACACATTTACATTGCAAAGCTCAATAATGAACACATGCAACACAGTTTAGATTTAGATGAGCAGATATCTGGTTCATAAAGCTGTTGTTAATGACCTCAAAGCCCGCCATGTACAGAGAGACAGACATCTCTCGATCTCCATTACTGCCCTCCTCTCTGACCACAGCAACACATGCTAAAAGAGCAGAACAGTTTAAAATACAAAAAAAACATAATAAAAAAATCACAGAGTATTAATAAATGATTATATCTGACTAAACCTGATGAATTTAAATGATTAAGAATTTAGTGGTGCTGTCCAACCACTAAATAAATATGGTTTCATTCCATTCAGCACACTGGGAAATGATGTAAAGTGAAAATACATAAGATAAAACAGACTTATAAAGAAAAACAACAATGGATGACAATGCATTACCAGTTAGCGGCTAGCTGTTGCATCAGTTCAGTGTTGCTGCTGGCAGTTTGAAACACTAGCGAACTGAATAAAACGTTTCAAAGGTTTGCTGTTCTTGGAGGACTTCCCCAGTGGGGATACACCCTCTGACAGCATGTACAACTGTTATGCTAAATTATAGTTTATAGACAATTAAATAATCAAAGAGTGTTTGACTTCATAATAAAAACAACCATTAATTCCAATTCTGGAGTACAATAAGTCACTGATACCAGGTTGGCTGATGGTGGGCATTTCAGAGGGGTTAAAGGTCAGTTTAAAGTATGGCTGTGTCCTCTTTGATAGCCCCTCCTCCTCCTGTTTAATATACAGCTCATTGGCTTGGAGACGCTCCAGCTGGAAACTCGTGTCCTCCCACATTGCTCTGAGGTCAGGCAGCAGCTCCCTCAGCACCTCCTTTCCATCTACACGGACCCTGATCTGGAAGACAAGTGCAATGAAAGACAGCGGTCATCCCTTACAAAGACACAAGACCCGAGTCCGTGCCAGGTTTAACATCTCACCATGGCTTCTGGTCCAAAGCCACATGTTCTGCCGATATGAAGGCACTGGACGCCTGCATCGCTGTATCTTTGACACACAGTTTCTAAATCTGACTGAGAAACCTCCAGAACCAAACCCAGCTCCTCGCTGAACAACAGCTCCATGACTGCACGTGGCAAAAGATTGTAAAGACACAGTTATTTTGCATTATGTATGTGTAATTAACTGGTAAGGAAAGGGAAATAACACATTCAGGCTCTAACCTCCAGCTCCTTGTGAAGTCAATTCAACATCAATCCCACGGTTTCCTGCAAACGCCATCTCTAGCAAGCAGGTAAGAAGGCCTCCGTCACTGATGTCATGACCTGCACTCAGCAGGCGATCTGAAAGGACACAAAATAGATTACATGTTGTTGTTCTTATTTTTTTAGGAGCTTTCCAAGCCACTAGGTGGCTCTCTCGTCACAGTGCAGAGCTGTGGCTGTGCAGTAAGAATTTAAAGGAATATTTAAACAAAACTGAAAGGGGGGGGGGGGGGGGGGGGGGGAACCCACACTGAAGAAAACTTTGCTCCCAGTATAATTCGATGCCAACTTTTTCCCCTTTCTGTGGCAGGGAGATGTTTTCCCTGTGCAAACTGACCGTGTATGAGTTTCTGAGTGGTGTTGAAACAGGCTGTCAATAGTTCTGGCTGGTCCAGGTCAGGAGAGCAGTCTCCCAGCTGGCTGTAGCACTGAGCCAGGGCAGAGCCTCCTAGACGATGATGGCCTGGACTGAGAGGAACCCACAACAACACGCCTGCAGACAGAGGACAAAAAGTCAGAGGCAAGCTGTCTGTTACTGAGATCACGATGTGCGCAGCGTGAGTTAGAGAAGCATGAAAATAGAAATAAAAAAACTAAGGAAAATTAACTTATTTTTTATGCCATTAAAACACTGACAGATTTGAGTCTTGGTGTGTGCGTTATACCTTTGCCATCTGGATCCTCGAGATCAGGCGTCACAGTAGCAGTGATGTCAGGGCAAACAGCATATGCTGAAATAACAAGAGCACCTGAAAAAGAAGCAGAGCAAAAGCTAAGTTTAGACAGCTCTCACACACACACACACACACACACACACACACACACACACACACACAGTACCTGGAGCTTTGACCGTCTCTTTTCCAACTCTAGCAGCCATGCTCAGAGAGTCCTTGCCTCCATCGATGGCCACTCCCAGCTGACCCATGACTGCACACATGGCTTGGCAGGCTTCCCACAGGCATGCCCCCTCTCCAGGCAGCTTAGCAGCCCACATCCAGTTACCACTGCACTTCACATCCTGACAAGATTTTAAAAATAATAATAATAATAATAAAATTCCAATAATTACATCATGCTGGGATTAAAAATACACCTTTTTACATTTTTGCATATCTGCGATATATTAATTAAGCTTGTTTGTTTCTGCATATTTACTCACCTTTAGTTCTGTTACCCTTGCAAACACCAGATTGGTCAGAGCCTCACCCACAGCCATGCGAGCCCCTGCTGCAGGACACACCAGCCCTTTAATTGGCTGCTCCCCAATGGCTGTTGCTGCTCCTCCTAGGCTGAAAGGTGATAGAACAACAACAGCCACATCGGCCAATGGGGTGTGAAGAGGGCCGACACACTGTTGCTGGGCAACCAAGCCAGTCACAGACCGGTCCACCTGATGGAGGGAGAGAGAGACAACAGAGAGAATCAGTGTCTGCACAAGTTATTTCTAAAAACAAGAGACTGTAAGACGGGTATATACACACACCTTGTTGGTCAGGTAGCGTTTGGACGCCACAGCAGGCAAACGTAAAACTCTGTGCAGAGCATCTTTGACAGTCAGCCCAGCAGGAAGACTCAGTGTTTGATGATTCAGGGCCAGTGACTCCATCTTAAACTCCTTCTGCGGCATTTTTCCCAGAACCCACTCCAGCTGCAAGTCCACAGGACAACGCCCGCTGTCTGCCTCATCGCCACTTCCTCCCTCGTCACGGACCAGAACAATCTGAGTGAGAAATCAGTAATTCACTGAGCGTGGATTTACTCAGTGAGACACTTGTGGCATTATGACCTAGCCAACAAGGTGAAATGACCGGTATGATAGATGTGCATTTATCGACTCGAGCCAGTCTAAAACGTGCCTTGCCGTCTCCTGTGATGTTTCCCACAAAGTCAACAGGACACTTCTCCCTTTGACACACCCTCTCCAGGAAGGACCGATCTGATGGCTGCAGCAGGAGGGCATTGCTCTCCTGATACTCAGCCCCCCAAAGCTCCAGCACACTCAGTGTGGGGTCACCTTTCTACAACACAAAGCATAAAAAAAATCCAGACATTTATCTATTTAAAAGAAAATACAAGAAATGTGTTTAAAAACACAAACAGAAAGCTGTGTTCATGTGGTGATTACCTTGAATCTACTGCAGTATATCACAGCTCCTGCTGGCTCACTGAGCTCCTTGAGCACATTACCTAAAAAAAGAAATGAGAGTATAGGTTCAATACCTTGGTTTTTCTCTCTTTCTTTATATAACCTCTTAAAGAAGCCACATTTTCCTCACCATTTCCTCCTGCCCCCTGATCATGTATACTGCAGATTGGATTTCCGCCACTTCTTTCCAGGCATGCCCTGATAGCACGGTTCATCTTTTGCTCCATCTCAGCATCTCCCCTCTGGACAGCACCCAGATCCCTGTCGCTGGAGTTGTCCCCCTGAACCTACAAGTTTACATGTACTTAAATACTGAAAAACATTCACGTCACGCGAGGTCATTGATTAATTGTAGTGTCCATACTTGAACAGAAGAGGCTGCTCCTCCTCCTACACCGATCCTGTACACCGGCCCTCCGATCTTCACCACCTCCATTCCTGATGGACAGCAGAGCAGCAGAGAGTCTCTGATCAATGTGTGTAAATATAGCCTCTGAATTGATTAATGTCATTTCACACAGTGTGTTAAAGCATCACCAGGCTCTGGCGCTTCTTTCTTCACGTGTAGATCTTCGATAGAACCGAGACCACCACTGAACATGATCGGTTTAATCCACTCCCGTCGCTCCCCATTAGCCAGCCGCATGCCGAAGGAACGAGCAAAGCCTAAAGGAAGGTTATGTGTTAAAGAAGTGCCAAAATAATTCGATAGTCATTCATAAATTTGTACAGTTATGTTAGAAAACAGGTTACAGATTTAAAGATGCAATGTTTTTGGGAAGCAGTCTGAGGAAAAGAGACAAAATGAATTTTCTGCAACAACAGAGATAGTATTGGATTTGCGTTCTTGTTTAAACTTATGTGTTTAGTGTGTACGGTCGTCCTACCTGAGAGGACAGGTTCTCCAAACTTGTTGCCGTAGTCCGACGCTCCATCGCTGGCCTCAATGGCCACCTGCAGAGGAGGGGCAAAGGTGGAGGGATACTCCCATCCCTCTCCTTTACACTCCCATGGGAGATCATATCCTACAGATGGAAAGACATGTTGACTCAAGGTCAGTTTCTGTGCAGCACAGTCCAACCATGTTTTATGATACCTTATTAACAAAAATGCATCTATTTTACGTTTGGCATGTTGTGCCTCAGGGTTTCATTATTAGACCATTATCCATTTTCTGTACAGATGCCAAGTGTGTGGCAAATCATTCAAGACTTTCAGATTCTTTTTAACTGTTATCCAGATGACATCTAGGTTTATCTAAATGCATGTGGTCAAATTCTTCAATTTTACCTTTAAAAGAGAAAATTATTATACTTTAATGAAACCACCTTTTTACTTTCCTCAACTGGCAACTCACTGATCAACATCAACTTCTAACCAAAACCATTTTAGCAGCCTCACATGGTGCCAAAATGACTCATCGATAAAAACTATATTTAGGTATTTAAAACTTGTGTGAAGTGAAGACTTGTGATATATTATAATTAGGGGTGCAACGATATTCGTATCGATATTGAACCGTTCGATACAGTGCTTTCGGTTCGGTACGCATATGTATCGAACAATACAAAATTTGTAATTTATTTTATCAACTTTCCTTCTGACGATGCTGTCTGTGTTGAGCGCTCAGTGAATCTGCGTTCGACTACTCCGCCTAGGCTGCACTGTCGAGCCTAGGCGGAGTAGTCGAACGCAGATTCACTGAGCGCTCAACACAGACAGCATCGTCAGAAGGAAGAGCGCAGGGCAAGCTAGCGAGACAGAAGTTAAACTCTCCTTGCAACATGGACCTCCCCCACCCTCATTCAGATCTGGCGTTTGGAATTATTTTGGTTTTCATGTGACGTATGACCCTGAAGGTAAGCGAGTCATGGACTAAAGTAAAACAGTATGTTGGATGTGCCATGCAATGCTCAATTACATGGGTGGGAGCTAGTGTGTTAGCGCAGTTAGCTCGTTAACGTGTTGGCCGTCTAGCCCCATGCACGGGGCGATCGGCGGTAGCTCGTTAACGGAGATTTGCCGTGTTGTGGCGTTAAGGTCATTTCAACGAGATTAACCTGAAAGCACTAGTGGGAACACAACGAATATGACTGCACATTTACACCGACATCATCCTAGTGCAAAGACAAAAACAACAAGCATGCTACTAACTTTAGCCGAGTCATTTAGACAGCTGTTTAATATGCTGCTGAGAATATAGCCCAGAAGAAGCGGATAGTATAGCTTTTATTTTGGAAAGAGACATTTCTCTGTAATAAACTCTCTTTTCCAAAGATGAGTGATTCCTCAATCAGATACAGGGCTCGCAATATCGCTAGCCCGACGTCCCGGGGGTAGCGATTTTTTCAGTCGGGCTACCAAAATCTATCTCTTCCCTGCCCGTCGGGCTATTGTAGGAAGGAAAAATATATGTCAATGCTTTTGCATTCTTTCAGAAATGTAGCTGGGTAATTATGTCATTGGCATCGGTGAGCCACTGTCAATATGTGACATATTGAAATCGCGTTTGAATTTGCGCTTGTTTTTTTGCTTTTACTTTGCAATCGCGCGAACTGTGTATAGAGAGCGACAGCACTGATCTGTGAGTGATGATAATTTGTGCACCAATTCCTCTGACATCGTCTTATTAATTGTTAGCTTACTATGCAAACATGACAAGTGAAATCTCCCGCAGCTTAAACATGTGAGAGGTTGATCGCGCAGAGAATCGCTGAGCTTATGTGAGTGCGTGTGTAAAAGCAGCAGGATATACATTTCAGTTCTGCTGAGCCAAATAAGACAGGTCAGGGTGAAGAAGTGACAGCCAAAGAAAAGCTTACCACAAAACGGAGAAGTTATGACAAATCAGACTATAAGGCAAAAAGAAAGTGCAGCTTTATGGTTTCATGGACAAAAGAATTTCTGTGGCTGCAATATGACGAGCTAAATAACCAGGGCTGCACATAAGTGGTCCGCAGGTGCGCATTCGCTGTCAAAATAAAAAACACGCACAAGGGTTAGGGTTAAATTTAAAAACTGTACTTTTGAGTTAAAATATATATTTATAATTTTAATAAATGACAAATTAAAAAGGCATGAACATTTTTTTTGTATCGAAAAAATATCGAACCGTGACACCAAAGTATCGAACCGAACCGTGAATTTTGTGTATCGTTGCACCCCTAATTATAATAACTAATATGTGGATTTTAATTTGTTGTCCTGTAGGTTTTAAAGCAGCGGTCCTCCATCCCCGGGCCGGTCCATGAGTCGTTTGGTACCGGGGCGCGAGAGTTGACGCTTGGGTGTGAAATTTATGATTTTCAGGGTTTTTATCGTCAACTCTGTTTCCTTGGGTCTTTTCCCGTGTTGTAGTTGTGCGTCTTATTTTGAAAGAAATATTTACATGTTACCATAGCAACCAGAGAGCATTAAGGGGGAGAGAGGAGGACGTTACTCTCAATGTTGTTGCTGCATTTCAGGAGGACGCTGCTACTAAAGTTAGACAGTGAATTCGTGTTTAGTATTTACAAAACACCACAGTTTTTGTCTTAGTTGTATCATTTTATTTTTATTTTATTTATCTGTGACACCTTAAAGGCCGGTCCGTGAAAATATTGTCTGACATTAAACCGGTCCATGGCGCAACAAAGGTTGGGGACAGCTGTTTTAAAGCTTGCCCTTAAATAGTAGATAAGATAACCTTTATTAGTCCCACACGTGGGAAATTTGTTAGATGCATTAGATGCATAGAGTCTTGGACCTGGTATGTGCAGGTTCCCGAAGCAGTATCCTGCAGTGCCAGCAATGACGTGGCCTCCTCGTCCGGCACTCTGGACATCTCTGATACGACCACCAGTCCCTGTTGTTGCTCCGCTGAACGGTGATACACCTAAAATGTCCATCCAGCTCACGATTAATCTCAGGTAAAAACAGAAACTTGCATTTTAAATAAGTACAAAACTTTTTGCGCCCTAACCAGTCGGGAAGTTGTGCGTCTCTGCTGTGAAGATGACATGTCTTAGTGAGTGCCGAGTCTCATACGGGCTCGCTTGGGATGGGTCTTTTGGGTAAATGAACTCAAGCTCCATGCCTTTGATGCCACTGAACACACACAGAAAATTTACAGTGAGCCAAAATAGACAGACACGCTCACGAGTGTGCTCGCCCCTGCTGTCGCCACTACTACCTGCTGTTGTCGCAGAACTTGATGACGTTGTTCTGGTTGCTGTGCCGCTGCGTGTCCATTATGAGGCTGAAAAGAGTCTCCTTCTGCTCCTTCCCGTCGATCACCATCCGCCCCCGGAAGAACCAGTGACGACTGTGCTCACTGGGAAGGACAAAGAAAGCCTTGCAGCGTATAAATACCAAAAACACACAACACACAGAGCAGTCCCGCCAATCTGTTCACTGCGGACGACCCCACCTATTGGACTGGGCCAGGTCAAAACATTCCACACTGGTGGGGTTCCTTTCAATCCTCTGGAACATCGATGTGTAGTAGTCCAGATCCCAGGAGTCAAAGGCCAAGCCTGCACCAACCACAAAAGTGCATACATAAAGTTTCTCAATACTGAAAAAACAACCACATGGCATCACCAGATCATTTAAAGAGCACTGAGTAGTTTCCATCCATTTACTATCGATTCAAAACGTGCTCTTCTAAAAAGGTGCACAGCGCTTCGGTCAGCATTTCTTCCCCTGAATTGTTCTCTATATATAAACTTGGAAAAATATCATCTAACCCTCGGGCGAAACAAAAATCAATCGACACACTCCCATGCATTCAAACATGCTTCAAAACACAAGAAAGCCGACAACTCTGAGATGGCTTTGGCTCGTTTATACATAAATTTGATCACTTCCACTGCACTTAAACTTAAGCAGTACTTAGCATGAACACTTTACAATTAGTATTCCAAGGATCCACACTGCATAACAAACTTGTGTCCCATCTATTAAACACCAAAACACTGAGTGTAAAATTGATTTCACAAGGATTCAAAGCAGCTGTAGTCAGAACAAATTCCACATATACCTCTTTTTAATTATCTCAATTCACCAGCCGAGCATGGCGGCGCCTACAAAGTACGTGCACTGAAATGATTCTCATTTCTTTGAGCTGCTTGTGAATGTTAATGAAGCTGAGCGAATAAGCAGAGCATGAACATAAGAACGCACGCCACGTTCTGTCGCTGTGGCTGGTGTCAGCCTGAAACCTGTTCACATTATTAGGAGGAAATAATCACTCAGCGTGCAGACACATGAAATGTTTTACAGTTCTGGGTCATTACACAGAAAATCGCCGTTACGCACAGATGACAGAACTGACTTGTTCGTATGGCTGCAAAAAGTATTTTTACTGTGGGCTGTAACTGCAATCTTAATCATTTTGGCAAGTCAGAAATCATCACATATTTATTGAGCTTGTTTTTGCAGGAGATTTCCTTGAACTTTAAATATTATTTAAAGGAAAAATTAGGGAGTTTGAAGAGGACACAGGGTCGTCTGGTCAAACAATTGCAACTGGCTGTTTCTGTCAGCCTACAGCTTTCACCGCAGTGTGACTGCAGCTCCAGGTCGGCGAATAGAAGATCATGTTACAACGGGCTCATAAACCCGAAGGAGAGACACCGAGTGCGAGATACTGGAGCGCTTTAGCTTCAAAGCTAAAACGGGAATTTTAAAATTGACTCTAAAGCTAACAGAGAGTGAATAAAGATGCAAGACATCTCTTCTTGGAAACAGTTAAAAGATGTGCAGCTGCATTTTGGACAGACTGCAATGGATTTTAAAGATGGTTCGTTAAGAGCGGTAAATAGCAATAATTTAAGTAAGAAAATATTAAAACCAAGAACGACTTAGAAACGACACACCTTAACTTAGCAATGATCCTTAAATAAAATCAGCGTCACTAGGGAAACAAAAATGATTTTAAAGTGTGATTAACCGCTGCATCCAACTTTTTCTAGGAAAATAACTTAACTGCTTTTATTATCTTATACAGTAATGTCTCAAGCCACTTCTAATTTATTTGCATGTTAATGTTAATATAGTATTTAAGACAAAAATAGAGTCGGTACGGTTATAAAACCGATGACAAGATGATCTCACAGTGTTCAGTGATGCTGAGGTCAGGGCTCCGGGAAGGCCCGTCCATGACTGACAGTGTTTTCTGCTTTTACTCCATTTCAGATACCATTCACCTTTTTTTTTTTTAGGTCTGCCAATAAGTCATTTGTTCTCCAGTTTACTCAATTTTTTTAAGGACAAACTACACACCATGCTGAGATACGCCAAATTTTTAGTTAATAGCTCATTAAGAATCACCTCATGGGTACAAAAATACCATTTTATGCCTGTAAAACTGGGATTTTATGACATACTGCCTGTAACTAAGCACTTAAAGATAAAAAATAAAATAATATGTTGTAAGTTTTTTGCCATGTGTGGACTAAGCACTGGTTCAGTCCCTTGTTTTCTGTGTGTTACAAACCTTAACAAACAAACTAACTAACAAAGAAAATGGTCAGGTACAAGGACTAAAAACCTTTAGTCAACCAGAAACAAACAAAACAAAAATCTTGGCTTCAAATATCACTCAGATCAGTTTATTCAGTCCTTCAATCGACTGAGCCTTTATCTCTTTAGGGTTTTACATTAGACACACACGTGCACGTGCAAGATAATCAGCAGCATCACTGCCGTCCTGTGACTTCAACCAGCTAAGTAATAATGTCATGCATCATGTGACGTTATTAGCAGTGTACTCACAGACCACTGTAAGACTGAGAAGCAGCATAAAGGAAGAGCAGACAAAGAGAAGAGAGAGGCAGGTCACAGTTCATTAAATGCAATAAAAGACTGATTGAGGAAAGTAAAAGCAGAGATTAAAAGAGGATGAAGCTCAATAATGCTCCATTAATTAAGAGAGCCCCAGTAAGGAAACTCTATTAAAGTGTAAAAAAATATAAAATGAATAAATTCTCACCCAGCTCATCGTTAGCGCTCTCCAAGGCTGAGCGACCCTTCCCCAGGATGTCCACGTCGAACACCGCCTGAGGTTCTGTTTCCACAGTGAAGGAGGTGATGGGGTGTTGATAGATGCACTCCGTCATGCTGTCATACAGACACTCAATCAGCTTCTTTACATCTCCACTGATTTCACTCACACTCTGCTCGGTCTTGGGCTGAAGCAGAGACAGTTCACATTAGACCCAGAAAGTAAAGTCGCGAAAGAAAAAGAAAAGTATATATATATGCGTAGATTTTTCTGTGTGTGTGTGTTCACACCTTGATGAGAAACCTGCGCGACAGCTCAACTCGGGTGACATTAGTGAGACCGGCACTCTGGCAGATGGACACAGCGTTAGTGGACCGGGCAGTGGAGAAGTTCAACCTGAAAATATAACATAAAAGACTTTTTTATAATGTAGACTTTCTCTCATATGAACGATTTAAAAGAATTATTTTAATTAAAACTGTACCATATGTTTCCCTATTTACTTTTAAGTCAGGCTCGCCTACAGTCTGCTCAGCACTTTTAAAGATTTCCATATTACTTACCCTTAGTCACAGTGAACACCTGCCTAACATTGTTCAGTACAGACGGTATTTATTTTAATGTATGCTACAGGAAGTCACAAACGTCTTGGCCAGAACCCTCACGGCCTGGCTTGTTTGCAGTTTACCAGTTTGACTTCTTTGTTTCCTGTATTTCATAACCTTAAGTTCTCATTTCACTAACTGGAATCTTATTCATACAGAATGACAATGTCTAAGGCAGGAGGGAAAAAAAGAAAGAAAAAAAGTTGGGGTATATGTGGTCAAAGAATAGAGTACAAATAGAAATGCACAATGTATCGCCAACTGCCAAGAAAACAAACATACAGCACCTGGAACACAAACATTTGAAAATGCACAGGTACAGATTTGTATCTTTCTTCCAGCTCCACCTTCTTGCAGCTCGTAATCGCGACCTGCTGCCTAGGACTGCAATATCTGAACCATTTTAGTTAGAGAGGTGCTGTGGATCTCAAAAAAGAACAAGGACTAGCAATCCCAGCTGCAATCCAAAAACAGTGGAGGTGGATGTCGGATCCTCGCTGGTAAAGCAGCTGATTGCTACCTAGCCAGGACCTCATCAAGTCAGGATTCACAGGGAAAGGCCAGGGCTAGCTGCTTGGCAGTGACTGAACTTTCGAAATAAGAGCAGGGATTGCCTGGTAAAGCAACTGCAGATGGCATCTGTGTGTTTTGTGCTAAGCAAAAAGACTGAGATGCAAATGAATTATCTCTAAAAACCAGGCAGCAGTACCTGGGCCCGATCTCCACCAGTTTCTCCCCACTGCCCTCTGTGAGGTTTGGTTTCTCAGACAGCGGCTCTGCGTGCAGAGGATGACGAAACAACCAGAGTAGAACCCCCTTCTGCTCATCGCTGAGACTCTCGCAGCCTGCAGGAGAAAAATCACAGCAGGACAAAACATTATAAACAGATGTAAATGTGACATTTTAAGTGGTAGACTAGTAAGAAACCTTTAAGGTGAATTCAGTGACTTTAATCCTCATTCTACCCACATCCATAATAATTAGCATCTTCAAGGCCTGTTACACACTCACCTGTCAGTTCCACATTGTAGCACAGCTCGGTCGTGACTAACAGATGTGGGTAGAGCTTTGCTGCCCTTTGTAAGGCCCGACTTTTCAGAGCTTCATTACTGTAGAACCTCACGACAGCCATGACTGATGAAGAGATACACAAATCCAGTTTAAAGGCAGAGGGTAGTGCATTAGTCAAATCAATTGTAGAGGGTCAAAGAAGGTGAATTTTAGGCATCATTTGTCAATAGAATTGAATTAGCCTATTACTAACTGCATTTTCTGAAGTAACGAGTCATTAAATCAGAGTCCAAAGTATGAAATTGATGACCAATATTAAGTGTGCCGACCCTAGTCTCCAGATCGATTCAGGTCAAGACAAACCAATAATGAGATAGCAGGCCACTCGTAATACTGCAAAAAGCCTACAACCCATTCCAACACCTCCGCAAGACCTCAGAGAGGCTGTGAAAGCCATCTATCAGTATAGCAGAGTAATCTATGTTTAGATATGGCAGTTTTCAAAAGCTTTAAGAGCTTTAAATATTTTGATTACAAACCATTACGCTATAGCAGGATTGGGCTACACGTCATTCTGAACCCAAACAGGAAAAAGAACTGGAGTCCTGCAACATGCTATGGGCCACACAGCGCCCGGATTTCATCATCATGGAGTCAGCGATTTAATGAAGGGATAAAAGAAAGAGGAGGGAGGCTGAATCTGCACATTTTGTACCAAGGACCTCGAAGGCACACAGAACAGAGAGGATGTTACAAGATAAATTCTCACTCCGACTTAGGCTTTTTCTTAAAGGTCTTTTTTTTGGATTTTCAGCAAGATTACACAAACTACAGAGGTGAATTTCATGAAATTTGCTACAAAGGTGGAACAGGAGCTAAGAGGAAGAACGCTGGTACAGATCACTTTATTTTGATTTGAAATTCTAAGAATTTACATTAGCAGAAAACGCACTGAAATCTAATTTTCATTTACTGTACATTAAGTTCAAAACAAATAACAACTATTAATACTGCACGATCTCAATTTATTTGTAGTTTTTAAAAGTTTTCAGTCCACTGTACGTTTGATTCAAAAGGAGAAAAAGGTTGCAAATCGTCACAGAAAGCCAACGATATCAGCATGTTGAACATACAACCCAGGGACCACAACAAAGTTTGAAAGTTGTATTCAAGTCATTAACTATTCCAATTTTTAATTACAAAAAAAAGTTAATCCGTTTTTGGTAAAACATCTGGAAAATGTCTAGATCCAGACTCAAGTTGTTTGAATTATAAACATGTATAACACTTTTGCAAGGTTAGAAAACCAACATGTGAAGGTTTTCTTTGATCTGTACTCTACATGTATTGACATATGTGCAGAGAATAAGTTTTTTTCCTCCACATAAGAAATTCCGGGCTCCCCTAAAGAAAAATGAGCAGTACCCTAGCACTCATTAAAAATATTCTAATTAAAAAATAATTCATGTCATCAGATTTTCAAGAGATAAGAGATGTTTGTCATTAACACTTATGATTTCATGGTTTCAAAAGTATTTATTCATTTCCTTATATATATTTGCTGTGGCTCAGGTGAACATTCTATTAAACTTCCTTAATTTTACACTTAATAAAACCTACATTACAATAATAAATGCAGAACTATGTCCAATATAAAATCACACACACAATCCTGATTCTGATAAATGGCCCACTGATTGCAGGTCACACACTGCACGGTCAGGAGTTTTCTGTTAGTGTTTAACACGCTACAAACTGCAACCCCCTTCAACATAAACACACACACACACACACACACACACACACACACACACACACACACACACACACACACACACCTCTGTGTCAACTGACTGAAACA
Organism: Rhamphochromis sp. 'chilingali'; assembly: GCF_963969265.1. Lineage (NCBI taxonomy): Eukaryota > Metazoa > Chordata > Actinopteri > Cichliformes > Cichlidae > Rhamphochromis > Rhamphochromis sp. 'chilingali'. The sequence goes on along the minus strand of NC_137931.1, from coordinate 40,588,502 downwards.
CAACAACGACACATTATAAGGGATACAACTTCTTAAAAAGTGACTCGTGTCTAAAAAGAGCTGGGGGAGTTTTCCATGTTTCCTGTGTGGAAGCTAAGCGGCTAAAAGGCAGCAGAGTTAGCAGAAAGCACATTAGCTAACTTACGTGCAGCAGCAGTTACGCTGTCTGGGATCAAACCTGGTCTCTGCTGGAGTCCCGGAGTGACTTCTGCTCCTGCAGGACAGACTGAAAGCGGCTGGGTTAGCTGCGGTCTGCACACTGACTGACTGAATGGATGGAAGGATGGCTGGACCTCTGCACCCACGTGTGAGCCACTCAAACTGCAAGACGCATGCGCAAGTGGGTGTCGTAGCAAAGAGTGATTTACAGTATTTGCTCAGTGATGATCCCCAGTATTTAAACTGTGGTAAATTACTTTTTGGCTTATAATCTGTCAATTTTATCCCATATTTCAGCCATATTTCTTATGAATGATATCAACTACTTTTGAGCAACAGTGAACTTTCCTGTCACAAGTTAGAAGCTGGAATCTGTTTGTTTTTGTTTTGTTTTGGCAAAGTGATTTCTATTTATCCTTAATTTATTCTGTGAAAGTCTCATTGCCATTAAAAATGCCTTTTTCAATCGAGTTCTGGCCAAACAGGACCAGAAATTGCACAACAGTCCTATAAAGATATTTTAAGTGGGCAAAAAGGACAAAAGGAGGATAATGCTTTCAAAACAGGTTATTTCTTTATTTTATATAAATCCTCTTTGTAAATCCTGTTGATGGCAGTCTGTTTATCATTATCAGCAAACATACTAGAAGTTTCAGCGATGTCAGTGAATTTTGGGAGGCTTTGAACTTTTAATGTGAAAACTGCCAACAGGGAAGCAACTTGTAAATTATTTTGTACTTTTCCTTTTAAAATTTCTAAAACACATGAAAAGAATCTTTTTATTTAAAATGATTCAGAACAAGCTGAAATTAATAGAACTGGGGTGGGGGGGGGGGGGGGGGGCATGTCATTTAGATCTTCATGCTGGAAAACTTTGGGGGTTTACTTCGACTATTAATCTTAGTATTTCTAACATCCTGTCCCGGTGATCCTGAAGAATTGTATACAGCTCAAGGGAGCCAATTACTGTTTTCCTTATTTCTTCTCATATAAACTCACCCTGCACATCTTTCCTGCCTCGGGTCTTTGTGGCAAAAATTCAACAAGGTGCTGAAAAAGTTCCTCAGAGATCTCAGTCCACAGTAAGCTAGTAAACATCACACAGCTGCTGCAGATCTGGTGACTGTGGAGGCCATCTGAGTACAGAGGACTCACTCTCATGTTCATTTAAATTTTGTGACACCACAAACTAGCCTGCTGGAAGCAGCCATCAGAAGATAGGTACAATACTCAGGTCAGCTGTGGCCTTAAAATAATGCTCATTTGGTACTAAGGGGCCCAAAGTGTGCCAAGAAAGTATTGCCCACATCATTACAACACAATCACAAGCCTGATACAAGGCAGGGTAGATCCATGTTTTCATGTTCTTTATGCCAAATTCTGACGCTACCATTCAAATATATGTGCAAATAAACCCTGTAAGCAAAAAGCTGCTGTGGGTGCAGGTAATATAGTCATCTCAGGGACACAATTCATGTTGTGAGTAAAGAAATAGCCCCCAACTGCTGTTTAAACTTGATGTACCAGGTACAGCCAATCAGAAAAGAGTTGGCTCTAACTAAAGGTGACATTAAAGAGAGAGGATAGGATACACTGGGTTTGCACCCAGGAGCAGAATAAGGTAAATAACTACTATTTTGAACTGTGAGTAATACAGTGCTGCTCTGGTGCAGTCCAAAAACAGAAATATGGAGTTGTAAATTCGCATAATAGGCTCACTCTCTCAAGCTATAAAAAACAAAGCAATTGAAGACATTTTCTTAGTTGTGTAAAACGTTTTGAAAATTGGAAAATATATGCAGGAGGTTGCAGACATTTTAATGCAAGTGTTGAAGGAAAAGAACAAAAATACTCCCACACACACACACACACATAAAAAGTCAAGAGTTGCAGTCTTAGATATATTTAATAAATTAAAGCCAAGGTACAAAAAAAACCAAGTACATTTCATACCTCCCTCCCCTCCACCTACAAGTCGTTCTTTAAACTGTGACAAACATTGTTCATTTCCTCGCCTCAGAGTAAGAGCGAAACACCGACAGAGGATCGGCGTTCGACGTCACAGTTCATATCAGACTCTGAAGCAGAACAGCTCACTCCAAAGCCGATTCATGCCTCGGATCTCACTCCACAAATCGCATCTCTACCCTACCTCGCCCCCACCCACCCCCTCCCCACAAAAACACATACATGCTACATGTCTGCAGGCACCGCGGATAAGACAGAAGGATTAGACTGAGATAAAGTTTTATCAGAGACCACAAAGTACATTTCAAATGCTGAGTGTTATTAGGTGTCAGCTGGTCCTGCTGATTCACTAGACAGTGTATTTTACAGCCCTCGCATCACTTCACCAATAATGTCTCAGGCATATTAGATGAGCACAGAATGTCGGTTACAAAAAAACTTTCTCAGCGGTCTTGCAATTTGTTACTGAACTCTCTAATCCTTCTCGGTCCTCTCCAAGGCAGTGACCCAGGTGGGTAAAAGGATTCTGGGTAGCTTGTTTGCAAGCAGTTCGTTAAGAGCAGTAGTTGGTGTCAATAACAGATAAGACGGATGAATCTCAGCAATGATTTTCCACATGAAAAGGAGGTTTAATAGATGGGTGTGGTTGCTGGTGAGCAGCATAGGTGAAATATTTGGCCGTGCATGGTCAGTTTTAATGAAGAGAGTAAGCTGAATAAGAGTGGTATGAAGATACGAATGGATGACTGGGCTCTTTCTTTAAAAAACCGGCAGAAATTATGCATGTGAACTGTAGGTCTGATATAAGTGCACTAAACAAGTGGAAAAAGATATAATCTGTGCAGACACACGCGCACACATTCATGCACAACCTCTCATACATACAGGTATGAACACACGCATACACTCAAATACACATAAGTGTTCAGCAATAACTGTTAATATGCACAAGTTGATTAATATTTTTGCACAATTACAGTGACTAAGCAGTCCACCGTCAGGATTATTATTCCCTCCCAGCAGTCCCTTCTTCATTTACATCTTGGGCCGCGTTCTCTTCCAGCAACTACAATTTATTTTCCTTTCATTTTGTTACTGTAGGCAGCCCTGCTTCACCTAAGGGACCACTGCATTACCCACTATCTACAAACCTGAGGAGACTGCAATATGACTGGGTGGAATCATATGTACATGAGGTACAGCCCTGTACACAATGGGCAGGGCAAGACTGACCAAGTTAATGTGGTCTTCAGCTTTCTGTCTCCATATAAATCCCATAAAAGGCATTTATTTAAAAACAAAACACAAAAATGAAAGATCCATGATAATTTGGCAAATGCAGAGATCACAAGGGGCATGAGTAGGACTAAATATTATATCGACGTCAGTCTTCCTGCAGAATCCCCCGCCTCTCCCCCTAAGATTGGTCCTTTTCTCCTTTCTTTATAGCAGCAGCAGGACTGAAAACCACTGTCTTAATATATGTGCATACATATACATTTATATAATTAATTTGATTCATTTTGAAAATAATGTTAAGTAGCTACGTACGATACCACTACCATTTCATATGGATGCTAATCACCAGGAAACAATCTAGGAACCACAGGAAGATCTAGAAAGGCAGAACAAGACAGAGAGAAAAGGAGATGTGTGGCAGCACTTCTCCTCAAAGCTTGACTTAACAAAAGACCTTTAAGTAAGAGAAGAGAGGCAAGTGGGCGAGAGAAACAATCAAGGTTATAACAAAAAAAGAAAAAAGAAATCATGGCCTCTCTAGAGCCATGGATTTAATGTTTGTCCATTAATCCAATGGCGCGTCTGCACTGGAATGGTTTCATGTCTTGTTCTGCAGCGGGTTCGGTTACATTACAATCATTTCATGATATCTTCGCTGAAGGGGTTCATGAGAACTGTGTAGTTGTGGCATCCAGCTGTTTTGCACTGAAGACAGGTCATGGTTAGGTAAAAGTTCAAGGGTAGAGTTTCAGTACTCAGCGGCGTACTCTGTACCATGGAGACCTCTGCACAGTAGCGTAAACTCCTTCACTATATCCTTCACCCTCCTCTTGTTCACTCGCTCTCTGTTTAACAATAGAGAAGAAAAGAAGGCAGAAAAGAAACAATTATAAAGTATATGTAAATTGCTCCTTGGGCTGCTTCCTTCTTTGTGTGCAAACATGTGTTTAAAGCATAATCAGTAAAGTCTCATATTTTACAAACATTTGTCTCCAAACTTAGAGCAGAACTCTGGTTTGTTTTCCCCCTTGGTGCCGTTCCTTTGTGTAGCTGTGACACAGTAATCGCGCTCGGGTGCAGACAAAACCAACCGCACTGAGACACTTTGGAGGAGGTAGTTTTGTGTGGTTCGTTTATGGTGTGAATGTGATTTGACCTCAATCTGAACAAACTACCAGGAGTAAATTTCCAGTTTGAGCAAAAAAACGCATGTATGCCGTGTATTCTGGGAAGTAACAAGGTCCAATATACGTGCTGTGGTCTGTACGGGCTAGCAACTGTGAACTTAACTTAAATCTCCAACAGTTCAGAACACAGCATCCGTATTTACTGTTGTTGCTCACACTCCAGACATATCTAGCCAATGATCATACTGAACAGTCTCGCGTGGTTTGTAGTGACAAATTATCACAGTGAACACGTTATAAGTTTACAAACTCATCAACAGATTAGGACCAGAGTAAATGAACAACAGATGTGACAATGCCTCAAGTAATGGTAATTTAATGGTCGGGCATGGCACAGCAATAAGCATTTCACCTCATGTCATACTGTGTATGCATATGTTATGTGACAAAAAAAATTTGAATTTTACTTGAAATTTGAAGTATGGCACCTCTTTTTTCTGGAATAATCTACAGAAGGACCTGAAACTGTCAGAGTTGGTGGTGATGCAGAACAGTCCTCTTGGTCAATGTGATGTTACTTGTTCTTAAAGTGTTATCGCATATGATGTGAGTCTCACACTCCCTCGATTTTACTGTGCGTTTCTGTATTTGTTTCATATGTTAAATATCAGTGAGACCAAATAAAAGGATGACATTATGGATGTGTGTGTCCAGTGGTGTTACCTGAGTATCTGGTGTGAAAAGTTATCTTTCTGCTCAGCTGTGATCCGTGATGATGGGAATCCTGGAGGTTGCAGCGCCTCTTTCAACCACACGGCGAGAAGAGAGAAGCAGTGCTTGTTCAGACAAAACAGCACATCTGCAAACTGGTCCATCAGACTCCGAGACGCCCCACCTCCAATGCCCTGGGGAGAGCAGAGGAGGTAAATTACATCAGGGACTTAATCGCAGTAAATGAGGAAGAAGAGTTTGGAGTGTAATAACACAGCAAACTGCAGGATCACTGAAATGATGAAACATTTCTGTGGTGTGAATGTGGTGCTTCTCACCTCCAGAACGGCCTGTACCAACAGCTTGCCGTCCTCCTGCACCACTCTGGCTAATGGAGGCACGTCTGAGCAGTGGGGTAATAGTTCAGTCTAAGACAGGAACACAGAGAGAATCGTCAAATTTAAAGACAAATGACTCACTTCTGAACACACTCGTATGGTTTAAGCTCTGTGTGTGTGTGTGTGTGTGTGTGTGTGTGTACTTACAAAGAACAAGCACGTTGACTTGACAGTTGGAGCCTCAGGAAATTTGAGTGACAGAACTCCTAGAAGTGGGAGACAGAAACTACTGAAGGCTGGTGTCAAACATTTACAATTTGTACTTTGTACTGACAAGCACACATTCACAGAAACTGTAGCAAAACACACAACAGTGTGTATGGTTGTCTAAATCATGTGCAAACTTACCGCAGTGGAACACTGCTTTCACGTCGAGGCTCTCAGACAAGAACAAATCAGGCTTCCGTTTGAGGGCCTAAAAGCAGATAAAGGAATTAAACAGAGTATGTTTTTGTCGGCCCGACCCAATCGGTACTGCTTCACCACATTCCACTGCATAAGATCCTTCAAATTTCTGGTATCAACAATACCCGCTAAGCCTGGTAGTCAGATCTGACAGCAACACGGGCAAGGAGCCAGATCTGCCTACCAGGCTGCAATACTCTCTCTCCGTCTGTTTAGGAAGAACTATATGCAAACTCATACAGAGATCCTCCAATGCAGAAGTCGGCAGGTGTAACAAACAAATTGCACAAAATCAAACTTTGAAATCATTTGAAAACTTAAGTCAAACTAAAAGCAATGGTGGTTTTGGGCTCGTTTCTTGAACTCAATTGTATTCCAAACATTACATTCCTTGTTTTTGGTTGACTGGATTGAATATGCAACAGAAGTGTGTAAGTAATTAACATGTGCAGATAAAGAGAAAGACAACTCATCTCATAATAATGAACTCATTCAGGATGGAGGAGAGGAGAGAGGGAGAGAGGGAAAGGGAGAGATGAAGGTCAGATCTATCCAAAGATAGAAAACCAAGGAAGAAGAATGAAGACGAAAGACAAAAATATAAAACGGGAGAGCCATCAGCCAATTTGTCTGAACTGATTAATATTAGTTGAATATTAATTCATTTGGGCTTTGATTGGCTCTGGGCTGGAATGACTTCAGAGGAGGACTCAGCTCAGAGACTAATCAGTCACCTGAGACCACAATGCTGATACTCATACTGTTGCATCATCCTTCCCATGAGCGCCGCATCAACTAAAATATTTCCTCTGAGGTTCTGAGTTTGTGGATTTATTTTTTCCAGATGAGGAAATCTACCCTGGTGTTGACTTTAGGGAAAATGGTTAAAGACATAATACGATTTAAGTGTGTCAGGTGGTGGATTTTATTGCAAAATGACTTCAAACAAGTCCTCTTGATCTTTTGTTATAAAGTAGTAACTGGTTAAGGGTTTACATGGCATGTGTCATGAGAATTTAAGACATCAGAGGGTATAAAACCCTTCCAAAAAACCCAGGGTCATTTTAAAAATGCCCTGTTATCTTACTGAAACAAGACTGGTTATGTGATGATGGTAACTTGGCAGTGAGAAGAGAAAATCCTGCATTTTTGCAAGAGGCCATAAAAAATGTTTTATTAGCTGATTACCTGAATATAACCTGAACTTACAAAATAAGGATTTTGGTTGTTTTTCCTTACTGTACTGGGCACACTGCACAGATAAAGCTCATTTCTACAGGGCAAATAAAAACTCTACATGAGTACAGCGCTATGTTTTTGTGGTGAGGAGACTGTTAGAATCAAAAGCGTTTGAGGAGAGACAAACGTCCCGTTTTCAAACATTCCCCTCGTGTGTTACATTCCACTGCCTTGCCTATGTAACAAAGAACAGAAAAGGGTATATTTATATAGAGAGAGAAGAGGACAGAGAAACAGGTCGGAACTAGAAAAAGAGAAAGAGAGAGAAACCCAAAGTGAATGAAATAAGAAACCAAAAACACACCTGAGCTTGGAGTTGCATAAATGAATCAACAATATCAGGATGATCCCTGGGTCCTAAAATATAATAAAGATGAAACTTAAGAAATCATAAGAGAATAAGAATAATATACAAACAGCAACTTAATAGATTCAACAGTCATGTGGAAATAAAAGAGAACTCAAAAATATTTCATTGAAATAATTCACACGTGAGTAAGGAACGAAGGGGAGAAGGGGGGGAGGGGCATATGAAGCTTTGGCAGAGTCTTGGAAGAAGAGACCAACCAAAAACAAAACACAGGCAGAAGACAAAGACATGGGTCTGTTTGGAGAGAGAAACGGAAAGAAGTAACGAGAGAAAAAGAACAAACCTAAAAGAACAAAAGTGTGTTTGGAGTGGGAACCCAGGAGGCACCTCTGTTACTGTTACAGCTTGGAGGAGGAAAAAACAAGGAGAAAAAAAAAGGCACCAAACCAGAATGAACCCTCTTTTATCTCCTCCTCATGAGGCGCCGCCGACATCAACACCATCAAATAGCAAGCAAAGCATTTCCTCTCATTTAAACGAGCACCTCAGAGGTGAAGGTTACTGTAAAGGGTCCATTCAGCACTAGTCAATAACATCCCCATTGGTTCAAATGAGAGCCCACAGCATCAATAGGAATCACATTTAACATTAAGGACAGCTTCACTTATCACGACCTCCCTTTATGCTGGACACAGACTACAAGGCTCTGAAAACATATGATGCAGAGTTAAACACACATCTCTTGTAAAAGCGGAAGAATCCACATTGAAATTTTTGACTTTCGGGATCAATCCAATAGCGAAAGGTTGACGTTGGAAGGACTCCAACTTTTTCTTTTTTCTGGATAAAAGAAAACAGATGTAGTGAGCGCCCAGCTTTGGCTGTTCCCAGACTCCAAACAAAGTTTCCTGCTCGATACCCTCCTCCAGCCCACTACCACACAGGAACACTTCCGAGACAATTCAGGATTATTCAAAAGGGTTGTGATAGTGAGCCTGACTAATTCTTGGACAACAGTGGTTGCAGTCGTATGGAGCAAGCCCTCCCTGCTATGTTATATGTCAACTGAAAAAAGCTAGTCTTTTTGCTGTGACTGTATCCAGTACTAATACTACTGCAGGACACCTGCTCAGAAAACAAGAGTTTAGAGGAGGGAGGAGAGGCAGCCATTACTTAATCAGTCAAAACAGGAAAAGGGGGAGAAGAAAAGGGGACAACACAAAGGGAAGGGGAGTATCAGACAGACTTGGCAACAATACTCAAAGCCATGTTTAATGAAAGAGGAGATATCGACTCGAAGATGTCCATTTATGTCAAATATTTAATAATCACTCTAGCCCCCGGGTTACGCATATGAGGAAACTTTTCCTCAATGAAATACTTACATTGGTTTGTAAATGTAAAAGACAAATAAATGTAATAAATAAATTCCCCTATTGAACAGAATCATGACAACATCTCAACTGTTACAAGATAGTAGCAGATAGCAATAATCTGAAAATGACTTGAATCATAAGTGGAAAAAAAGGTCTGCTTTTATGACTCTCTGTCAACACACCAAGCAGACAGACAACTCCGCTCACATTATTGAGTAATTAGAGTGAATGTCTAAAGGTCGACTGTGGAGTCCGATGACCTGTAACCTTTTTTGTTGTTTTCTTTTTTATGCTCCCAGGCTGACCTGTTAGCAAAATCTACTATGTTGCACAAGTATTCTTAGCAGGAAGCATCAATGGACATGAAATAAAACCACCTCTGCTAAACCAAATCAAAAACTGTCAAATCAAATACGACTAGAAACATGTACTCAAAAAAGGAGCATGTGCACATTCAGGCAATTTTTTTTTTTTTTTTTAGGTGCCTGACAAAAAAAACTCCAAAATAAATCACAATATGTTGTGAAAATTATACGTCCACGATTTAAAGGTCTACCTCTGCAGAATGTAAAGGAAAGATTAACTAACTATTAAATTAGAGCCAAATAATGTGCAGCTTTTCTGTCTTTTTCAGAAAAAAACCTACCTGATTTTAACAGAAACCGTTTATATTACTGACACTCCCGCCCCTGCAGGACCCCCTACCTTGCTGGAAGATGGACAGTGTTACCGAAGTAACCAGCTCAAACAGAGCCTTGATGGGTGGGAAGTGGTCTGTCTCACTGGCAAAGATATGCACCATCTGAAACAGCAGGGCCTCACATTAAAAACTATTTTTACTTACACATAAAAAACTGGGTTACTCAAAGGAAAACAGGCTGCAGTATGAAGAAAGGACTTTAAACAGGCAACAAACTAACCAGATAATTACTGACTACCAGACACTTTATTAGGTAGGCTTCACTAGTATTGAGCTCGGCCCCCTTTTCCTGTCAGAACTGCTTTAATTAATTGTGGCATAGATTAAACAAGGTGCTGGAAACATTCCTCAGAGATTTTGGTTCATATTCATGACATTTTTGTGAGACTGTTTTATAAATTTTATGTTCAGTTTCTCATTCTTTGCCGACAGGAGTGATGCCTGGTGTGACCTGCTGCTGCAAACGCTCATCTGCTTCAAGGTTCAATGTGTTCTGCTTTCAGAGATGTTCTTCAGACCTTGCTTGTAACAAGTGGTAATTTGAGTTGCCTTGCTATCTGCTTGAAGCAGTCCAGCAATTCCCATCTGACCTGAGGCATCAACAAGGCATTTGGACTATTCTCTGAAAACCTCAGAGACAGTTGTGTGGCAAAAATCCCAGTAGATCAGCAGTTTTTGAAATACTCGCACCAGCTTGTCCACACCAGAATCAAAGCCACTTAGATCAGCTTTTTACCCCTTATTCTGATGCTCAGTTTGAACTTCAGCAGGTCATGTTGATCATGTCCACTTGCTTAAACTGACTGAGCTGCTGACATGATGGCTGATTAGATATTTGTGTTAATGAGCAGCTGAACAGGTGTACCGAACAAAGTGGCTGGGGACTGGAGGGATTTTTTTAGATTCATTTTAGAAGGCAAGCACATATTCTTCTATTTTCTTTCTTTACTGTTACCCAGTGGAGAGATAAAAACAAACTTTGTATTATTACTTTTAATTCCTCCAGTATTTCTGGATTTTTCTTATCTGTGGAAATTGGCATAATTGACACTTGTTTAGTAAGTAGACATTCACACGTTCAACTGGACTTGCATTTGAGTTTTAAAAGAAACGGACAAAAAAAAAAAAAAAGGAAGAAAAAAGAAAAATTAGGTTTCTTCTGCAGAAACCTTCCTGCTTAGGCTACAAACTTTAACTTAAAACATATGCTGTGAAGCTGCAAATAATAAAAAAATCGGACTAAATACCATCTGTAAATAAATACACCAGACCTTTTTCTGCGGAGTAAAAACCTAACACATTTATTTGACATTATAAATAGCACTAAACTGTCAGTAACTGCTTTTAATAGGTTCATAGTGTTCTTGCTTAACCTCCTGAAGGAAAATGTAATCAGTAATAAAAACATGTTTCAGTTATGTGGCAACATAAATCCTACTAGAAAGTCTGGTGATGAATAAATACCAAAACTCTGGATCATGACTTACAATGTTATTTAGCATTCTCATTAACCTTGGACTTGCTGGCACATAGCTCTGTAACTCCTACACTACCACTTTTAACAAAGCATTAGAGCTTTAAAAGCAAATGAAAAGATACTCATATATGTCTAAATCTCTGACCAAAATGTGTGTGTACCTGTCGGGTGAGGTCAAGGGCTGAAGCCTGCGGAATGGTACTGTACATCTGCCCAAGCATCTCACTTAGCTGAGAAACCATGGGAGCAAAGTCATGAAGGAGAGTTTTCACTGACTTCTCAAAGATGGCACACACCGCCTGAGGGATATTACAGGATTAGCTACATAAAATATAGACAAAATATAAAGGCATGCATTGCACATCTTAACAACTCACCTCTACAACCTGTGAGTCGTTGAGCCACTTGCTGAGTACCGTCTGTATGAGAGCAAAAACTTGTTGCAAAACAACCACGACCTGAAACACACAGACATCATTAACCATAATCTGCTGACATCTGTGAGTCCATATAGTGCGGCTATGATTGTTATTGTTATAAATAGAAGTATAAATCCCCAGTCATGAGTTTATTCAGTGACATCCTGATGTGTTCAGTGACGGAGACAGCACGGGTTGGGTTGTAGAGAATTAAAGTCAAACGGCTGCAAGGGCTATGCATCTCACTGCTTTCCATGTCTACTTAACTAGAGTGTATCATGCTATAAAGCTGTAAAATGGTACACTCTCTGTGTTTATATTAGCTCAAATCTGACAAATACAGATTCAGCTCATTGACGACAGCCATAGAAACTGTTCATTCACGCAACACTTCTAATTAAAGTGATGACTGTGTGCTGTGACTGACCGGGTTTGGTCCTGGTGGAGGTGGGGCTGTTTTGACAGGTGGTGCTGAGCCGTCCGCTGACTCGTCATCCTGCTTGCTAATGTCGAGCGTAGTGAATAGGTTGGACAGCAGCCCCAGGATGTGGATGATTGCTAACTTATTAGAAGGATTAGGCTGAAGGAACAACGAAAAAAGAGAAACAGATTACTTCTAATTGGAAATTTGCTCATTTACAACCTAATGCCGGGACCCAGACTGACTAAGAGCATTAGTGTCAGCCTTGAAATCTATAACTGCTTAATTATTTAAGACACAAACAAATCTTGAAAACTAAGACATGTTGGCACAATTACAATTGCGAACAGAAGAAACAGTTTTAAGAATGATTCAAAGGTATCAACAATTCAAGGCGGTAAGAAGTGAAGTGTAAATAAAAACAATAAATGAAATTTGACACTAAATAATCTATTCAGTAATAATAAACTCAATGTTACGGTTAGGTTAAATTTGTTCTTTCATATTTATATCTTTACAATTAAACTGTTAAATTATCATATTTTCAATTACAATTTCAAGTGAAAAAAATAATAAATTTTTTTTTTTGTCTTGTTGTCATACCACTTTTCTTAAAGGCATCATCACACCCACCCATGCAAACACACTTAGCACAAACACACCATCACAGGTAAAAACATTAGTAGGAGTTTCACAGGCAGTGGTTAATAATTGCCATTTTTGGTGGAGATGTAACAACCAAATTGCAACAAAGAGAACAAACATGTAGTTGCCACACCCTCTAAGAGCCACATCTTTTATGTCTCCTTCAAATCCATTGACAGTCCCATGCTAATCCTGCAACAACTGCAGCTGAACTACAGTTCATGGACAAATGCTTCTCAACAGCCCCCAAGTGCCTCCATCAGTTATTTATTCCCCCATCACATGTCATGGTCATTCACCCCTGACGTAATGCAACCCGAAGGTCTCCCCACTAGGTGCCACTATTTGTCCGGCACCAGACACCACCTGATTTCCTAGTCTGATGTAATGCCGATACATCAAAAAGCAAGACAGAAAACAATAAGAGGGGGAGGAAACGAGGATGGGTAAGACATGGTTTGACTGTGTGTGCGTATTTTGTGAAGGATGGGAGGTGAGACAGGGCCAGAGACAGACACAGAAATGAAAAGCTTCATCTAAACTGACATCTCTATTCAGCCCATCCAGGGTCTGTACTGATAAAAACAAACAATACCACACACAAAAACAAGCGATCAGGAGAAAACCTGTTCTGTTCCACAAACAGTAAATATCAGACTATTTTTAGACAGGAACAGCTCTATATTTGTACTATCCAGTATGACAGTTTATTGGATGTAACATTTAAACAGAGTCATGAATTTTCTTTTGCCTGACTGTTTGCTCACAAGCATGACCTACTGTAAGTACATTGGTGTAGGCAATTTTATTTTCCCAACTCTGCTTTTATCCTGTGGATGTTTCCATGAGTAAGAGAAAGGGTGTCTTTGCTACTTCCATGTGAGTCACTAGCCCATGGTGCAGGGTCAAATCCAATCTGGTCCCGCAGAGATATGTTCCACTGCAGTGACACCACACAGACACAAGGCCTGTTCCTATTGGCCAGAATCCAACTGTGCCTGCGTTCTGTTTGTGTGTGCCGTTTCACGTTGGTTTGTATACGTACCGTCTCATCTGCTAGTTTCTCCAGTTGCTGAATGTAGGGGGTTATGAGAGAGTGAAGGTTTCTTAAGATGTCTTCCACGGGGAGAGCAGAGAGCAGAAAGCCAAGAGCCTGCATGAGCCACATACACTGACTTGTCTGCAAGAGGAAGGAATCGCAGGTTTAGCTTTAGTTTAAGCAAGCTTTAAATCATCACAAAGATCTATACAGACATAGCTAACAGATTGTTGCACAACACATAATCTTCAGACTACAGGCTGCAAACATGTCACATAATCCTTTCACAGCTTTTCTCATTTAATTGTCACTTCTAAACTGAGTGCCAGGACAGAGACAGAAACAGAGACTGAACGTGACACGGTAAATACTGACCTTGTGTATCTGCTTGATAAGCACCTCCTTGATGGAAAAAAAGAGAGAGAGAAAGAAGGCTGTATGATTTTGAGAGCTCAACAAAAACATCTCAAAATAGCAATAAAAAAGTAATCCAAAATAATCCAACTGAAGTCAGTTCAAAGTGTACTTATTTCTGGAAAACAAGAACATTACAAAAATCTGCAACACCTTAGCTTCCAAAAACGAAGAAGGAAGCAGTTAGATTATCAACTTCTTAAATCCTGGAACAATTTGGAAGAAAGTACACAAGCGTATAATATCCACACACCTGTGAGACAGCGACTATGTTTGTCGCATATTGGGGTAGGTCATATTTGCACTCCCTACAGATTTTCTTGAGGGTTGACACTGAAGACACAGAAAGGTCTGGGTTTCCTAAAGCTTGTAGCACCAAGGGAAGGACACTGCTAAGCATCACTGGGTGGTCTGCCAACCATTCAGCGAGAGCACCTAGAATTCAGATACAGATCAACAAACTATTTGTGTGTTTTTTCTGTATGCACCACAACTGTCTAGTCACATGAATTACCATTATTTACATTTGATATTCATTTTATTATCTTTATTGTCTTACCTATTGTGAACATCACTGTGTCTGCTAACTGGACGTTGTTGATGTTGATTCTGGGGATGAGACCTATCAAGCCTGGGATAACGTCAGAGTAATTTACATCTATCGTCTCTGCTATGGACTGGAAGCCATACAGCAAAGCTTCTGTGTGCTGAAGGAGGAAGAAGAAGCGTATCAATGTATTTGTGTACAAAATAAGAAAGGTGACGCAATTATAATAGCTTAAGGAATGGATTAAAAGAAGAAGAAGTGATAAATAAATAAAACATTGGAAAGAAAAAATAATTCAAAACTGAAATCAAAATGTTTTTTGTTTTTGTGATTACACATTTCGCTTTTACGTCTATTTAGGTTATATAAGTCTACAGGTGCTAGCCTCAAAAAAGAATTATATCTGCCATGACACATTTTCAGTCCAGGCTCTTTTGCAACACTGAAAGAAACTGAAAATAGCTTAGATTACTTCTTTGCTTGTTTATGTGTCTATGTCTCACCCACCTGCCATGATGTAGGCTGCTCTGCATTAGTCAACAATCTTCCCAGTTTGTCATACAGGTTACTCAGCAGCTCAGATCCCAGCATTTCATACACATACATGAGTGTGTCTGAGATATCCACTCTGAAGGACAAACGTGCACAGACAGACATTTTAGGGGCACGGACTCTAGAAACCTTATCCATTGATCTGTTTACAAGACAGGTTTTGCCCTCTCAGCTGTCAGTTCAGTGAGAGTCTATTAGAGGAATACATGCTCATTTGTTGACCAATCATCCTGTCAGTGAGTAATTTCTGAAACTCTTAGACCATCACCGAAACACTTGCACACAACAGCAGTGGCACAAACGGGCTTGTGCAATAGACTGAGACAGATCCATGCATACAAATGCGCAAACACAAAAGCAAACAAACACACCTGTAGATTCGGAACTGCTCTTTTTCATCTGAGGACCAGGATGCATACTCCTGATCAGAGGGGAACTGGGCTTTGTGCAGCAGGACATCCACCAGCTGGAAATACACTGGCCTGTAGACCTGCAGATATACGGCCTGTTTGTCTGACTCAAATGACATGATCTCATCCTGAGAAGAAAGAGATAAAGAAGAATCAAATCGATGGTCTTTTACATAAAATGACTGAAATACTTCCAAGGTATCTATCTGACTCACACAAAGTTCACAAAAAAACAAGAACTGATTTTGGTTAATAGTTTAGATTTTACAATAATAACACAATTACCCAAGCTCTGCAAATAGAAACCAACCATGAAACAGATAATATAGAAGACAAAACCCAATGATTTCAGAGCTGCAATTAATAATTTAAAAAATGAAGACAAAGACCTATGACAGCCCGAAGAAGAGTTTATTTGTGCAATATGAAGTGCAGAATGACTCATGTTCTCATGAAGTCTGTTAAAAGTGAATTGCAAGCTTTGTGATACTATGGAAGAGGTAGCAAAACTTAATGGAAGGGATGGTTTTGAATGCCCAGTAAAGACATGACTAGCAGAAACATCTAGACTTACTGGGATTACCCATAAACACATTTTATATACTGTAAGAATCTAACCTTGAGGTACAGATCTGATTTGAACATCACTCACTTGTAACGTGTACCAAAAGGTGAGTGTGAGGGAGCTCGTTGTCTCATTGACTGGGTAGTGGCCGGGGATGCCTGTACAAAACATGATCATGTTGACTAAAGCCAAGAAGCTCTGCCAGTGATCCACCTGCTCCAACAGAGTCCTGGAGAGAGTGGGAGAGACGAGTGTAAAGGGAAAAAGAAAGAGATAGAAGAAAGGTGTGATTTGGCAAGTGCACAGTGAAGTTAGTACACATTTAAACTAGACTACTCCTCTCTTTAAACAACACATAAAACGCTGACAGTGTAAAGACAGTTTAAAGCATGATTTATTTCATACAAACTGAGCTCAGTAAAAACCAAGATTTAATTGGGGGTTTATTCCCCTCCAAAGTAGGGATGGGTATCGTTTAGGTTTTATCTGTACCAGTACCAAACCGGTACTTTTGAAACGGTGCCGGTGCTTAAACGGTGCTCGAACCGGTGCTTAAAGAATGGAAAACACAAAATTGGTCCAAAAACCTCATGTTCAGCTGTTTTTTTGTGAAAAGATAACAATGTTAGCCTTTTCTGCCGCTATAGGGGATTTATGGCATCACTCTTGGCTGGAAGCAGTGCTTAATCAATGGAAAAAACACAAACTTTGTCCAAAAACCTCTCATGTTTAACTGTTTTCCACTTTTTCTTTGGTCATTTTAGCCTTTTTGGCCAGGGTGAAGGGAGTATCTGCCATCAAACAAGAAGACAGCCGCATGTAACTACGACGGTGTTTGCTAGTTCACCTTACGTGCATTAATGTAATAACGTGGTTAGCCTACTCAACGTAAATTACACACGAACAACATTAAGCTACTCACGCAGAGAAGAACGGCTGCTGCTGCATCATCATCCATCATCATTTCTGCTGCACTGGCAGGGCTAGGGGCCAGGACTCTCCTCTTTGGGTTTTTGGGGGATGTTGCTAACTCCGGGTCACAGGCAACCCATGTGCAGTAGATGTGCACGATGTGAGGTCTCGCAGCAAGCTATCAAATACGGCGCATTTCTCGGCTTTTAACAAAATGCTATAAGTCACCAGGTGTTTCATCAGATTCGAGGAGTCACCTCCTTTGCACAGTATCACCTTAAAGCACTTGTTGCAGGCTGCTGAGTTTGCATCTTTTGCTGTGAAGTACAGCCAGACTTTGACCCTTCACCTTGGGCATTTTTAATCTGTAGCTCTGCTCTAAAAGGGCCCGCCTACTACACTTGCCATAATGGCACCGGATACTGGTACCCATCCCAACTCCAAAGTAGGAGGAAGTTTTTTTCTCAATAACTTTGTAAAGACTTTGAAAAAGCATTGTTTTCGTGCAACTCTGCTGCACTGAAGACCCATGAAAATGGAAATTAGTCTGCTATTGTTGTAGAAGCTGTTTTCACACCCAGGAATTTATTTAAAAAAAAGAAAGAAAGAAAAGTGATGAGGTTATGTCTCAGCTGTCTCCATCTTTCTTTTCTGTTCCCTGTCTTTGTCAGAGATGCACGTCTGCGTGACAGCACCGAATCAGACACACAAAGCAGCCACTGAGGATAGGATGAGGCCTGTATATAAAGAATGAAGATGAAGCCTGGTCTTTGGCTCTGAAAATTCTGCAAGCTGCACCTTCCAGGATGACCATGTTGGGGTTGGCTGTGTTAGAATATGCGCAGTAACCAATCAGAAAATAAAAAGCAGTTCTCCAATTCAGTGCTTTGTATAATACCTCTTCTGCTCTTCATTCACTTTCTAGGCTGCTTAACCACCACAGCCTGCTTCTTCTCACTTTTTCAATTCCAATGCTGCTCTGGACTCTATATTAATATTAGAGGGGTTTTTTTTGTTGTTGTTGTTTTTTTTTTTAAATCTAGATTCACTTTTAAATACCGTTTGTGTTGTTTGTCTTATCTAAATTGAACTAACAAAAAGTGCTTTTTAAGATTTTTTTCATGGCCACTCAGAAGTCCCTTCCCCCAAAACCATGCTTACCTTTATGTGTGGAAACACAAAAAGGTAAAGACCACTTCAAAAAATAACTAAATAACTCGTATTTCCTGTAACCTAAGAAGGTAGGTTAAGGTAGTGCCACTTTCAAAATTTCAAGGGCAAGTAATTTCTTGAAATATTAATAGCAACAATACTGACCAAGATCACTTTATTTTTAAGTGTTTGTGCTATAATAAACACACACCTGGAGTGGTTTTCTCCCAATGTGACGGCGATCCGGCAGATACCGTGGCAGGTTTCCATGTCTCCATTCTGAACAGCCTCTCTGAGCTGCTCCTGGAGTGCCAGCACTTGAGGGACCAGTTTCAACAAAGTGTTCACATATCTGCAACCCATAAACACAAACGAATACAAAGAACATCTACAATCAGTATTTATGAAACTGCAAAGTTTAATAAAAATGATTTTTTTTTTTTTTTTTAATACAGCAGATAAAACACAGGATGCAAGGCTAGGGACTCTCAACTGGTGTATATCAACCTGACTCACACTGCTCACAGCTAGGTTGATGTATTTATTGCTCCTTTCCAAGACAAGTGTTTATTTCAAATCAAATCTCAGTCCAAGTTAGTCCAACCTCTGATCTAGCACACCCACCGTAAAAATCCCACCAGAAAATCTATTCAGAGCTTCTTCTCACAGCTTCACTGCTGTCAAATTTGATTCTGTCCTCTTCCTGCTGTCTCAGCCATTTATAATTCCCTCACTCTGGCTAAAAGACCCGTATGACGTGACACACGGCACCACACGCTCCCCTCACAGCTGCTCATGTGACGACATCATACAACATCAGTTCTCCTGTCGTCTTTAATGACAGCAAGAAAAAGAGTGACATTTGGAGATGAAGGGCTCCTGAATGTCAACTAGAAGATTATGTGCATGAGTGAATGCTATACATGTAAACCATATTACGTGTGTCCCACTGGGTTTTTGTGGCATGCAGCCTGTGCTTCATCTTTTACGAGAAAGTCAATACGGAGGTTGGTCCAGGTCGATGAATATTTATCAATGACAGAGCAAGGTTGTGGGACTATACCGGCATTTGGAAAAGCACACAAAATTATAAAAAAACAACAACAAATATTTCAACCTAATCAACTGTAGGTTAGATTAGAGCACTAGAGAAGCACACTAAGGCCACAACTGACTATTATTTCCATTATCAGTATCTGCCAGTAATGTTTTTTTAATCTTTAAAAAAACAACAATAACAAAAAACATCTATTTGACATACGCAAAAAAAAGTCATCTTTAAATTGTGATAGCTACATGGATTTCCTGTCTATGTTGACTAATTGAATATTTCTCAGTGGTAATTTAACAGCAGCCACAGGAAAAGTGTCCAGACCCACCCGACCCCCCTTGCAATGTACCTCCTGTGTTGCACGTTAAATGTATCCCTTGCTGCGGTCATAGAAAGGATTTATTATTTTAATTTCTTTAGGACCCTTTTATGAGTCAAGCAGATGGTTCTATGGTCCTGTATGAAGTCCAGCCCTCTATTAAGCTGCCCATGCTGACTCAGCCTTTTCTTGAGTGAGATCCACCCTGTTGTGAAGCACATGTGTATGAATATGGCCTCCATCTAATAATCTCATACCTGTACATCTATTGGCCTAGATCCTGTGTTCAGCTGTCTAAGTAATGCTATGAGTTGCACTGAGAACTGCACTTAACCTAACTGACTGTGCGAGCACGCATGTGTGTACATGTGACCGGTAGACTGCACTAATGCACTCAGAAGATCATTCATTTTTAATAAGGTGCTTTGCAAATGCAGGTCATGCACTTTTAGCTCAGAAAAGGAAGGCTTGGTGTGCATGTCATGTGATTAAAAGGGAAGAATGAATTTGTATGCATTTCCCCACTTCCTTTACTTGAGATGACATTCTAAGATAAGATAAGATAACCTTTATTAGTCCCACACGTGGGAAATTTGTTTTGTCACAGCAGGAAGTGGACAGTGCAAAAGTTATGACGCAAAAATTAGAATACAATAAGAATAAATACAGTACACAACTGTACAGAATAGAATAAAATAATATACTATATACAGTAGAATAAAATAGAATAAAAATATACAATAAGATAAAAATAGAATACGAATGCTATATACAACTGAGTAAAAATACAACGATGCCAGAAAGGATTATTGCACTTAGTGTTATTGCACATGTGTGGATGTGTGTGTTTGTTCATTCTGGAGATTCCTCTGAGACAGCCTGCTGCCATCTCCTCTCCGCTCGCTTATAGTTATCTCCTCTTCTCTTTAGCTCCTACCATGATGTTATACAATTTCTGCCTTTCTTGACTCCGCCTTCATTCTCTCCCTCTCATTCCAGCTCTCTCCCCCCCCCCCCCCCCCCCCCCAACATCCCTCTCCCCACCTCTGATCCCCTCTGCAATTACTGCAACACTCTGAGACAGGGGAAATGGGTTGCCTGGCAACAGGATGCAGCTGGACCAATAGCATCCCCCTAAATGAGTTGACTGTAATGTGTTTAAACAGAAAGAGAGAACAAGAGACAGGGAGGAGGGCTTAGTGCTGATGAGAGAGATGAGAAAGGGGAAAGGAAGAGCACAAAGAATCAGAGGTAGAGTGAGAGAAGCGATAAAATAGAATTAAAAAAGCGATTGTGAAGGATGGAAAAAAATGTGGGCTTTGACAGTATTTTAAGGGATAATGGAAAAACAGATTTATTCGTTTCCTTGTCTTTCATTCATTAATGAACAGATACTATTTTATGGAGTTACTTTAACCTTATGATTAAACAATGGACCAACAAAACCAGCGGCCACATGTGTCTCAGGAGACGCTTCTAATAAGACATGACTTCTGGGAGGAGCTGACAACCATGACATTAAAAAAAGAAAAAACAAAAACATAACTGAAAAAAAGGAAATCAGAAGAAATCAGAAGGATAACATTTGTAACAGTCTATTCTAGGAGCCTGGAAATACTTATTTTATGCTGTGTGTGTCATGTTGAGACTGAAGATGTTCTACCTGTAACTCCACTGCCATTAATTGTCCTCCTACCATCTGCTAGGAATAATGTCAGGTTGTTTAAAACAAATTGTCAACAGTAACTTCACAGGTCCAACCCTCTGTCTGTGCAGCCGTGCAGAGGTATGGAGGATGAAGCCTTTTATCCTTCCACACATCTCACACCTTCCCTTGCCCTCCCCTGTCTCTTAGCATCCTTTCTTCTCTTTGCATCGCCCCATCGCCCCCTCCCTCTAGATTTCTGTCTCTAAGGGGAGGGGTAATGGGTGCCTGTTATGTCTGAATCAACCGGGGCATGATGACATCTCTCCCCAGCTCTGTAACCATAGCAACGCCAGCCAACCGAGAAATGCCGCTCTCCTCCCCCTGGCTGTCAGATTGCCCTGTATCAATCCCTCCCTCCTTCCTTCCTTCTTTCTTTCCATCCCTCCCTTGTGCCCTTCCAGTGCCCACCCTGTCTGCTCTCAGCCCTAAGCTACTGATTTTTTCATCTCTCTCTTTCACTGTTTTCATTTTGTCTCCAGTGTATTTTCACCAGTTCCTCACAACCTTTTGTGTAGCAGTATAGTTATCATGTCGTCTTATAGTTATAATCCCATTTTAATGGGTAAACATAAATGCACATTTACAAACATTTGTACACACCTTTGGGAGTCGGGTTGCGAGATGGCATTGACTATTGCCTCTACTGCTGTGTCGAAGAGCTCTGGGTCGGGCAGGGCACTAAAGCAGTCGTGCACCAGGCCTTCACTCTCGCTGAGGGGCACATCTAGCAGCACCCACGATGACAGGCAACGTAGCACGCGAGCTTTCACGGCTCCCGGGCTGTCTGTCCGCCGCAGTAGTTGTTGCAGTAAGGGACACACTGACCCCCACTCCCGTCCCAGGGCTCCCCGAACCTAGAGTGAGAATGATAAAAAGGGTTAATACTGCTAAAGCTTTGTTTAGGTCTAGTATTTGTCTCTTTTATTTTGGTGGCAATAAAATACTTGGATACCATACTTTTTGGAATATAAACCATTGTTTTCTCACAAACATCTCTGTAGTTAAAAAAATCCAGTCAAAAGAAAGAACTGTTGTTCAAAAACATTTAATAAAAGAAAGAAAGAAATGTGAGGTAGCTAAAATGCAAAAAATGTTAAAGCTTTCTTAGTCTTGTGTTGTCATATCATAGCATAAAATGAACTCTGGTTGAATACATGGGCTGCATAAAATACTACAAGAAGTCGCTACTGGCATGTGAGCCGTTTAAGTTTTTTAAATTTTCCACATTTCCACAACAAAAAAAATCTTATAAAGCACTATTAACACTCTGAAGATGCATGGACAGAGTAAAAGAGTTAAAAATTTAAAAAAATATTTAATATAGGGAAACCTGCAGTGGATGCAAAGATAGGAGAAAGGGGTGCCTGGAGAGATACCTGTCCTTTCCGGTACTGGGGCAGACGGCTGGTCTGGAACTCCTCAGGCAGGACAGTGAGCAGCTCTAGCAATGCAAGGCAGCGTGCCCGTCCGTCCACTCCTCCCCCGTCCTCCTGAAACACTCGCACCATCTCTGCCACTGCGCCAGGCCAGGCCTCAGGCATGGTATTGAGTGCCAGAGAGGCCAATGCCACACACAGCCTTGTGAGCACCATCTTGGAGCCAGAGGAGAAGCAGGCAATCTGGGAGAACAGCTGGCTCTTCAGAGACTCATACTGGTCTGTGGGGATATCTGACCAGTACCGAGAGATCTTGGTGTGAAGTGCACTAGCGCCAAAGTACTGGATCTCTGGAACCTGTGAACGAAGAAAAGATGGATGCAAATTACAGAAAATATCTTAGTTTCTTCTATCTATGTGTGTCTTTGTGAGAGTCTGTGTACCATGTACCTTTTCTGGGCTCAGGAGGGCCCAGCAAAACTGCCAGGCCTGAGGCGAGACCTGAGCCTGCATTAGCCATTTCTGGGCCAGATTCTTGTTTTCTATATTAGGGTCATAGTACAACTGGTGGAGTGCCTATGAAAAAGAAAAGAGAAGAATAATACTAAACAGTGAAACCAATCCATACAGTCTTGAACCATGAAGGATCTGAACAACTTTCTTGTGAGAAATGTTTGCAACTACACTCCACAGTCACAACAGTGGGTGTCCGCAAACAGACCTGCTGCGAATAGATGCATTCCTTTGAGCGCTTACATGCTGGAAAGGCCTTGATGCCTTGAGAAATGAGAATCTTTTCTCACTTGGCAACACATAAACACCAAATAGACAGGTTACCTCCAAAATCTGAAGAGTTGAGAAAGCAATGACCTGAAAACAGGACTCTGTGAAATGTAGCTCTGAGTAATTTGAGTACTTGAGTGCAGAGAGAGCCAAAGAAAAAAAAAAGATAAGGGATGAGTGTGAGAGAGGGCAATACAAGAAAATAAAATGCAGTGTTAATTAAACAGACACCTCTAATCCTGACAATGCTAGACAAAATACGGAGGCACTACTCTGCAAAAAATGCCTTTTTATTTCCTCCTCTCTGTCTCGCACACAAGCGCACTAGCACACATACATGCTCACTGAACTGAAACAGCTGGCTGCCAGCACATAGTGTCTCAGGGAAGCAAAAAAAATCTATTCAGTGAGCTTTTGATCCTTGTCTTTTACCCCTGAAGCCTGCTCACATCACTTCCTCCACCACCAGTCATGCTCTCCTCTTTTCTCTCTGACAGTTCATCTCTCTATTTTTCTTCCTCGAGCCTTAACTGTCCATCTGGTTTCTTCCCATGCCTCTGTTCCTCACATTTCTTCTAGGATTTACATTTTACCCCAAAATATAATGTTGTAGAAAAGGGAAGGTTTAACAATACAGCAAAAAAACATGACAGGTTACAAAGGACAACAATACAACTAAAGCTGAAAAAAGACTATCAATACAAAGTCAATACTGACTAGAGGCAGAGTTTCAGGTGATGTTCTCTAAATGTCTGTCATCCTCCACTGCAATTATCTGTCTCTACTCACTATACTACTCTGAACACGGCTGCTGGCTGTTAATGAGCTGACTGTTTGCACAGTCAGGTAGCATCTGTACATAGCTGTACAGATGCTATAGCAAGAGCTATAGGAGCCATATGTATGGTAAGGGGCCTTTACTTATTCTTAGCTCATACTTAACATCTATCTTCAGTTTCAGAGAAACATAAGTGATAACAGGCTATGAAACCTCTTTTTTTTTAAACCACATATACCACGATTGAGGACTGTTGACACATGGAGAGAAACTAAGCCTGATAAATTGTAGGGAAAATAAGGACAACGGTTTACTGCTGCTTTTGTGCTAACCTTTAACTATAATTCAACCTGCATTACTGTTAACAACTTATAAATTGAGGGGTGTGAACTATGTTTCACTTCAAGTGTAGCATGCTAGAAAATATGAGAACCACTGATGTAGAAAAATCTCCATGGCAAAATGTATGAAAAATGAATGTTGTGCTGTGATTTGGCAGGATCTTTGCAATTTGGCCCCAACTATAACTGGATTTTTAGGACATTTATCATTTTTAGAGAGAGGAAAAATAATTTCAATATTAATATAGATCAGCTAATCCATCCATTTGTGATGTATATAGACCTATCGGCAGTATTTTCCTGGAAACATTACCTGGGAAGCATATATGGAAAATAGGCAATGTTTCCCATATACTCAGTTATTTGTGGCATCTCAGTTATTTGCGAGATGCCACAAATAACTGACCAGCTTTCTTCTAATGATGTTCTGTTTTTTTAAACCATTTAAATCTCATTTTATTGATGATTAGCACTGAGTGTAATCATTTCACTCAGCACCTTGTTGTCCTTCTCACATGATCGTATACAAACACTAGCAACAGACCCATCTAGGAGTAGCTCTGCTTCTCTGTGCTCATTATCTGAATAAAATATGATAATTCAGGGGAGGACTGCAGTTTGCTTTACTAGAGAAAAGTGTCTGACTTCACAAATCTCACAATCAACACAAATATTTATGTGCGAATTTGCCCAAAACTACTGGATTTAGGTAAAACTGAAAACACACTACTCTTCAATAAAGTTAACAGAAGCAAGAGTGCAAGGAGCCTGGTACCAGGGACAGCTATTAGTTAAAGTTATAATACAACAAGATCTATGAAGTTACTAGGGTATACATAACTGAGAGCGAACTGCTCATCCAAGAGGAAAATGTTAATGCAAATCTGAATAGATGAATATTCAGGTCCAGCTTTAACTCATATACCAATTAAGACATAGATCAAACATAAAAAGATTGGGTGTATAAAAAACGGTTTAGTCAGTTCCACTGTGCCATTGATGTAATTCGAGTCATAAACAGCAGCTTTTAACTCCACTGTGTGATCGCAGACTTCTCCTTATTTAATCCTGAACAGCGCTGTGTCTGAGCTGCTCTGTCCTTCCGAGGTTTATTATCAAAGCACACCATGCTAAACAGTCTGCTCAGTTTGCTCCTTTAATCTGTTGACAAAGAACCACTGCTTGTCTTTTCCTATAAATCACACGAGACATCTCAAAAATCTCAAACAACTGTATTGTCTACTGTTAACTGGTTCTTAAAACAAGAAGAAAAGAAGAAAACCCACATCCTTAAAAACACTGGCCCTCAATTTTACTTGCAGTTGATAGAGGTAGTTGTATCTACAGATGGTCGCAAAATGCCTGCACCACCTGGCTTCAGCTGAGGAAGCCGAGCTCTTGGCAGACACTGTCAAAGGTCATTAGCCTCCTCACCACTGTAGGAAGGGAAAGGGCGTGTAGGTAAAAAACAAAACAAAAAAAAAAAAACCCAACATGCCTCCATCAGACAGATTCACTATCTAGCTGAATCCTCACGACCAAAACAAATAGCTATAATACTTCACCTATAATTTACTAAATACCAAATATGAAGCAAATCCAGGAGGTGAGAGCCATTACAAATTAAAAATGATCTTATTAAAATAACAAAACGTGCATAGCAGCAGATTTGGACTAATAGAGGCAGGCAGATCTAAAATAAAGGCAGTCTTTTTATTTTTATTTTTTTACTAAAGAAATCTCTCTTCCCCAGCATGCTTTTAAGGCATAAAAGCAGGAACCCCCCACACACATACTTTGGAAATATCTTTGCACACTGTGTTCACACACAGCAGGTCAGGTTCAGTGTATTTTCAAGCCATCTGTCCACAAGTGTCACTGTAACAGCTACGGTTGTGTATGCAGAAGGCATGATCACATCACTGACCCATGATAACACTGCGAGAGTCAGAGACATGCAGACGAATGATGATTAATGAGGGAACAAAGAACAATAGTTTGTGTGCGCGGGTGGCTGTTGACAGCATACAGCCAAGATAGAAATTAAGAATACTATGTTGCCAAGAGTGATTATATCTCAGTCACATGAACACTAAAAAAATCTCTTGTACCAAATGTCTCCATATGTCAAGTCTAAATATGCAGTCCCTTGTTCCATAAACCATTTATTTTCCTGAAAAGTTTCAGAGGACTGCTGAGGTTTAGATACTGAATTGAGGATAATAATATTTATTTACTATAGAAATGCATCTATCTGATATTTAGAGCTGACGTTAGTTAACAGACATGACAACTGAAAAAACCCCATAAGTGTGCTTTTCCTGTTGACTTCACTCTCTGTGATTTGTGCTAATGTTCGGTGTAACTGTGATCAACTTCCTTAATATTATTTTACTTCATCTAACTAAAGGTGCGTCCCATGATTCAGTTCTAAGATTGTTGCCATTTATCTTAGATATAAACAACCATAATACTGTCACAGTACCACCCACCCAAGGATTTGGCCACAAGGATGTGAAGGGTATGGGTCTGAAGTAGGGCTGTTCGATATAACGATATATATCGGATGACCATATAAAAACGTCTATCGTTTCATTTTACGCTATCGTTTGTTTCGTGGTGTCGCAAAATAAACTCTTTACGGCAATATTTTTTCATCGTTTTGATGGTCACTGTAGTGGCTATATTAATTTCTTAAAGTTCTCTCTTTCTCTTATATTTTATATAACCACACTACAGACGGACAAGCGCCTGTTTTTATGCGTTGTGGTTAGCAACAACGACAGTAACAGCATCGCATGTCCGCTTGTTTATGTTCCACATAAACCTTTCACAATAAAGCTCAAGATCCTGTTGAGACTTTTCAAAATAAACTGAAGCAGGTGAAAGAGCAGATTATTTACAGATGAGAAGTAAAAAAAAGAGCCGCCAGGTGCTAAAAAATAAACCTTAGACTCAAACGTTAGAACAGGCTGTTCCCCGCAGCACGCCGTGTAATAAATACAAAGAAAACGGCGGCTGTTACAACTTATGTCTAAAAATGTATCGTTTCATGCATCTGTAAAAACACTCGACTCCAGCTACATGACGCGCAGCTGGAAACACTTCCCGCAAGTCGAGCTGCCCGAGATTCACAGAATTTACAGAAAATTATACATTTTTGTGATTTATATCGTTATCGGACGATAGAATTCTTATATCGGGATATGAGATTTTGGTCATATCGCACAGCCCTAGTCTGAAGGGCCTCCAGGCATACTAAATTGCCCTTCATGAAATGACAGGAGCAGGTGTGAGATGATGGGTTTTCAAGAAGAGGATACTCAAGCACCTACAGGCTTCACTTCCCTCTTTTTTTGTTTATTTGGAATATGATTACTTTTATGTCTCATCACCCAAGTGTTGAACTGTCTGCGGGGTGAGGAACCGCAACTCAAGACTGAATGGAGTGCATAAGCTGGCCCAAATCTTCGGAGTAAAGATTGGGCGAGTGGAAGCCATGTATTCTGGACTTTACAGGGATCGTCATTTCGCCTAGTGAGCCTACGTGTCATCGAGGTAAGGCCAGCCTTCTTTGCATGCCGGTGGCCCCTAGAGAAATGTGAAATGTTTGACGACCATTAAAATATCACTAAAGCAAAGTTTCATTTTTATGCAGATGATACTGTGATCCACTCCTCTGCACCTACTCCTAATCAGGCTCTCTGTCAGCTACAATCAGTTTGTAAAACATTGCAGCACAACTCTGTGTGTGTGAACTCAAACGTACTAAACCTTTCAGCTCTGAGAGTGAGTTAGTATCACAGAAGTACTTATGAATTACAATTGATAACTTTAAAAAGGGTATCTAAATTGAAGCATCTGGTGAAAAAAATAGAAATTTTCTGTCACTGTTGATTAAAACATTATGTTAATTTTGTAAATTATGGTTATTATTAGAGTCAAGAAACAACACTACCCAGGGAAGGTTTTTTGGCCAACAATTGGCCCAATAACAAGCTGCGAGAAAGCACGGTGTTCTTAGTTTCACAGTCAGATTCTCCTGCTCTTTGTTTCAAAATACCAAGATGGTGAGGGTGAGAACACTTAACTTGTATCTTTACATGACAGGAGCTAATTAACCAATTATTAATGTCTAGACGTAAACATTAAAAAAAAGATTCCCAGTCTCTTTCTCACAGTGAGTAATTCAGGTTATTCATTTAATACTGGCATTGGATTAGCACAAGAAGATATATCCAACTCTTACACTCTCACTACTGAAAAACTATTTAATACATCATGTGTAATTTCTCAGTGACAGATTTTAGGGTGCTGCTATGTTCTATAATATGTTAGCTGGCTGGATGAATAGTCTCCTCAGCCTTTAAATGTGATAAAACTTCTTAAAACTGCACCTGCTGCTACATAGATCTCACCCTGAAATTACCTACAGTTACTGAATGACAGAGGTGCTTTACCAGCTGAGAGGCAGGGAGCTAAACCATACTAAATGGACCTTGACAGTCTCCTGTGCACAGCATCCTGTGTGGGGTGATTACAGGTAGTTACGGTAACAGAAAGTCACCCTGTTAAAGTTCCCTTGAGCAAGAATTGGGCCGATCCAGTGCAGTGTTGGGCTTCTTTCCTGTGGTACAGCAGTATTTTGTCTCAGGGGAGAGCTAAAAAATGGCAAAATCCTAAAAACATACTGTGGCGCTCTGAATTTCCTCTTAAAAATTCCCTTTCTTGGCACATAGTGACTCCAAAGATAATTATAGTTGGGCGGAAATGTACGCCAGTGTTCGAACCCCTTTTATTATGCACACAAAGATCCTGACAGTGTGACACTTTGTTTCACAGAGCTGAGACTGAACAAAGAGCACTCTATGGAACACATAGAAACACTGGGCCAGGAACCATCATCTCCACCACCATCTATAATATAAGCACACACTACCAAACACCCACTGCAGCAAAGGGAAAATTCTGCATCTACAATCTCCTTTTTTTAACTGCTCCAATAAAATTACAATTTATCTTTTCATTCATAAGCCATATGCTACTGTACAGTAGGTAATTTACTGCTGACACTAACATATTAGACAATAAGTTAAATATCAGATTTACATGCTAAGGATGTTTTTAGGTAAGCAGGAAAAGACACTTTCCATTCTCTTAGCATCCTACTGATCCCATAACCAAAGTGTTATCACCAAACTCACAAGAAAGGATAAGAAAATAGAAAAAAAAATCTCAGCTACCGGTATTACTTTCTAAATATAGTCAAGCCTTAGACTAACAATATCTCATTAGTTTTGAAATGCCACTGCACTATAAATACAAAACTGCTGATATCTTTTATGGGAAATTATACTTCAGATGCTATGTGCTGTATGCATGCTATATTAGTTCATGAGATTACAGATAGTGCTGTATGGCTTGGAACAGACTGAATGCTGGTGCAAGCTGTCACACAATCTGAATAACGACCTTAAATTCTTAAACACTACCCACACATGACATTTTGTTATTTGCAAAGACATTACAGAGATGCTCTTAAACACTTTTTAAAAACTATTATTTACTGAATGATTAGTACCCTGACACGACTACCTGATTCAGACAGTAAAATGAGTCAGTGAAAGCTGAATGTAGCGCATGTGGCTCACACCATTTTTTTTTTAAAAATATCAGGCATTGTTTTTGCATGTGTGAAGGGTTTTTGGTAAGCAAGGTTTCACTTCAATATTGCAAACCCAAAATAAAAACAGAACAATGTTATGATAATATCTAAGCATATGAGTTTGGACTTAGTTTACTTTATCTAAAAATTTACCTCCATGCTTCAAGTTATATTAATTACACATTTTAAGGAGTGCATGTAATATATGTTAGTGTTAACTTTAAATTTAGAAAATGTAATTCCATGGAATGGAGTATCTTTTTCCTCTGGTGTGTCAATAAAACAATACACTCTCCACTTGCAGAAATGAAACATGAATAAGTGAAAATAGATTATCCCAAGGCAGAACAGGACCGTGCTCAGTGTTTGTTATTCTTCTTTGTGCTTTTATTACACCACACTACCTATCTATCCAGGCATTTTCCCCACAGGAATCTGCCTCTCTCCTTTAAACCTGCCTCTAATCATTTCTGTCGCATCCCCAACCTCCTCTCACCCCCTCCTCTTTCTTTACTGGCACTGTTATCGACATGGACCCCTCCCTCCTTCACCTCATCCCTCTATCAGTTTTATCACATCAGCTCTCATCCACCCCAGGAGAACCTTTCTCTCTCTCACACACACTCTCCACCGCCTCCCCACCCATCCCCTTGTGTCCCTGTTAGCGGCCACCAAGGAGGGAGATTTATCACAGCGACCTGGCTGCAAACACTGCCATGCACACGCACGTACACACACATATACACACACACACTAGCTGAATATAACCAATCTGACAAAGATAAACAAAACCTTGAAGCGCACTTAGGAGAATGTGCATGGAACAACCTGTTACCACTTCAGTATTCTTTCTAAACATAGCATTTAGTCGAGGCTAAATTAGGTGAGGTCAGCTCGTAAACACAGCAACATCATGTCCCCTAAATAAACCAGCATTGTAAGAAAAAGTCTTAACCAAAGTAATTACAGCGGGCTACAAGGCGCACTTAAGCGTCCTGCTTTCCCCCTTAATTCGCCCGTATTATCTTTAACACAGCCCCTGCTTTTCCTCTTGAGCTGACTGATGCAAAAACTTACCGTCTCCACGTTTTCCACCGTAAAGTCCAGGGCGTCCGGTGTGGCTGCTATTCTCCCCGGTGTCTCCATATCTCCGCTGATACGGAGCTGTCAAATGATCAAAGAGGAGCAACACATTCAGCAGCAGCTTTCGTTAAACTTTCCCCCGCAAAGTGTGTAATTTCCATAATAATTCCGCAACAGCAATGAGCATGTTTAGGTTAGGTTTACGATATGATTAATTGTAGTCATAAGGATGACATGAGGGGCTAACCGGCAAGCTAACATTAGCTCTTCTAGCTGTCGCTAACCTCCACTATGTAAGAATACTACAGCGATTGCTAGCGTCACTGTGCTAGCACGAAACTAGCTAACGTAGCAATGTAACTTGACGCAACCCTAGTGTCAAATTCAACCAAGCGAGACGGCGACGCTGGTATTTTCAGAGTGACAGTTTTATCATAACAATCTCATCTCAGTGTGTTATCGCCAGTCTATCTGGTGGACCAGTATTTTCACACCTTTCTGTCCTGCGACGGTCTGAGACGATGCTGGCAGCTCCCCGCCGCTCTTCTGCCTCTGCTCCGTCACCAGTAGCCTTTGCTACGTTCACGTGTTGTTGGAAATATCGTAATCGCAGCGTAACCAATGAACAAGGCAAATGAAACAGCGATTTTGTAAAATTCCCATAATACTAAATGCACAGGATATGTATACGTTACTGCAAAGAGTGAATTTTGCTATTATAATCTATTAGTTAGTTATATATTATCAGTCTTACTAAACTGTTTGCGTCATCACAATGTTAAATTATGTAAATCGTCCAGAGTTGCCCTTTTGAAGCCATTAACATTAAATGCGACAGTTTCCTCCCTAAATAGATTGCGAGTGATGGAATACACATCTATGTACACATACTACACATACTACCAATACTACTACTACTACTACTAACAATAATAATAATAATAACAGCCCACAGTTACCTTAATTTAAATATACCGATACTGTTGCAGAGCCAAACATTTACACTCACACCAGGCAATTCAGAATCACCAATTAACCTAAATGCATGCACTTCTTTGCAGGGAAGTTGGGGTATCAGATAGAACATACAAACTCCATACAGAAAGGCCCAGGACTGTATTTCAATAGACAATCTTCAGCATCACCATGCCACCCTGTGTTTTCAAATACATCTTAATCTTTAGGTTTTCAAGCAAGTTGTGCTTTTTAAACAATGGCTTTATTTCTTTTACTGAACTTGGCTTGCAAATCCATTCATTCACCCATCTATTCATTTTCTTCCTTTATCCATTCCAGGGCTGCAGCTGGTTGGAGCCTATCCCAGCTATCATATTAGGTTTATTATTTTATATGCAAATAAAATATATAATAGACCAATATATCCTTTTTAAAGTGCATATCGTATAAATTTCTCCTGGACAAAATGATAACCACACATCACTGACAACAGACAACTATTTAAAACATATATATATAGTGTGCAAACAGTAATAAAAACAAAGCCATCCAATTCAACTGAAGAAAATTGCAGTTAAAATTGAATCAGGAGTTGTAGGACATCAATGACTCACAAGTCTAATCTTATTTAAACCAGTGAATCAGCAGTAGAGTTGAGAGCCCTAACCCAGCCCGAACAACCCTCTGTGTATATGTTTACTATTCTTCATTCCACCCCCAAAACAGTTTAATATCTTAGTATAATTCTATATCTACATGAAATGTGTGAGACAAATGGCTTTCAGTTTATCAGTCTAACTAGAGCAGTGTGTTGCAGTTTACAGTTTGGCCTGTTATAAGAATCAACTTTAAAGCAACAGCGCCCCCATGTGGACGAGAGAAAAACTTCCATCATGCCTTAAAAATCACGAGAAGCGAGAACGTTCTTATTTTTTATTCCGCTTTAGCATAAAGTTATAAACCCAAAAGAACGAGTGAAGCTTTTTTAAAATGTTGCATAGCTGAATCCTTAGTGAGACAATGATTTAACATAGTCCCAGTTTAAACATTGATTTGTTGCAGATTTAAAGGCGTCAATAAGTCAAACATTACGAAAACCTATTATTTAAAAAAGAGAGGAAAAAACTGGAGTAATACATATTATATAGCCAGTGCAATATTACTAATGCATCACAGGCATTTGAGGAAGTAATTTATTTGTTAACGTTATTTTTAAATTAGGTATGAATGGAGAGGAAAAAACAGGACAGAAGAAAAACAACGTTAAAGTTCGTTGAAGTGAGTAATATGGAGCTTAAATATTAACTATAAATAGCAATGTAACAGATCTTTAATACATTTGTGATTTGTGTGGCTCGTGTTTGCGTCGTCGTTGCCTTGTGCGCCTGTGCGTCACAGACTCGCTGACTATTTTGAACCAAGAACACGTGGCACTGGTTCTGGAGAGAGAGAGAGAGAGAGAGAGAGAGAGAACACACCACACACTCCTCCCTCAACTTTGTCCCTCCAGCCACGCACACACTGTTAGAGCTACTGTTTCTCCGCCGCGGTTAGGACACTAAAGCGGCCTCGGGTTTTTAAACTGTTTTGTGAAAGTCTGCAGTCCGACTGTGGACAAAAGCGAGTCCTGGGCGAAGAAGAGGAGAGGAAACCACGCTTGTGTAGTGATTTTATTACTGCGTCGCCACAGGACACAGATGATGGAGACCAAACTCTGGATTGCCCTTTGCGCGCTTCTAGCGATTTACTTGGGATCCGCTGTACACGGTAGGGGGCAGTTTATTTCTGTATGCTACATGCCCGAACTTTATGCTTACAGCGCCTAAAAAGTAAACATAGTCTTTCACGCCAAACTCACCTGCTGACACTTGTGATGTTGTTAGAGTGGGGATTAGTGGCATTATTAGTCATGTCTGTCCGGCTTTAAAATGACAAAACTCATCTGGGTTTAAATGATGAAGTCAGTGTTGTTGTTTTGTTTTCATTTTACGCAACAAAGAACTCGCTTTTACACTGAGCAGATTTATTTTAAAAATTCTACTCCACATCTTCGCCTCTACTTTTTGTTCAAGCAAGCCACATTTTATCTCGCACATCACTTCCTCCCTTGCTCCCTCTCCCCTTCTTCCTCTTTCTGCTTGCATTACATTAACTCACCTCTCACACATCCTGTCTTTCACTCTTAACCCACCTTCTGTTTTTTTGCCCCCTCCTACCTTTTCTCTCTTCCTCCGGCCTTCTCTTTTCTTTCTTCCATCACCACCTCTCACATAAAAGGACAATGAGACTGTTGACATTTGAAAAGATTTTATTGGGCTGAACTGTCCCTTCAGCTCCTCGAGCTGAAATTCAAATGAATAGGAAACAGCACGGCTCCACTGGAGAACATTTATTGGCTGTAAATTAGCAGGAAAAGTACATTGTGATAAATGACACCTCTAATTACCGTATGTGCAGCAGCACACTGTCATTTTACTGGGTTCCTACTAATTGGCTCGCCTCTGCAGTACACTATGCAGACTTTATGAAGAGATTTTAAGCGGTTCAGTGGTAACAGGTTCAGTTTTTACTGTATGCATTAAACACAATGAAGGGGATGATGGCAGGTTATTAGCATTCACCATAAAAAAAAAGCCCTGTGAGTTTTCATAGCAAAGAAGCAAAGAATATGAGCAATGCTGCACTCATATAGCCTTCTTTTGTAACCAATCAATCAGATATTTTCTCCTGTGGAAAACACAAGTTTTAAATCCATAAGAGTAACATAGACAGACTATTTAAAATTAGATCAGAAGTAAGAATATTTTCAGTAACTGACATCATGCTTCAGCCAGCATACCTATGCAATAATATGCACACGGTATAACAGAGCTGGGTTTAAGTTTCATTTCTATGGTGTCATATTTACTCAGGCAAAGAACTACAGATAGAGCATCTTATGAAGCAGAACTGTGATATAAGTTGAAGCTCTCTCGGTGCCTGGTTTCAAAAAGGCTGTTTTTAATAGCTTCCATTTACAAGAAATCCCTATGTTTCATTTCATTGAGCTTAATTTTTAATTCTAATAAATTCCCTGAGCTGGATAATTATTAAGTTTTACTGGGAGGGTTTTTTATGGTGCAAATTAGTTTAGGACAGAAGTTTTTGCCTGCGGTGTGTAACATGCATGCTCCAGTAAAGTTCGCTATCATAAAAAATAACAGAACACCTATAGTTAGTTTAGGCTCTCACATGTGGTCTATTGAATGAGAACGAGAGCCAAAAACATGGTAGGCAGTTTGAGTGCAGCATGTGCATAGCTGTTTGTTTTTAGCTCTTTCAGTTTCACTTAATAAAAAGCTCACTTCAGCAGTATTGGCTCAAATGTCACCAGAACCACTTGCTGAGAAAACAGAGCTTATGATGTGTCTCAGACAGACTGTATCGCAGTATATTTTTCTAGCAGTGCTGCAGCAGCAGACATCTGTTCACAGAGAAACTTTTGGCTGTTTCTCTCGCTGGCAGGGTCAACAAATGGGCAAAAGCTATCTCCCCAGGTACATGCTGCATTGGCCTGAAAGATTGTGAGTAAGCCCTTGTAATATCTAAAAAGGGGCGTGTGCAATGGTGGAAACAGTGACTCTCTTCATGATTTTTACCCTGCACACAAATCCATATACAAAAACAGACATAGCCTACTAGACGAGACCTAGGAAGCTCGCTAATGGAGCTAAAGTGAGGGAACAAGGCCAGTATTATACAGCCAAGCACCTCTGTCTATTTATGAGTGTGTCTGTTTTGGTATCATTTAGTTCACACAACTCTCTCTTTCTCTGGGTCTGTCTGTGTCTCACTGCCTTGCTTTCACTGTGTTTACTGATGAGCTGTGTGACTGATTATGGCAGTAATGAAAGGTATCAGGGCAGTGTGTTATGGAACGGTAATGACTTTACATTACATTAGTGCTCTGGTCTTCATCAAAGGAGGGGAGAAACTGAAATGGAGCCTTGTACAGTAGAGATAAATGTGTCAGCACAGAGGGGGAAAAGAGAGTGCAAAAGACTGAAGGTCTTCATTAGTTCACACAACTTATATGGCTTGTAGTTGAAAGTGGCAGTCAAACTGTGTCTATTTTTTTTTTTTCGTGCGGCATTGTTACTGTGCACTTTAGTTAGCAATTCACGACCTATAGGTTAGAGTTCATAAAAGGATGCAAGGTTAAACTTGAGTTGGTAAAACACTTTTTAAAAATAGATATACTTTTATTATGGATGGTTTGTCATATCAGCCTTCTAAAGATGTCTCCCAAAAGGGAACATCACACACTGGCTAAGCTAATCACATCTCTACAGGTCACAAGTAGGTTTACTTTGATTTACTTTAAAAGGTCACATGCGAAAAATGGTTGGGAATTTATGGCTCCTGATGCAAAAGAAACTCTGGACTTGCAAAACAAATACAACTTGATATCCTAAAAAGTCGACTCTGTTCGTCTGGATGTAGCGTTTTCGGTGGGAGAAACGTTTTGTCACTCATCCAAATGACTTTTTCATTCTCACTGAGACTGAAAATGCTACATCCAGATGAACAGAATCAACTTTTTGGGATTTCCTTACCTGGATGATTCTCTTTCCAAATTCTTTAGCCAGACACTAAAACCTTGTTTGATCCAGGGAAGCTGTTCGATAATTGTTGTGATGATTTTGAGGCTTTACTCAGGACAGATACATTTACATATAAAGCACTATGCAAACGTTTGGGGCTCTTTAGACTTTTGGATTCCAGCAGTAACACGAGAGGGCATCTGATGGGTTTTATCCCAGACATATAATAAGATTTTTAAAGTGCAACCTGCTGCAACGAGATGAACAAATAGTTTTGGAGCGGATGTTGCAACCCCCGCAAATCTCTGATCTCAAGTAAGCAGACGTTGTGAAAGCTGAAAAACCTCCCTGTCAAAAGCCAACAACTGGGGTCATGCGGAAACTTTGTTTGTTTTCAGTTTATATTTCGATCGTGTAAACAATATAAAGAAAGTTATTTACGAAAAAAGAGAATTAATACTGTAAAAAATTAAGCGAAATACACTCCAACATTGCTCCATTTTTTTGATTTAGTTTACATATTGAAAAGAAGTGAGAAGACGTGCACACTTATTCAATAAATGAATGAATAATAATGTCATTTATTCAAAAATGTATTCATGCCATTATCACTTGTTAATACCTTACTGTTGTTGCTTAAAATGTTTGCACAGCTGTATGTGTGCATGTTTTAATTTCAGTATCCATTGTTCGGTTGTTTAAACATTAGCCTGTGTTGACCCTGAGTTGTTACAATGGTTTTGGGGTGTGAACACTACCTGTTGCTACATATGTATTTGGAATAATGAACAAATAATTTGTGACTTTAAGGATATTAATAAGATGACACATTTGCTTCTGTCCTTACTTCTTCAGCTGATGAGCATACTCCTACCCCTTCTTCAAAAACTACTCCTAGTACTGTTCAAACTACAGGGACTCCAGTTCTGGACCATGAGTCTAGTTTGAGCCCGGATGCTGCCAATCATTCAGGGAGCAGCCCAGCGACAAACACAAGTTCCAATGGCACAGTCAATGTGAGCAGTAGCACAACTACAGAAAATACAAGGATCACCATCATAGCCGAACCAGGGAAAGATAATGGTAAGCATGCACCTCCAAACTCTTACTCCTGCGCTCACTTACAAAACATGATGGTAGGCTAAAGTGTTTAGGAAGTGGCCTAATATTGCAAACTTGCAACAAACTGATGCGCTGTTGTGGTTATTGTTTCTGTCTGTTTGACGTTTGCCATTACGGGAAGTTTTGTTAGACTTCAGAAGAATTTATAGGAAGCACAACAGCAGGTGGCTCAGAGTTGAGGAGCTATATTTAACAGAGTCCTTATCACCGTTTTCCACGTCCAGAAGTGGGCCACAGGGCTAGTGACAGGGTTTAAGTGTTGACTGTAATTCCACAAACACAACACAGGAAGGGACAGAGAGCTTAGTTAAGACTTTAAAGAAACAGAGTACAGAACAGGAAACGCCACTAAATGCAAAGATGATGCAAAACAGTGAAGAAGAGCAGTGCAAAGAAGCTGTGACTAGCTTAACTGTATAGGAATTGGAGAATAAAGGCAAAATATAGTTGGAGAAGAGCTGAGAAAGAGGTGATTCAGATGCCACTGAGGTGAGAAGTGATTAAATGCTGTGCGACTTTTCACATGGGGGTGAGAAAGAGAAGTGAAATTCTCTCCCCCAAGACAGACATGGATAGCTCTTTCTTTGCCTTTCTCACACACACACACACACACACACACACACACACACACACACACACACACACACACACACACACACACACACACACACTCAGTCCACACATAAGACTTCTAATCAGTAAATCTGTAGGCTGAGTACCTTTTATTAATACGCAATTACTTTTTGTAAAAAATAGCAATTATTTTCATTTACATGAGTCAGTATCTCTGCAGGATTTAAGCTGGCAGATATCTGTGGTTATATGTTTTCATCAGACATATTTAACTTTTAAGTCATTAGCACTTACCTCAGTAGAGTGGAAGCAAGTGAATTTTCATTTTTAGTGCTTGTAGGTTATACTTAGCATGCTCATGCACGTAATTATATGCTACCACTGTGATTCATAAGTATGGTGTGAATATCTGTAGCTGCTTTCTTGATACACACAGCTGTATATGTCCGTAATGCCAAATGAGCAAAATATTTTAATTTAACTGACTGTCAGCTGCTAATCAATAGATGAACATGAGCTGTTTAAAGTTAAATGAAGACAAAGTAAGGCGCCAAGTGTTAGAGAGCCTCGGTCCTGTAGCCTCTGGACCCAGTGGAGGTGGTGAGTGACAGGAGAACGGCGGCTAAGCTGTCATCCCTGATGGACAACATCTCCCACCCCATGCAGCAGACTGTGACAGCACTGAGCAGCTCCTTCAGTGGGAGACTGCGGCACCCACGGTGTGGGACGGAGAGATTTCGCAGGTCTTTCCTCCCCACTGCTGTCAGACTCCATAATAAAGACTTTAACTGATCAAGCACACACATCCATACATATGCAATAATACTAAGTGCAATAATCCTTTCTGTCATCGTTGTATTTTTACTCAGTTGTATATAGTATTTGTATTTGTATTCTATTTTTATCTTATTGTATATTTATTTTATTTTATTCTACTGTATATAGTATTTTATTTTATTCTATTCTGTACAGTTGTGTACTGTATTTATTCTTATTGTATTCTAATTTTTGCCTCATAACTTTTGCACTGTCCACTTCCTGCTGTGACAAAACAAATTTCCCACGTGTGGGACTAATAAAGGTTATCTTATCTTATTTTATCTTAGCCGCACAGACGTAATCAGAAGGGAAAAAACTTAAGTGACACATTTGATTCTGATATCTATTTAATAGCTAATAATTATTCTTGGACAAAATTGCTGTTTACCATTCGTGAAACACAGCTGAAGCTGAAAAGCTTGTTCAAGGTTTTCCCAGAAAGTTGATTCTGTTTATCTTCAGCGGGAGAAAGAATTCGTCACTTGTCCAAGTGGCTTCTTAATTGAGCACGCATCAAGACATTTTAACCCACTTCGGCAGGTACTGCCTAAAGCTAGTGTTGGAGACTGAAGAAGTCACTTGGATGAGTGAAGAAATGTTTCTCCCACTGAAAACGCTACGTCCAGATGAACAGAATCAACTTTTTGGAATTTCCTTACCCAAATATTGTTCCAGCTTTTGTTTCTTACTCCTGTTTAAAGTATATACTGACCTACTGAACGCAGCAATTACAAAACTGCATGTTATCCAGGATGTTGCTGCCAGAGTTTGAAGAAAAGCAGATCAGATAATTGCTGTTTTACATAATCTACCATTAAAACTGAATTGAAGTCCTTTTAGTTTCAAAAGCACTTACTGGCCTTATCTGCTCCTATAGCGCAGGCCACCTTCTTATTCCACCTACAGTAGCTTGCCATGAAGCTCCTGGTGCACAGTTTTTGTGCTGATGTTAATGTCAGAGGAGGTCTGGAACTACTGAGTCAGCAGAGCGCTGCTGACTTCTATGCCCGTGCTCCTCGGCACTTTTTGATCCCACTTTGTAAATTTACATGGTCTCTCACCTTGTTGTAGTTCTTAAACACTTCCTTTTTGCAAGACATTTCGTAGACTGACTAGCTGTAACAGTGGAATCCTAGTACAAACACTTCCTTTTTGCAAGACATTTCGCAAACTGAGTAGCTGTAACAGTGGCATCCTATTACAATGCCACACTCAAAATCAGAAAGCTCTTTAAAACAACTCATTCTTTAACAAATGTTTGTAAAAGCAAACTGCATGGCTAGGTGCCTGATTTTGTCCACCTGTGACAGTGGGACAGAAGACATCTGCTCAGCACTTTTCTCCATATAACGTGCCACAATATGATCTTACAAATAGCTTAAAATCCACACTTTTTAAGTAATCATAAGGTTTCTCCATGAAGCTTTTGGGTGCCAGTTTTAGTTATTATAGACCCAGAAGTATGAAGTCTTCTGTCTTTAAATATCACTTTTACCGAGCACTTTTAGCTTTAAAAAAGCAGCATACAGAAAAGGAAAATACATTTTCCTTTTGCATGTGTATATTTAGTTATATTTTAAGAAAAAAATATTCTATTGGAAATAACTTTGAAAGGTGATAAGGTAAATTAATTCACTGATATTTAGCATGTATAATAGATAACATTTGCTTCATATAATAGAAAGCAAGTCTTGTTTAGAGTGATTTATGGTAAACGTTAAATTAAAAATGCTTTCAGCACAGAAGTACAGCCGAGGCTGATGAGAACCGCATTACATTAGCAGATATGTGATGATGGCACCACATAAAAGTTAAACAATCATCAGAGTAATTATATTTTATCCTGTACAAAATTTAATTCCACAGTTCCACGGATTTCATGGCAGTCTATCGAAAAGGTGTCAGAGTAGCTGAAAGTCAATTGAACCATCTGTTTTCAGAAGAAATGACCTTAATCCTGGTCCTCTAATCTTTTTTTCTTCGAAAGAAAATACAGTAAAAAAAAACAAAACATTTTTAAAAAATACAACTTTACAGTAATGTGAAACAAATTCATTTATATCCGGTGTTTTGCTTACATTCAAATATCATTCAGTCTTGTTAAGATATTAGATCTGCTTCTTTAACAGAAGTAGATCTAATTTTCTGATTGAAACCATATGCTTCACCATTATGGATTACAGTAAGAGGATTTATCTGCATATCTCTGTCTCCACCCTTAAGCCCTTGGATGAAGTTTATCCTCAGGTTTATATGGATTTTATATGAATAAATTTTATTTGTGTAAAAGGTATTATAGGCATATGTTGTTATATACTGTAAGGCTCTTATTGGCAAGCTGTTGTTTTGCACACTGGTTCTAGAGACTGGTTTAGTTCTTTGGCTATCACTGCAAGCCTTTTAAGTCCATACTGAGCTTGGAAAAACTGATCTTATCTTCTATGTTTAGACCACCTGGAACTCTTCACCGTTTATCGTAAAAATAAATAAAACCACTTCCTGTGTGAATTGATAGTAATAGTTACTGTTTAGATTATTTTCTGTAATTTTAAATAATCAATATTATTATAAATAAAGGCTAGATTCACTGCTTTTTTAAAATTTTACAAAGTAAAATAGGTCAAATTAAATTGGGTGTGCTGGCAGAAATGTAAACACAGCTGTTTCTCTTTCCCTCTTTCTTTCTCCCCTTCTTTCCCCCAGTCAAGTCTGTCCCATATTCAGTAAGTGAAAATAAAATAAACAATAAAAGGTGAATCAAATGGACCATTACGGCAAGGCTGGGATGGTCAATTTGGTAAAGTAAATCCGTCGGGCATCTTTCTTTGCCTTTAGACAACAATTCTGATGGCAAAAGAGCCAAACGGGACAGGCCAAAAAAAAAAAAGAAAAAAAAAGAAATGTAAACACAGGAAACTAAAGGCATGACTTGATTTTTTTACCTGATAGTACTACATCATTTTGACAATAACATTGTCTCTCTCTCTCTCTCTTTCCATAGTAACCGACCACGCCATTAAGACCACATTAGCAAAAAATGAAAACATCACAAATACGACACTTTCCCCTTCTCAGAGCAGCCCCACCACAGCTGTTCCCATTAATATCGGCACCACACACGTACTGCACACTTCTGCAGGTGCACCGGTCACCCCGACTCCCTCATTAAATCAAAACGCATCACACCATGAGACCAAAGCACCCCCTGCTACTTCTGCCCCAGCATCGGAACCAACAAAGCCTGAATCTATCACTAACGCCACCACCACCAAGTCCAACACAAATTCCAGCACCGCCTCCGTCCAAAAGGCCTCCACTTCCCAGCCAACGTCAAACACTTCACAGTCCAACAGACAGTCCACCCAGCCTAGCATCCAGACCAGCTCCCACACCAACAACCCATCAGAGCTCAACGTGGACGGGGACGGTAAGTGCATAATACCTTCTGTGCTGGTATATGAATTTGTTCTTGACTGTTCACTTCCAGGATATTGACAGAGCCAGAAGTGAATTGGCTTAACAACAAAGGAGATGCTGTTCTTTGTTTCCAGCACAAGCCAG
Source organism: Rhamphochromis sp. 'chilingali' (assembly GCF_963969265.1). Classification (NCBI taxonomy): domain Eukaryota; kingdom Metazoa; phylum Chordata; class Actinopteri; order Cichliformes; family Cichlidae; genus Rhamphochromis; species Rhamphochromis sp. 'chilingali'. The sequence goes on along the minus strand of NC_137931.1, from coordinate 40,545,598 downwards.
TCTTTGGCTGTACACACAGAGACACAAACACACACCACGCAACCCCCCCCCGTTTACATCTTCTACAAGCACTGTCACCACCAAGCACTCCACAATCATGGGTTTGTTTGAGAAAGGGACAGAGGCAGTCATGGGACTCTAGCCTCAAGATTTCTGTTTTTCTCCTTTTTGTCTGTCTCCGTCGCTCTATTTACTAAATGATTTATATATGAACAGTTGCTCTCTCTGTGTCCATACAGTCCACACAGGGTTTAGAAACCATTCATTTGAACACGTTGAAAGTACTTTTACCAGACTATAGGTGCAAAGAAATGAATAACTGATTAACTCATCTCAGTTGTCAAGGCTGCTTGACTGCAGTTTAAGTGTAAAATTCTCTCTGCTTGTCTCACTCTGTGTGGTTTTATTAGGTGCTTGGCACATTGCCTCTTTCCATAAGCCAGAGGAGCAGCAAGCATTCATGACTCTGTGGTTGTTGTTACTTTTGACCAAAGGATATTAAAAAAAACAGCTAAGTTTACAAAACAGTCTTCCATAGCAACATTCATATACAGAGATGCCAGAAACGCAGATCTGAAATCCTCCTGCCCAGAAATACTTAGCGGAAAGAAACAACCAAGAAAACGTCAGGCTAGTCTTTGAAATTAAACAATAACCTGGGATAAAATGGTAACATACTTCATGTGCTGTATACACTGCTCTAGTTAAGTTTGAAAAGGTCTTAAAATGATACCTTAATAATAAAATGACTTGCTGATTTTACTTGTTCACCTTAAGTATCGTTCTGGCAAGTTTAAACATCCTGTTTGACACTTCTGTCCTGAGCTTGATGATGAACACTCAGCAGGCTCATGGAGTGTCTATATATAGTTCTAACCAGAACTTCAAAGTCAAATCCTCCCTAAACGCTGCATTGCCAGCATGTTTACTCAGCATACAGTGTGGTAATAGAAAAATGGCCCCAGCTGATGTGTCTCTGGTGTTTCTTGTCTAGGGACAGCCCACAACTCTCCTGGATTAGACCCCCTCCTGGCTGGTCTGGTATCAGCCTTCATCATTGCTGCTGTCATCATCACTCTGCTCCTCTTCCTCAAACTGCGCCGAAGAGGCAACGGGCCGGAGTTCCGCAGGCTGCAGGACCTACCTATGGTGAGCTCACCCATCATATCCAAGCAACACTGGAAAATATTCAGCCTGTCAGATGTTGTTAAGCACAGATGTGTTATGCACTCTTAGTTACAGTTTTCATTTGGCCTGACTGGAGATGTACTTCTGCTGCTGCTCTTCCTAATATAGTTAAAACTCACAGCGTTTCCTCAGGCTTCTAATATAGGCCTGGGAGTTTGAGGGTTATTTCTAGGCCTTTACGTCTCTGAAACCACACGTTGTGCCTTGAATCTCATGTAGCCACTCTTTGAGTTTGGTGGTTACAGCCCCTAATGCTGCTATTACTACTGGGACCATTTTGGACTTTACCCTCCACAGGGCTTTTCCATTTTCCATTCTTCTCATGCTCATTCTTTCCGATGTTGCTGCTGCGATTACTGGCATCTTTTGTTCCTTGTTAACTACCACTATATCTGGCTGGTTAGCCAGTATCAGCTTGTCTGTCTAGAACTTGGAAGTCTTACAGAACATTTGCTCTCCTGCTCTCAACCGCTTTGGGATGTGCCTCATTGGACATTCTGGGCACAGATGTTCCTGTGCACAATCCCAGACACTTGGCAGTGTCTCTCAGTGTGAGCTGCAATGGCGTGCATCTTCCACCCTTCTACAATATTCGGCCTCTTGGGCTTCTTTGCACAGTCTTCACCTTTGTTCCTCCTGTCTCTGTTGCCCCTGATACTTTTAGCCTGCCATGATTTAAGCCTATGTGCATGTATACAGCCCCAGCCCACCCGAGGGCTTAGGTCTCCTCCTTCTGCTGCCCATAACACCCTTTTAGCAGTTTATCTTGCATCTTCCTGAAGGATTCATGAATGCTTTAGTGGCTTCCAAAGTCCAATAGTCCCTCAGACAGGAGTGTTAATAATATGAGCCAATAATAAAGCTATTAAAATGTTATAATTTGCTGCCTTAAAATCAAGGGATTCCTGAAGGCAAAAGTGTGAGTATGACTGTGTAAACATAGGTGTAAGCATTTACATCGTTCTTTTTCTTATAGGATGATATGGAGGACACACCTTTGTCCATGTACAGCTACTGATGAAGGCACAATAGGATGTTTGATGTCCAAATACCCTCACAGATTCCAGAATCAGGCCACTGTGGTTGGTGAAGTTGGTCTCTCTTCCTTAATCTGCACCAAACAGAAAGAATCCTGGGTAGGTGTAAGCACATTTCTGGATTGCTTTAAGTTACCCAGATCATTGGCAAAAGGATCCGATTGAAACTGCAATGGACAATGAAGAAAATATCCATGATGTTGCCTTTTGGATTTTTTTTTCTAAATTTGTCTGTTATCACAAGTGTTCCCAATTTTTCATCCATCCATTCATTCATTTGTTCATTACTGTAAACTTTACATTATTCAGCCCATCTAAGGTTGCTGGGGTTGTGTAATATATTTGATTTCTCTAGAATTGAAAATAGGTTGTTTCAAAGCAGAAGATCATCTGACATGGCCATCGACTGAGCCTCTCCTACTGTGGCTCACTGGTTTAATGTTGCTTTACCAGTTAAAGTCTGGCAGAAATAAAGGCCAGCAAGCTAAAGAGAAGAAATAAACAACACAAACCACCTGATTATATTGTTAACAAGGTTGCACTTTACTTTTTTTAGGAGTGGAGATTAAAAAACATAAGTAGAAGAATTTTCTGTGTATTAAAGATAAGGTTTTTGTGTACATAGGCAGCATAGCTGGGTGAACGTTTGTGTGTGCAAGTGTGTTAAAGAGGCATGGGAGGTTTTATTTAACTTCTTTTTTTTGTTACCTTAATGGTTTTGCTGGCTTTTTTGCCTGATTTTGATATGTGCAGTGTTTTAAGTCCAGGAGAGAGTGCCTTACACAGTACACAAACAGCTTTTAATGTATATTGTTTTCATATTCCACAAAAACTAATTTCCAGATTAAGTATGCATTCCCGGTAACCATTTAAACACACGCTCTGAGGGCCAAGTGGCTGCTAGGAGTCGTCTGTGTTTGAAGATAAGCCTCAGGCATGTTCACCGTAAGGCACTCTTTCATACAATGACAGACTGATGTGCGTTAGTGGCCTTTCCACACAATGTTTTTCATTTTCCTGTGTATTGTAGATACTACTGATCTGCATCAAGCAAAAGAATATGGATATAAAACATGTGGGGGAAAAAATATAATGGGTGGAAATGTGACAAACAGGACAACTGAATCGCCCACAATGACACAAAACACATTTTAACTACTCTTTATTTAGAAAAAAAAAAACCAAAAAAACAAAAAAAACATTGTCCACTGATACAAGTTAAATTCTGGTTTAAATCATGCTGATAAGTTTGAGCTACACCTGTGTTTGTAGTTTAGTATTTGTGCCACCGAAAAGGAAAATGAAAGAAAATTTGTGTCAGGCCATAAAAGATTCAGTGGTCTTTGGCATAAATTCTACACTTTTAATTCTCATCAATCCTCAAACTCATTCCTTTATTTGGTGAGAGTAATGGTTATGCTATAACCATTTAAAAAGATCTAATGTATAAGTCAGTCATCATTTTTGAGTCCTGTATTGTCGGTTTCTGTAAAAACGAATGCCGAATGCTTTTCCTGAGGCTTTGCTGCCAGATGTGAATTATTGGATTGTTGGTGATTTATGATTAAAGATATTTTGAAACCATCCCCTGCATTTCCCTAATTAGCATTTTTGGCTGTGTTGATCCAACTTTTCACTTCAGCACCAAAGAAATCACAATAGAAAACGAGTCTCTTCTTTTAAAACAGACTTTTATTTTGGAGACAAAACGTAAAACATTTCTTTTACACATCTTGAATAAACGAATCAGTCCTCTGCTTTACTGCAGCCTAACCACACAATACTTGGCAAACACCATAAAATGGCAGTAAAAGGGTCGGATTCATCAGCCATTATGTGGACACAATAACAAATAGATGAGTCTTTTCTTCATTAAATGGCTTACACAACAAAATTAACAGCTATACAAAGATAGTGTTACAGTGGATTGTGAAAAATACGCTATGCTCTGGTTTTTTAGAAGGTATTGTATTGCTCACTACAGACTACTAAGACAATCTGTCTTGTTAGTGAGGTGGACAATGTGTATGTGGTCAATACTGTTGAAGCCTGAATGCATGCACCCCACTGAACACCTAACCTGGCTGTCAGCTGCCTGCAGCTCTGCACTGTGGTCTGGGATCCTTGATGGGGGGTGTCTGGAAGCTGAAATATTTAACAGCTTGACACGTAGCCTGGCGCAGTGTGATTCATGTCAGACACTGTAGCAATAAAGGGACCTTCAACTGCCTTGCTGAGTTGTGGGTATATGGAGATCGAAGTGGAGACTGACGGGCACCGGCGCCTTGATAATGGTAATGGCTTTTGATTCCTATTTATTTTATCTCACTTCACTCCTACCTCACTTCAGTTACATTACCAGGAACCAAAATCCCATCCCTCATCAGATTCCTTCTGGACTGAAGAGTGCATTATGCAAGACGAAAAATCCATTAAAAATCCATTACAGTTTCACAGAGAAGACTTACAGTTACTTTTAATACAGAGTCATGACATTCACCAGAACTTTAAACGCAAGAGCTGTCTATAAAATGATCCAAGTCCCAGTTATAAAATACCAACTTAACTCAATCTGAGTATATCACGGTGCTCTAAGCTTGCAAACCAGTGGTGTGCTCTTCAAATCCAAGTGATTAGTTATGTCTCATTATGCATCCCACTGTCGCTAAGGGCAAAGATGCGAGTCCAGCCCAAACCTTAACCACATCAAAGTTTCACCTAACCCCAACAATCTGTAATCATAACAAACCTAAACATAACTATTTTTAATTTTGTCATGCCTAAAGCCAAACTTTGTGGTTTAGCAGACCAATTGCAGCAGTTCTATCCTTAACTCCAGTAGGACCCATAATTTTCTGCCAGTAGCGCGCAACATGCGGGCAGAGGGTGTGGCAACAATTAAAACGTATTCTTTTAGTGCCTCACACTGCAAAAATAATGCACCTTACAAAAGTGCTTCTATACTGACACAAAGCTCCACAATAATGGGAGAAAAAAGGTTTTATATCAAAGGTCATACAAAGAACTATTTAAACAACTGACTGTCACTTCAAGTGGTTCCCAGCATCCTATCAGTCTGCGCATATGGGAACAGAAGATTTTACAATCCTAAACTGTACCTGATAACACTAAATAGACTGAGTGGAGAAAAAAAATGCTTCGATGATGAGTACTTTAAACAAACGAGAAGGAGAGTGGGCGATTCAAACGAGACCAGTTTAAAAAAAGAAAAGAGAAATTTAAAATAGCGTCACACTTAGTGATCTGTCCTTAGTCCAACACTTCTGGCACTCTCACAAAAACTGTTAAACTGCATTCAAATAAAGCTCCCCCCAGAAAAAACCCCAACTCATATCCAAGCAGCTCTGTAACAGCAATAGGTAAAATGATCTAATTACTCGCTTTCCTTTATGTACAGTCAATACTCATTCTTGAATTTATCAAGTTTTATCTCACATTTTATGCACAACATTTAATTTCTCATCACGCTCGGCAATGACGAAGCAACAACGCTGTCTGCTGTCTTTTTCTTGCTGAATGCTTCCTCAGCCTTTACCTTTTCCAAAAAAACTCACAACACATAAAGGTCAAAGCTCATCAAGACTTAGGTCAGATCCCAAATCTGCATTCACATCATCTTCAAGATCATCATCACCATCATTATCATCGTTGTCATCACCATCCACATCTGATCCAGGACCAGCAAAGTCACTCCGCCTGGACTGAATACTCAGACGTGCTCTGGGCTTCTGATGAAGAGCTGGCAGACATAAGGAGCAAAGAAGAGCGGTTAATTTTGTGTACGCGAGTACCGCATTGCTGTGGTACCATCTGGGATTGGGTTGGAAAAGATTCAAATGTTTTCCCTTAACAACTATGCACTGGCACGAGTGCGTGTGCAAGTGTGTGCAGATACAATTGTCAAATTATCCTGGCTTCGTGGTCCCAAATCACTCTGGGAAACATTTAGAGCAGTGATGGTAATCTCTTCCGGGAACGTCAACCCTCTGTTACAGTAAGTCTGAGGGCAAGCAGTGCATGAGCTCACACAGGCACACAGAGTACTAAATTTCCCAGAGAAATGACCGGCTTTGCAGAGACCGTTGGAGAGGAAATGAGAGCTTTAGTGTTTTTTCTCCAGACGGAAGAACACAGAAGGACACCAGCCTCCTGACAGTGACATGCTACACTCACTATCACCAGCAAATTATACAATCCTGTATATTTTATATCTAATTTCAAGTTTTTTGTTTGGTCATGTAATTTTTTAAAACTACTGTTTTTTGTGTGCAACTCTTCACTGGTCATGGTTCATGTAAGATGAAGTTACAAAAGGATATGGTTAGCTTAGCATAAAGACTGTTAATGAGGTGACCACAAGCGTTGTTGTATCCCAATAATACATTTTTCCTTTAACATTAACATGCTTACAGTTAATCCCTACAAAATCATCTACCAATATCAACTACCTGTAGTTTTACAATACATCAAACTAGATTGTAAAATAACAATGAAATATCATCTTCAAGATCTTGGCAGAACTCATCTCTAGCAAATCCTCTGAGAGTAGAAGAGCAAGGATATTCTCCAGGACAGACACTGTAGTGGTATTAAGGTTTTCTTTTAACTCTTGGAAAGAAACCTAAAAGCATATTTTATTTCCTGACATGTCAATCTATTGCTTTAAAGTCCTTTTCAGGCATGGTCCAACTTCAATTCCAAAAAAAGTTGGCACACTGTACTATATGTAAAGAAAAACAGATCAATGATTTACAAATCTCATAAACACATATTTTATTTACAATAGAACATAAAAAACATATCACATGTTTAAAACTTTGATATTTTCCGTTAAAAATATTAGCTAATTTTGAATTTGATGGTAGAAATACATGTGAAAAATGTTGGGACACGGGCAAGAAAGGGGGTGGGGGGGGGGGGCGTGTATCTATCTACAGTACACAATATTATCAACAGATTCACAGAATCTGGAGAAATCTTTGTGCGCATGGAAAAAGGCAGAAAATCAATATTGAAAGTCCATGATCTATGGGCTCTCAGCTGGCACTGAATTAAAATGGGCCATGATTCTGTCATGAACTTCCCCATGCCATCCATAAAAGCAGGTCAAAGAGAAGAAACCATATCATGTGAACATGATCTAGGAACACTACCTTATTCTCTGGGCCAAAGCTCATGGAAAATGGACGGAGGCAAAATGGAAAATTATTCTATTGCCACATAAATCCAAATTTGAAATTCTTTTGGGAAAGGATGGATGCCAGGACCATCTCGCTTGTTATCAGCGCTCATGTTGCATCTCTGACTGGTGCATTACCGCCTATGCCACTGGCACTATGCAACATCAATACTCAAAGGTATATACAGGTTTGGAGCATCATGAAATGAAAAATACAACAAAGAAGAGCCCGGACTATTATCAGACAAGAACGAGGCAACATTCCTCTCCTCAGTTCCCAGATGTTTATGGACTGTTGGTAAAAGCAGAGGAGAAATGATGCCATCAAATTCAAAATGACCCTTTTTTTTTCTCTTAAAATGCTACATTTTCTCAGTTTAACCATTTGATGTTTTCCAAGTTTTACTGTGAATAACACATGGGTTTATGAGATTTGCAAATCATTGCATTCAGTTTTTCCCCCACATTTTCACACAGTGTCCCAATTTTTTTGGAATTGGGGTTATTTATTGCTGCCTATTAAAGTGTATTTACGAAGTCTTTCAGGTATAGGCTATATTTATGTTATATCCCTTATCGCTTCAGAGCAGACATACACACCACAGCAACAAAGCAATATTTGCCATATATACAAAAAATTAAGCAAATATATAGTTCAACCATATTTGTGAAGTTTTGTGTGTGTCTGCGTGTGTGTGTGTTTGGGGGGGGGGGGCTGTCTTTGGGGAAAATACACCATATATAAATGTATTTGTGAATTAGAAACAGAATTGCTGACAAAAACTGCATTATGCATGCTACATAAAAAAAAAACAACTGGTGTTTAGGCCAGTGTGGTGGGCAACTCACAAAGATGTGCATTGTCAGTGATTATCTGTTGATATGACTGTGTGCAGTTCAGAATTGTATTGACAATTATACCAAAACAAGGTCCAAACCAGTAAGACTGCAGCTCTGACTTCAACAGATCACATGATTTAGGTATACTGTCAGATCAATGGAACGGAGTCATGTCTGAACAGGGTTTATTTCACTGTAAGCTAAATTGGCAAAGACTGTAGTGTACTCTCTGCACTGAGTCACACCTACTGGGTTGAATAAGACTGACGGTTGAGCCAGATGTGTGGGAGAGTGGCGGGAGAGGGAATGACTAGTCTCATCTTGTTAAAACCGCCATCAGGTCGTGCACATCTGCTTTCCTTTTCTGCTTTTCCAACGTTTTATGTTGATGTGACAGGTGGTTTAACTGTCAGAACATGTCTTTGTGCTGTATTTGCACCAAAGGTTGATTTGCAAGAATACTATCATGCACACATGTGGTATTGCTGTGACTTTGGGTGCACTAGGCCCTTACCAGGGTCTTCCAGCCACGAGAGATCATCTGAGCTGATCTCCGCCAGGCTCGGGGTCAGGCTAAGGTCTTCTGAGTCAGAGTCCGCCTCTTCAACTTTAACCACTCTCTTATGGCTGTGAGAGAGTGGGAGTGGTGATGCCCCTAGATCAAACAGCAAAAAAACCCCAAACATGGTTTATTATGCTGTGCATCTGTGTTCAACAGAAACAGAAAGGATGGCACTTACTCGATGTGTGGGCTGAAGGCAGAAGTGATGTTGGTTCACATCCTCGGAAAACGAGACTTCTGACCTCATCCTTCAGTTCTGACACAGTTGATCTGGTGTAAGTGATTTATAGTAACATATGTAGTACAAGACAAGAAAAAAAAAAAAAAAAAAAAAAACTAGATACACACAGACTATACATGGTTACACATATACCTGATCTGGCGAACCTCTTGCTGTGTGTGAGAATACTGTAAGACTGTCTTTGTCAGATCAGTGTTGTGAATTCTGTAGCTGTCTGTCAGCTCCTCCAGAGTCTGAATAAATCACACAGAGAAAGATTAAGCATCTGAAAGAATCAAAACCACAAACCCACAAGAAAACACTGGCTGTGAGTTACAATGTGTACCTTGCAGCTGTGTTCGTACAGTCTCCTGGTCTCACTGGCCTGTGCCTGCTGGAGAAACATGTCCTCCTCCTGCCTCCCTGTCAAGGGTAAAAGAAAGAGCAGATGTTCCAAGCAAGATGGTTCTTGCTTTTCCTTTGTACACCAACAGTGGAAAAGGACATGTGCAGTCTCGCTGAATGAATGCAAGGAATCTGTGTGTGTGTGTGTGTGTGTGTGAGAGAGAGACTCACTTAGCCGTGTTTTTAGTTGGTCCAATTCTCTGCGCAGCTGTTCCAGCTCCTCTCGGCGGAGCTTTGAGCTAAAACTGGGAAAAAGAGAAAGTAAATGACACTCACACAACTCTGTAATAGCCATCTCTTATTAAGAGATGTAAACATTTTAATGTCAATTTAGGGTTGGACCTATCATCATTTCAGTCTCCAGTCACCTCCCCCAGCTTAACCCCTAATGCACCTCTCCTCCAGGTTGCCTAGCGACGTGGCTCGGGTGATGTGTCCCCTTAGACTGTTCAGTTCACGTCCAACTTCCCTTCTCCACTGCTCCATCCTTCTCTCTGCTCCTGGGCTTTGTCCTCTCCTCCATTCCTCCCTTTGTCTATCCCTCTCTCTCAACTCCTCACGCAGCTTGTGAACCTCGTCTGGAAAAGATAGATAGATATCTAGGACCAGCTGATTTTTTTTCTACTTTACAGCTCCTTCCATTACCCTTGCAGACAAACCAGAATAATTCATCAATATCTTTAATTATGAATGAATCCATTAAGGCTGAATACACTTAGCAGTTTTCCCAGGCTGTAGAGAGAAAGGGTGGATAGTGAGTAGAGAAAATAGAGGCGGGCCAATAACAAATAAAGTTTGCTAGGACTCATCTCTTTCAAGCGGTGCTGTAAGTGCTGATGGCTCACAAAATTGAGACCATATTTTCCTGTAAATCCACTTGCTTCCTGTAGCTGCAAGTGTTTAGCTATTGTCTAACTTTTTCTGCATCTCTCCTGAGACAGCTAAGTTAGAGTAGAGTGGAAGTGGGTCAAACTGTATTTAATGTAAACTAAAACTTTAAGCACCTCCAAGTTTTTTAGGAAAAGCATATTATGCTTTTCCTAATTTCTGTCAGTTATATAATGTTACAGAAGCTGATCATCATATTAAATGTGGTCAAAATGTCAAATAATGTCATTATGTCTACAAAGTAATCTGTGTGAGTCACAATCTTAGACTTCAGCTACACCGTCTGAGTGTTGTTGTTTTTTCCAATATGTACATATAGAGAATGTAAAAGAGAACTGACTACATAAACCTGCAGGGATGTTGCTGTGCCAGTAAGAACTGTTTGCTGCAAATCATCTGCTAGCAGTATCAAGTGCCTACTAAACCACAAAAAGGAAGCACAACCTGAGAGGACGTTTTAACAGGTAAAGGGAGACAATAACAGGAAGCTAGAGGGGAAACTACCATGCAGCAACATCAAAGATATGTGTGGGAGAATGAACACCATGACTGGCTTCAAGAGGAAGAGTAGCCAGCCCCTAGGACATAGCATACGAGTTTAACCTGTTTTATAACTGGTTTGAACTTGGCACTCTGCCACTTCTGCCGGTCCAGCATCTCCAGCACCATCCTCACTAAGCACACTACAGCTGCAGCATCTTCTACACCAGCTTCTCCTCAGCTGTTCTTTACAGTGAATGAGGTGAAAGCAGAGCGGAGGAGGCTGCACTCTAGGAAAGCAGCTGTGGTAAGTCCCAGGCTATTTAAAGACTGTATCTCAGATGGCAGCGCCTCTGCACACTATCTTCAACCTTAGTTCAGAAGAGTTCCAACCGTGTGCCAGTGCTCAAGGCAGCTGACCGTGATCAACAACTACAGACCATTTACCCCCACTTCCCATATCATGAAGACAATGCAGAGGCTACTCTTTCCCTTTCTGACACCATAAGTCGAGCATGCACTGGAGCCTTTATAGTTTGGATAACAGGGTAACACTAGACTTATTTCTTTTGGACAAGCCTGGTGGCAACATGCGGTTTATCTTTTCTTATTTTTCTAGAGTGTTTAAAACTCTTCAACCTCAGATTTTGAGAAACAAGCTTGAGAAGGTGAGGTGGATTCTACCTTCACCTCGTGGATACATAACTAATTAATGAGCCAACCACAGTTTGTTAAACTGGATATATCCAGTGGCTATATGAACATAAATGCCTTAGGATAGGTAAAAACGGTAAAATTCAAGGATTGTTTGTACAGTAATCTGAAGCTCATCACATGTAATGTCTAAAATGGAGAAGAGCAACACAAAAACTATGTGGTAACAACTAATTTACATTAAAATGCTACATGCTTTGGGCGCATTGTTTGTGACCTGACACCTCAGTTTGGATGATGACTCTCAACACTTCTGAATCTGGTAACAGTTCATTTCTTGTAGAGATGGACCGATCCGATATTACGTATCGGTCCAATACTGACCTAAATTACTGGATCGGATATCGGAGAGAAATAAAAAATGTAATCCGATCCATTAAATATCAAAAATCACCTCACAAAACTTGCGACATGGCGTAACTCGGCTCATAACCGTAGCACGTCGGAGCAGAATGCATCATGTGACAGAGCGGCTATGGCGTGTGGGACCTGTCGGCGGTCTGGTTTGGAGCCTCGCTACCAAACCGGCATTTCAGAGAGAAGTAAAGCAAGTGTGTAAGTTCATCTCTGAATGTTTGTAAAGCATTCCAGCGTTAAGCTTAACAACCGATATATGGAGCGACTGCCTCTTCTCTCTCCCTCCCTCTCCTGCTGCTACTTCAATCGTGAAACTGATTAATGATCAGCTGATCGGCTTTTCTGTCGCGAGTCCGTCTCTCTTGTTTGTTTATTGCCCACTTTGCGCCAGAAAGAGGAAACCAGCTGCTGAACAACAGCAGCACGTTTAAGCTTGATAATCTGTTGTTAGAATTTATTTAATATTACTTACTACACCAGGATCCTTTTCTACGTAGCTGACGGCTGGTAACTGTGCAGGGGCGGATCTAGCAAAGTTTAGCCATATCGGTATCGGCCGATATCCAAATTTATGATATCGGTATCGGACATAAAAAAGTGGTATCGTGCCATCTCTAATTTCTTGTAGTTGACAAAGTGGAGTGAGATGTGTTTATGAGAAAAGTAATATGACACAGTAACGGTTACCTTGAAGCACCTGAATGTGACATTGCTGAGAGTGCTTCTCCCTTTCCAAATCATGGAGCCTCTGGGTGAGGGAATCAATCGCCTTTAAAAGATTTTGGGAAGAGAAAATGAGTCACTGCTCAAATCAAACAATCTGTTAAATACCATAAATATATTGCTATTTAGTTCTCAGTGTTAAACAAATAAACACACCTTGCTCTGTATCTGGAGCTGTGACTGGACAGAAGCCAAGTCTGCCCACTGCACACCAGGACTGAAAGTTGGGGAAGTCTGTCGGAGAAGTGGTGCTCGAGGAGGAAGAGCAGGGGGGTCTGAATCTGAATCACAACCTCTCTCGCGCACTGGAAACAAATCTGAAAAGGAAGAGTGGAAATCACTTAGATGGTTCAAACAACTGTTGCGCCTACAGTATTTAGTTAACTCTGAAAGAAAGGAAGTCAACTTAACATAAACAATGACAAGTTAAGGGTAATTTCCCCTTCTAGTCATATTGAGAAATTTAAAATGCTACGCTCACCTTCGCCTCCTTTGAAGAATTTCCCCGTTGGCGTCAACCTCTCCTGTTAGAGACAGAAGTTTTGGTTTGTTTTTTTTACATTCAAAGAGTACTTCCCAAAGTCTTCTATCTACGCTATCTTAATTTAAATCACTTTAATAGAGCACTGCTGCCATCTACAGATCGCTATGGGAACTGATCACAAGGGATCAGAGAAGGTTCTCCTGTGGTCAATGCCAGAGCTTATCAAACAACAGGGTGCAGACAAGCATGTGAAATATATAAAATAAAATGACGTTTTTAACAAGTTTTGCAGATGCTACTGTGCTTTAATATGCACCTTTATTTATGTAAATATCAACACCCAGCCTTTTTTTTTTTTTTTTTTTTTTTATTGTCAGCGATTGATGAACGTTGTGTGATGTGAACTTTGTTTTGGCTTCACAGAAGTACTGTTCAGAGTGATGCAGAAAAAAAACCTGCCTCAGTATGAATCAACACGTACAAATAGAAGTATTTAAATGTACTCACCCTCATCTTTGCAACACTGCCATCTGCTACAGACAGAATAGAGCTCAGCTGATTGTCCCAGTTCATGTCTCATTCGAACTAGAAAGAGAATTCAAAAAGGGAAGTTGTCAAATTCAAATATTTATTATTATTGTCGCTTAACTGATTATTGATCCACGAGGAGCATCATCTGACACGAAGCTTTCTGCCCTGACATAGGTTAAAGCTACATCAAAAACCACTAGACCACAATGACACAACCTTAGACACGTGTTATTCCTGGTAGGCGAGGTATCAGCTGCGTTAAGAGCTTACACTTTGAGGGGGATTAAATTACAGCAGCCCTGTGCATTTGCACGTTTTTAGTTACAGCGATCAGCTGCTTCACAGGAAAATGTAACATGGGATGTCACGATATGACAGCGTATTAGCTCATTTTCAGATTACAAAGAGAGCAGGAGTTTTCCAAACAGGCCTGTTGGGAATGACTACAAACGTAAACACAACTGGTTCACATGCAGTTAAAATAAAAAGTCTTATTACCTGACTTAGCTGAAGTTTGTGCATTTTTCTAACATTTCTGGCTACTTTATAGATAAAAAAAAATTCTAAGGGGATGATCATCAACATCAAAAAGGCCAGATGAGTGGATTTGGGCATCTGACAAGGATGCCTCCTAACTGAGGTGTTAGGTCATGTTCACCAGGAGGAGGCCCCAGCACACAAACACTCTGGTGTCCCCCTATACATGCCGGATGAGGTGGGCAGAGAGAGGGGTTTGGGCTTCTCTTCGAATCCTGTCAATGGGACTCAGACCCAGAAAAGTGGCAGAAAATGGATGGATGGATGGAGAGACAAATAAAAAATTTTTTTATTACATTTTCCTACGCTAATTATTGTTAATAATTCACGAGAAGGAAGATGGATATTCTCTCATAGTAAAGCAGTAGATATGAGAATATTTCCTCAATTCTCTGAGGTATAAGTCACTTTAATTTCTGGAAAAAGACGAAAAACGTGCAATTATCTTTTTTTTTTGTTGTTTTTCAGTCCATGAATCACAAGTCCGACACATTCAATTAACCTTTATGCACCTGGGACCACAGGTGATCAGGAGATGCCACAAATGTCCTTATGACAAAATGATGAATCCGGGATTCAATTTCAGGTATTTCATTACTGCTACAGTGCTAATTATAATTACAGGGGTTGCACACAGGTTAATCAACGTCGTTCCCCCTATATTATGTTTCGCCCACGCCACGGTTTGTAGGTCGATAAAGTAATGGGCCTATTAAACTGATCTGCAGGTCCGCTAGGAACTAGAGAGCATATCGCTGTCCGGCTGCTAGGAACAGAAGCTTGAAAGAGAAGCTTTGGGCAGAGCAAGCATTTCCTAACATAGACAAAATGCACAGCACACAAACATGTTGAGACACATCAACTGATAAAGGCCAAGTTTTACAGTTAATACCGCTAACGTTAGACGTTAGCCGTGATTTGCGACATTTTTTTTTCTCTCGGGTTTTTATTCGTGTAGCCAGGAAAAAAAATTTCCGACTCTAAAACAGTAAATAGAGTTAACTTTATTGTTTCTAATGCTGTCTCTGAAACATTATTAAGAAAATAAGCATATTTTCCTACCGCTAATCGAGATACTCACAGAAAACCTTCCGACTCCACTTTTAAATCCAGGAGCCCATAACAATAACGTGATTGCGTATGACGTAAGGCACATGCCTTCTGGGTTTTGTAGTCAAAAGGTCCGTAATTATTTTTAGCCTCAAAATTACAGAGATATCCTCGATGTACACTCACTTAGTAAAATACACTGCATTCTAAACGTATTCTAGTTAGCAAAAAACAAACAAACAAAAAACTGTTCAAATATACCCCGAAGCTAAGATTTTTCATCGAGGACGTTGATTGGCCAAAGAACACCATGTCCCACAATGCAAAGCTCAATGTTGACATGCAACAATGGCGGCTTCCAATGTAAGCGTGGAAAGTGTAAGACGACTGTTAAACGACAGTTTAACAAATCTGGGATTTGAAGTTTACCCGTTAAAGGTATAATGAATTGTATAGTTTTATATTGAAAAGTATGAAAAAATCATTCTGATCGTAGAACTATTTCTTTTATATTTCCCAGTTTACGTTTAAATATTAATTGTTAAACATGCTACAACAAGTAAAAATAGCGATAGATGGTTGAATACTGCATGTTTACTGACGTATTACTGGTTCTTGCCTTTAAGGGAATGTGTCATTGTCATTCTTTTCTGTTCTTTTATTATTTTATTTTCTGTTATTTTATTGAATTGAAATTTTCAGCCAAATCAGATGATTTGTGATGGAGTAACCTGCACATATTTGGTTCTTACTCCCTAACATGTCCCTCTGTTTGCAGATTGGCTGGTACAACTCTGTGCTACCTCCCACCCTGCACCTGTCATATCCAGATGATACCCTGGCTGTGGTGGTGCTCAGCACTCCCGCCATGTTTGAAGAGGCCTTTCTGCCTTTCCTCGAGCAGAGGTGCTACCAGGGGCTTAATGACCCCATAGACCAGTGTGTTAGACAATGCATCACCTCTGCTGTCTCTCAGGTGAGGATGGAGGAGTGGTGACCAGGGTTATTTTAGTTAAACTAATTAAAAAGTAAAACTAAATTTTGAAAATGTAGTAATAATAATAATGATAATAATAGTAGCAGTAATAATAATAACAAATATACAGGAAATATTTCTAGTTTTAGTCATTTTTTTTTTATTAATGAGAAGCCAACATGAGAAGCCACTGAGGTCTGTACTACAATGCAGGATCTTGGCTTATCCAGTTAATTTTAAGGCTAACTCTTACCAGGGTAAATGGTAACATATACCATAGGCCTAACTCCTTTGAAGCCGATTATGTTTCAAATTAGAGATCAACAGGGACAAAATTACCACCTACTGATCAATCAGTTGACTGGAAAATAGCACTTCTGGAAGATCCCTCAGGCTGTTGGCGGGTCTGAAGCTTTTCAGTAGCGTCTACACTCATACCACTGATTTGTCTGCAGCTGCCAGCACACTTATCCATGTCTGTGATTTGTCAGATGCTGGCAGTACCACTCTTTTCATGTGAACATGCTCGTAGCTGGATTGATAAACCCTGAGTTAATTTTTGAGTTGATAAGCGGCTTCGTGCGACCGCTCAGTCTGATCGCCACTGTTAGGTTAAGTGGGTCCAGACAACGGAAAGATACCCTGGGTATGCTGAACTTTCTTTGTAGTGTAGAGCTCAGATGCACATGTGTATTGAAAACAGGACGTCTATGTTTGCGTAGTTGTGTTCCAAAATCATACTGTTTTTAAATCTTTCTCCTTCCCTCTGAAAAATGCCACTTATTTCTGAATAAAGGAAAACCTAAAAGTAGCACTGAAACTGATCAAAAATTAAACTAAAACTAAAGCGAATACACTAAAAATGGTTAAAAATACTTGGCTATAATAATGGTGGTAGTGATTGCAAAAATCAGTTTCAGTGGTTCACTTCATTTAATTTCAATCTGCAGTTCATTCACTGTTAGTGACCTAATTATAATTCTTCTCAAACGCCTGCATTCTTTTGTCTGTATTCATTTTCACTATGACTGACTTTTTCCAGCATCCTAAGGCCTGTATTACAAAGTGAGTTCAACTTACAGTATACCTCAATGGGTATTTCCACTGGGAAAATACAAAGGCTTTAAATGCTATTGAAAAACTTTAGACCCTCCTATTCCCCATACACAGAAGTCTCAGGTGTCTTCCAAGTATTGTAATGCTATTTTCCTGAGATCTGATTAGTCAGAAGGCGGTGATTTTATACCTATTGATTTTGATTTTAATCTGGGGTTAACCCTAAAGTTACCTGGCTAGATGAAATCCTGCCTTGGAGTGCAGGTTTCTGCTGAAGGCCAGTCTTGTATAGCGCTGCTATTTTGAGACAGTATTCAAATTCTAGACACTTATTTAACCACATGTATTCCTTCTTTTTGACATTTTTTAGCTTGGCTAATATAATTAGCTTTTCTTTAATTATCAAAGAGCCTTTGCAGAAGTGCTGGCTTCTGAAAATGGGGCTCTCCATGCAGTTTTGTTATTTCCAATATTTCTAATTAACTTCACGTTGGATTAAATGAAAAAATAAAATACTCACATACTAAACGTCTAAGTCACTCCTTCATTTTTGTTGTTTCTCATTAAATTTTTCTATATGTTCAGTCTCAGTTAGTTTCCAGGCAGTCATTGAAGTCACTTAGCTTAGACTGGCTGTACTTGACATGAGAAGTCGCGTGTTTGATGAGCCCCCTGGATTATTGAACAAGGCTGTGCAATCAGGGTAATACCTATAAATCTAAAGAGATGTCATCCACTAAGGATGTGCCTTGTGTCACCCTGTTTCTTATCAGATTCACTGAAATTTAATAGGTTATGGTGGAAGCTTGTTTCTGCCACTGCAAAAAGGCCACCCTTTTCCTGACCTGCAGATCCTTTTTTGCCATCTATAACTCACATTTTCTGTCATTATCACATTTTGAGTCAAGTATCTTGAAATGTCTCCTTACGAACTCACACCTCTGAGAGAGTAACTCAAAGTTGAGAAAAATAACCCAAAATTTTCACATACTTCTGGTGACTTATGGATGAAAAAAACACAACTTTTTTTCAGTGCTGAATCAAGCTTCCATACTATGATCTGTCTCTGCACCGTGTTTACTAAAAACTGATGTGACTTTTTTTGTTTTGTTTTGCACGACTGAACAATGCTGATTTATTAGACCACCTGTCATAAAAACAAGAAAACAAAATACTTTAGAAACCTCTCAAAAACTTGTTTAAATTAAAAATTGCATTGTTATTTATTGGACAAATAACAAAGTCAGAAATGAATCATAACATTAATGGTAACATTCAGTGACCAAAATGTAATTTTTGATTTCATTCAAAATAACCATAATTTAGCATCTTATTCAAAAATGTATATTTTTAGTTATATTTTAGAATTGAAAATATAATTTTGATTAAGGCGCTTGTGCATACTGGTATATCAACTGTTATGGAAATATAAAAAATATTTTGTAATAACCAGTGCTGCTAATTTAGGGCACTTGTAACTTAAACCTTACATTGTATGAGTGAGCTTACAGTTTGCGTGTGCATACAGTTTAAACACAGTGTAAAGGTTACTGGAAGCCTATAGCACATGAAACTTTATGGGGCCTTAGGCCTGGATTGCTTGGGTGTATCTACGGTATGAGTATACTGTATTTTATATGTATTTCTATCTTTTATATCCTATCATTATAGTTTTTAAGTATTTAATTATAGTTTTTAAGTATTTATCTTTTGTGATGTTGCACTGACCAGAGACATCTTTCAATTTCATTGTACCTGTGACAATGACAATAAAGAATATTCATTCATTCATTCGGAAAGCCTCTGACAGTCTCACAGCATCATCATGCTGGCTAACTCTATTTAGATTGCAACTATAATCATATTCATGAACTTTTTCTCACGTTTAAACATATTTCTTACTTGATCCTGCCCTGCAGTGTTTTCCAGGAGAGAAGGTGGATGTGAGGTACGACTATGAGCTACTGCCCAGCAGGAAGCCCAAGTTCTTGGCCCAGACTGCAGCTCATGTATCGGGAGCAGCTTTTTACTACCAAAAGGCTGATGTGACGGAGCAGCCCTGGGCTGAAAAAGTAATCACATTCTTGTTTGCTCCCTTGGCACATTTTTTAAAGGCAGTCTTTACCTTTCTTGTGTGCTGTGATCCTTTGATCCTTTTGCTTTCAGAAAATGTTTGGAGTGTGTGTGCATCCGCGGTTTGGGGGCTGGTTTGCCATCCGAGCTCTGTTGGTGTTTGGAGATGTCACGGTGGGCTCTGAGCTGGTGCAGCCTGTTCCTCCTGACTGTGTGCCATCCAGAGAGGGCAGGATAAAGCTGCTGGAGGCTTTTAACTTTCACTGGCAGGTAACATCTTTTAGTCATAAAACCTGCATCACACACAAACTGTAGATAGACACCAACAACTGTTTTGTGCTCTGTGATGGAGGTTTTGTTCTCTGAGAAGAATTGACTGCGCTGTAGGGGTGATGTGGAAAAGGACCCATGTTGTTGTCCTGTTTCCTATTTCATGACGCTAAAAATTGACAAATTTGGCAAATTTCATATCATTGGTTAGTTTTTGAAGCTGCATTTTACTTTTCCAATCTTTGGGAAGTTTCAGTATGTCAGATTAATGTATAACTGAATTTTTCCACCATTCTGCCTCATCAGGATTGGAGCTACCGAAACATTATCAGTCCAATCCAGACCTACTCTCAGAAACAGAGGGACTACTTCTCCACCCCTCCTGCCCAGCGTGTGGCTCTGCTCAGGGCTTGGGGCTATCTGCCAAGTGACAATAATCAACCTGAACCCACCTCGGACACACAGAGTCAAGAAATTGGACATGGGTGAATTGTGGAAGCACCACCTGTCCTTTCTGAATTCAAACCTCTGCTGTATCTAGAACTTAAATGAAGTCTTGGTTGAACACCTTTTTAATCAAACAGCTTCTTATTGAGACCAAACCTGGGATTTTAATGTAGGCTTGGCTTTTTGGTGAAAGCTGCTTTTTCAGGGTTGAAAATGTGTTTGATTCTTTGTTTTGTTTTTTTCTTAAAAGTTTAACACTACTGGAAATATCAGTAACATATCAGCTTCCTCTACGTCTTGTATTATTAGGTAATAGCTGATATTATTGAGTGGATGTTTGCTGAGTAGTATTCTGTTCAGGAAAGCAGAGTTTGCAGTCTGATGTGCTTTTGCATAGTAATGCACTTTAGTTTTTGTTGTGTCCTATCGGGAAAATAGAGAATGTGTGTGTCCAAGTAGCAACAGGAAGGTTTTGCTTCACATTTTGAATGACTCAAGTTGAAAATTGAGTTAAGCCATGTGTCATCAGCATGTTTAATCTGCATGCAAGTGCCTTGATTTAAAAAAAGAACACTATTGTTTTTCTGTATAATGTTTTTATTTGATTTAACAGTGAAGCAATAAAAGTTGAGACTAAATGGCAACATCGCTTTAGTCTGTGAGCAGTATGACTCAAAAAATTATAGTTGCTTGAATATTACTTTTTTTTTGTCCAGAGATGAGACTTAACCCAACAAACTGAGAAATATCTGAAGGATTCTTTAACAATGCTAATTCTTGTGTTATGTCTTTCTCTATGTTCTTTTCATGCTTGCGTGGATTCCCTGTGGATACTAAAGCCTCCTCTCACAGTCCAAAGAGATGCGTGGGGTTAGTGTAATGGAACTCTAAACTGGCCCTAGGTGTGAATGTGAGCATGAATGGTTGTCTGTTTCTGTTTTAGCCCTGTGACAGACTGGTGATGTCAGCTGGGATCGTCACCAGCCTCACACGACCCTGAATTCTGAATTGCATAAGCAGAAGACAACGTATTGATGATATATGACAATATATTCCTTCTGGATCCAAGAAGGATGTAAACCTGTATATATGCCATCCATGCATGCAGTCTTTGTGCAGGGCTTTGAGAAAAATATTGATCACATCTGTAATTTTTTCCAGAACAGTGTACTTGTTACAGGACTTTTTCTTTAAGTTTATAGTTCAAACTGAATGAACCTACTTGCAGAAAATCAACGCTGAATATTGCAGCACAAAGTCAGAAATTATTATTTTGTTAAAACAAACAAACAAACAAAAAAGTCCATCCAGTTATCTGTCTCCAGTATTCATTCCCTCCATTGTTTTGTCCTTGTCTCTAGTTTACCTGACACTCAGCTGATGCATTATAGATGTGAACAGCCTCTGCCCACCTGCCTGGTGACAGACTGACTACCTTTAACTGTGACTAACCTCGGTGACGTTGAGTGAGCACCCAGCATGCTACTGTGATCCCGAGAATTCTCACTTTGTCAGGTTTATCTGCTCCTGTCTGTTTATTTTTAAGAGAAATGAGTACAACAGGATCTAATGTGCACTGAGGGGTTAACTGCATCTGTACGGGTTCAGTCCAGGTCACGTTTACACTTACGCCTCTAGGTGTCGCTGTTGTCGTGAGGCTGAGGGTTTGCGCTGCTGTTTCTGAAGCATCTGCAAATGTTCAGCACTTCATAAAGTCAAGTACTGACTGCAGATAACCTGCCTCAGATTATGAAGTATACATTTGCACACAGCTCAGTGAATCTCAGACAACTCTTTCACTCTTAGTTAAACGGCTGTACTCTCTGCTATGTTTTACTTTCAATTTTGGTGACTTTTTTACTCCACTGAGCCCTCTATTGCTTAATTTCCTCTTTAATGCTCAATCCAACACCCCATCCCTGACTCCTTTACTCTCCTTTGCTCTTATTGCCTCTCTCTCCTCACCCCTTTCTCCCGCCTGTGCTATTCTGTCTATCTGTGTACTGAATCAGCATTTCAGAGCAGTATGCCGCAGGCCTGCAGAGAGCCAGACCATGGAGTTAATTATACTCCCACAGATACTCCATCGCTCCTCTTTCCCCCACCACTGTTACTCCATCCCATCCCACCTCACTCTCCCCTTTTCTTGCTTTCTCTGTGTCATTTTTTTTTAGGAGGGGTCTTCATTTCTCAGCCCAACATACTGTGAGCTTCTAACATTTGATTTTCTGAATTCTGAATTTGATCAAGAAGACAAGTTACTGTTAAAGTTAGTGAAGCAAAGTTATGTAACTTATCTTTGGCTGTACTGAAGTGAGGCAAATTCTGCATGCTACATTTGCAGATGCAGATGTTTAGCACGGGTGATATATTTGGCACAAATTTACACACCAAGAACTGAAGCAAGCACAGAAATCATTAGCAGAATGATGCTTTTCTAGCATATTTTCTCTTCTTTCCTTCCATCTTTGGTTAGTTCTGAATAGTCATTCTGATGAGGTGCAGGGGTAATTTTCTTTGTGAAAAAAAATGGGAGAAGCCAACTCTCGGGTTTCTGAGTCCTTAGAGGTGAGTAGTATGCCTCACCTCTCTGCAGCTGGCAAAAAACACATATATGGAGCAGAGCATGTCTGAAATGAAGCAAAAAGACAAGCAAGCGGGATGTAGGGAGATACTCCTGATGATCAAGCTCTCCCTTCGCGTCTGTTCAGTATCCTGCAGGAAAGCACATTGCAGATCGTGTTGGCAGGCAGAACTGCAGGCAGAA
The DNA here is from genome assembly GCF_963969265.1 of Rhamphochromis sp. 'chilingali'. Lineage (NCBI taxonomy): Eukaryota > Metazoa > Chordata > Actinopteri > Cichliformes > Cichlidae > Rhamphochromis > Rhamphochromis sp. 'chilingali'. The sequence goes on along the minus strand of NC_137931.1, from coordinate 40,522,793 downwards.
CTGCACCAGCAGGTTCTCATGCTTCCAGTGTTTTTGCAGAACTACACAGGCAGTTTTTGGACTTTCACTGAGTTTAACAGATTTGATTGTTGGAAACAGTAAAATGGTTTAAAAAAAAAAACAACCCTTTTCATGATTCACAACAACACGAACAAAAACCATCAACAAGAACATGAAGCACCCAGATTCTCAGATCTGTCATAGTTTTCTAAATAGTTCAAAAATAAAATAAGTTATGAATATATCTGCAAGGAGGAATGATGCTAAAAGTATACTGGATGCTGCTCCTCTAAAATCCAAAGATGGAAAAACAACTCTGGGCTGTAATTTAATGTGTTTGCTGCACAAATTATCTGAATCTCAGATAGTTTTGGGCAGAGATGAAAAAGAGGAGGAAAAAATGAGTGGTGTTTCATGAGTTGTGGATCAGTGAAGCAGTGTTATCCGCCCACAGACATAAGCTAACAAGAGGAGAGGGGAAAGGGCAGCAGAGTACCAGCAACAGAGGAGGAACTGAAAGCCGAGTGGGGGGAGGAAAGGACCGGCATCTAGAGAATTTAGTGGAATTTTGAATTGAATGTTTATTATGCTATTCTGAAACTGAGAAAGAAAAGGGAGAATTTAACACTGACCATTTAAATAACCGAGGTTGAAGTTTATGAGAAAAGGGGAGGATCCTAATTATAACTCTTCTCCATTTCCTGCACATCCCATATTTGCTTATTCTGACGAAATAGTCTCACTTTATTCCTCAAAAGGTCTGCCTCTCTTTAAACCACACTGCCTCGGTGTGTATCTGTGTGTTTTAGGAGGTTTAAAATTTTTAAAACCGCCTCCTTATCACTTTCTTGGCTTAGCATAATTAACTAGTCTTTTGCATCAGAATTCTCCCTGCAGCCAATTGGTTATTTAGCTGTGCCTGTGCAGTTCAATGGTTGTGGACAGGGAGTGGTCAGCAGGGGAAGAAGGGAATACTGAGAGAGAAAGCGAGTGGAGGTGGGTAAGTGGAGAACTGCCCAATTGTCTTATCAGACACCACCTGCAATAGACTAGAAATCCACCCTCTTTACACAACAAAAAATAAAATAAGCACAAGTACTATTTAAAACATCAATAAATCAGGTGCATTGCATCATTAGCAAACCTGCTCAGTTCCCCCAGCTGTAAAAGTGCAGTGAACATCTCAGTGTGTACATTTAGTTTGTCAGAAAGGGAGAATTTGGCTGATCTGTCTGTGTGCAAACTTCATTTGTGCTAAATGCCATCGGGTTGCTTGCACATGTACTTAAGTATTGCCATCATTTATTTTTATGTAAATCCAAGTATATGCAAACTTAAAAAAACAACAACAACAACAACTAAGATTTATTGAATGTGAGGCTAAAGATATTGCAACGGCAATATTTCTGTTTCTTTTGGACAACAACATAACAACGTTCACCTGACACCGCATCATCTCCACAATAACCGAGCCATCACGCAACAGGGTGGCAGGCAGACAGCAGAGGATTAGCTCGAGCTAAGACTCCCCTTACATAATCCACATTTTTAGATTAACTTCATTTCCTTGAGACAGTGATATATTTCAGCCTTTGAACCATAAAAGAGGAATGCAGCCTCACAAAAAAAAGAAGCAGAAAACGAAACGGAGGGTGGTTGTCATTTACAATATAAAATACTCTCCTGTGTCTACTGAGATGGAACGTTTATGCTGTTGTGGAGTACACACAGCAGTGCTTCAGTTCTGGGAGTAAAAGAGGCCTTTATAAATCTTGGATGAACCTGCTTTGGTTACTAGCAACAGTTATGGAAAATAAAAACTGGAGATAAAATTTAGTGGCACAGGAGCAGAGATAAAATAGAAAGACTCAGTAATGCCTGTTATGCTTCAGCCCAAAAACAGCTATCGTGAGCCATCAGCATGAACTGCTGCTCATACCAGATCGAGTCTGCAGCAAAAACTCTAAATGTGTTTTTAAGTGAGAGAAAGAAATGAGAGCATCTTATTGGTTATGGATTCGACATTTACAGAATGAGGAGCGAGCTACTATTTATTGTCCTTGTCTTATAGTTCTGCTTTAAGGTCAGAGTCGGGGCTTTTTTAAACTCTTCATATCAAGCCAGCGAAGATGAAGTCAAAGCCATTATTTCCTATTTTCCTTATATGGAGATGACCTGCTGAAACTCAAACCGATCATCAGAATGGGGAAGAAATGTAATTAAGGTGACTTTGAACATGACATGGTTGGTGGAAAATGGCACCAAACCAGGAGAAAGGTGTCTGAAAATCCAAATAATACTTCACATCCATGAACAAGAGCAGTGATTGATTCCTCTTTTGTGGTGAGGAAAGTTATACTGCACCCATTTTTACCCCTCAACCGTAAATATCTGATGCTGTTGTCATACCACTGGGCGGGTGGGAGGGCAGGGTAGACACCCAAATTTGTGAATGCAATAATTCGGGAACGAGACAATGTAGGATTTTGAAATTCATACTATAGGTGCAATCTCAGATGAGTTCAAATCCTGGTGACCTCAACCTCAAGGTCAAGATCAGAGGTCAAGTTTTCTGAAGGAAGAAGTAGGATTTTCTCCATACGCACGTCTACTAGGAGTCTGAGGAGTGGAGTTGGCAACCACCAGTACTTTTTCGATTCGTGGTGGGGAGTGTTCTCGCTCCTTTCTCCTCGCTTTCTATTGTTTGATTGCAGTGAGCTCCATGCTGCTTGGTCTGCTGCTCTCTACCAGTGTTGGTCAAGTTACTTGAAAAAAGTAATCAGTAACTAATTACTGATTACTTCCCAAAAAGTAATCCCGTTACTTTACTGACTACTTAATTAATAACTGATTAAGTAATTAGTTACTTAGTTACTTTTAAAAACATGATTTATCCCCTAAATGGGTAATAAAGTGATAGATCTTTCAGCCCAATTCTACTTTTTCTGCATAATCAATCATATAAAATGTAATCAAATGAAAAAGTCTCTTTTTAAAACTTGTTTTATTAGTTTTAATCTTTTAACTTTATGCATCAAGCAAACATTAAATTATATGCAACATTCTCTGACTGGAAGAAATTTGTTTAACATTTAAACCTATTTTCTGCATATACCAGCATATAAAATAAAATAGTTTTTTGTGTTTACACTCACTCTGTCAAATAGATGCACATAAAACACAGCAGAAAATAAATAAAATCAAAGAATCAGCGGTCCTGTTGCTCTATTTTCACCTGTATAGCAGGAGTGGGGCAGGTGGAGGTTTGCCCTGGTGCAGGTGTGCCGCAGCAGTACGGCAGTTTCTCTGTTTTGGAATGTGGTTTTGGAATTTCACATTCCAGCGGCAGCTTATTTGGTGCTTGCTCGGACGTTTAGGGTTCCCACGCATTGATCAGTGGACGCTAATGTTTTTGTCACTTTTTACGTAATCAAACTCAAAGTAAGGTTAGTACTTCCACGCGTTAAACGCTGCACGTCATACTCGCTGCCGCACTCGTTATATTATCCATTTTTGATCTGCACACAGCTGTTGCCACGAACGTCGCGCTCGTCATTGTCATGAGACACTCTCGCAAAAAAAATCACGGTTTTAGTAACGCAGTAACGCAGCGTGCTTACGGGAAAGTAACAGTAATTTAATTACCGTTTTTGCAATAGTAATCCCTTACTTTACTCTTTACTCGAAAAAAGTAATCGGATTACAGTAACTGCCCATCTCTGCTCTCTACTAATGCTCTCATACACATATGTGTTTATCAGCTAATTTATAGCTATGCATTAAGCGTTACATCACAGCTGCTGATGAACTCTAAATCTGCCACGTATGAGTGAGGCCTCTTAATGCGTTTCTCTGAAACACAAGGAGAAACAATTACATCATTCACCTCAGCTTTGCCTTTCACTTTTCCTCTTCTTCTGTTCTCTCTTTCTACATGCGTGAAGGATTTTTTGAAGGAGGTAGAACTGTAGAGAAAATAGTTTGATCATCTTTCTGCGGTGTCCTCCTGTGTCCTCCCAGTTTGTCGTATTGGATGGGACTCATTCATAATTATCATTAACTGTTTTGAATCGGCAGAAGGAACATTTTTCTAGTTCTAAAGTGTACGTAATAGACTTTTTGCAACAATACTGGACCTAAAATGTATTATGCCAGTCACCTGCAAACAAAAAGAAAAGCCTGTGTGGAGTTTGATTGTGCACAAGTGTTTTAACCTAGAAGTAAAACTTGATAAACCACAGAAATATTGTCCTAAAGCATTAGGTGGTACAATCACATGTTTATATTTATATTTAACATCCACTTTGCTAAATCTGGTGTTTTGCATTCAACATGATATATGGGAATTAGGAGTATGCGTATGTGCCTGTGCATTGTGATTTATTTTTATGTAAATGAGCTCCATTCTGAAGCAGCATTGCTTCTGCACTGTATGGCTGCAATCCAGCATAATTAAATTGATTTTCATGCACATGCACAAAGCAAAATCCTGTTCAGTGTTTGTCCTTAAAGTCAGAACAGGGCTGATGTGGAGCTTCTGGGGATTGGTGACTTAGTCTGATTAGTTGTGTGGTGTCAGTGAGCCAATGATCACCTCTAAGTAAAATATCCCCAGTAATGGAGATGTTCGCTGGTCAAATCTTATTCAAGTCAAATGCTTAAATATTCACAGGCTGATGTGGAACTTCATCTGCACCCACTGAGAAGGCAAGAAGAGGCTGCAGGCTTTGCTTTCAAGCTCTTGAGTACTCAGCGCACCTGTCGTTCGCCATTCAGCGTCAATAAGTGTAATGGGAGAACAGCTGAATTCATTAGGCTCAGATTGACCTGCTATGACGAGCAATTTAGTTTCAAACACAGTTAGGCACCTGCGGGAGAGAGGAAATTAGCAATTTAAATAGGGACGATTATAGGCCAGGCCACTGTGTGCGTGTATGTCCTTGTGTGTAGCCAGACACACAGGCATCTCCACTCTACTCACTTACTTGAGTAACACATCGTCGAGGTTTATACCATCTGAAATATTGACACAGCATAATGCTCTCCTCCCACGCCTCAATGCACTTTTTATAAATAGAGTGCCTGTGCTGAACGCAGCTGGAGAGCACTTCTGAGAGTGCTTGAATCTGACACAACACAGAGAAACCACTCTGCCTACTCCTACATTTAGCTGGCAGGCCTTGCAAAGTAGTTACCAGTTTGAGCATTTAAATTACAGATGACTTTGATGTGAAAGTTACAGAAAATGAGTTTTAAAGTTATGGATACAGTGTCAGCTTATGCTAGAGTTTGTACAAGATGCTTACTTGATCATTTAGTAACTTGATTATTTATTTAGTAACTTGATTGGGTGGGTTGTCTAGTGGATTTTATTAAACTATTTCTAGCAATGTTAGTGGAGCGACTGGAAGTGATTATACTGTATTTGAACAGAGTGACCATTTAAATCACTTCATGGAAACACTCATACACAGTTAATTCAGTTTGGGGATCTCCCGTCAACATGCAGACCAGAAAATCATCCGATTGGACCATGACCTTCAGATGAGAGGACAATGTACACACATTCATGGTTTCCAGAAGATAAATTCTGTATTCTTCAGTTATCTCTTGACTTTTCCTCCACTGAGGACTTTCTTACAGCCAAGAAAGCACTGATCACTGCGTGGCCAGGCGAGAATGATCATGTTTTACACGTTGGAAATGTTTTGAGATGTTTAAAGTGTAAAATTAACCTCACTGACTAAATTTTTTGTTACTATTACAATATTAGCTGTGTTTTTAGTCTCTTTCAGCAGTCTAATGCACCCTGCCACAAATCAAAAATGATTCAGGAACAGTGTTGGTCAAGTTACTTGAAAAAGTAATCAGTAACTAATTACTGATTAGTAACTAATTACTGATTACTTCCCCCAAAAAGTAATCCTGTTACTTTACTGATTACTTATTTTCAAAAGTAATTAATACTTAGTTACTTAGTTACTGAGTTACTTTTTAAAAACACGATTTACAACCTGAATCGGTAATAAAGCGATAGATCTTTCAGCCCAATTCTACTTTATCTGCATAATCCATCATACAAAATGTAATCAAATGGAAAAGTCTCTTTTTAAAACTTGTTTTATCAGTTTTAATCTTTTAACTTTATGCATCAAGCAAAAATTAAATTATATGCAACATTCACTGACTGGAAGAAATTTCTTTAACATTTAAACCTATTTTCTGCACATTCCAGCATATAAAATAAAATATTTTTTGTGTTTACACTCACTCTGTCAAATAGATGCACGTAAAACACAGCAGAAAATAAATAACATCAAAGACTAGCGGTCCTTTTGCTCTACCTATAAAGCAGGAGTGGCGTAGGCGGAGGTTTGCCCTGGTGCAGGTGTGCCGCAGTTGAAGAATCCGCGAGTTTCTCTCTGAATTTCACGTTACATCGTTGCGCACTCGGTGCTTGCTCGGAAGTTAAGGGGTTTTTTTCGCTGTAAAAAGATGTTTTCTTCCCACGCAGTGATCAACGGACGCTAATGTTTTTGTCACTTTTTATGGAATCAAACTCAAAGTAAGGTCAGTACTTCCACGCTTTAAATGGTAAATGGTAAATGGCCTGTATTTATATTATTTATTATTATTATTAACCTTTATTTAACCAGGAAAAGTCCCATTGAGATTAAAAACCTCTTTTGCAAGGGAGTCCTGGCCAAGAGGCGACAACACGTTGAAATTACAAAGTTACATACATATTATAAATAACAATTACATTTTAAAAACATTTTTCTCTGGCTCTCTCAATCTGGACTTAAAAGCATTTAATGAAATAAGATCTGCTATCTTCCAGTCTTTTTGCATCATGTTCCATGTGAAAGGGGCAGCATAAGTAAAAGCCCTCTTTCCCAGTTCAGTTCTGGCAAATGGAACATTGAGCAATAAAAGATCGCTTGAACGCAGGCTGTAAGAAACAGTACTTCTCCATGTGAGCAGATCGCAAATGTAGGTGGGCATTTGTCCAAGCAGGGCCTTATAAATAAAGATGCACCAGTGAGCAAACCTCCTGGAGGACAACGAAGGCCATCCCACTCGAGCGTACAGATCACAACAATGGGTCAAGGCCCTACAGTTTGTAATAAACCGTAAGGAGGCATGATAAACTGAGTCAATCTTATGAAGACACTGGGCGGAAGCATTCATGTACAGCAGATCACCATAATCTAAAACAGATAAAAATGTAGCATTTACAAGACGCTTTTTTGTCTCAAAAGAAAAGCAAAATTTGTTTCGAAAGAAAAATCCCAATTTTAGTTTGAGTTTTTTCACAAGATTGTCTATGTGAGGTTTAAAGGTCAGAGAATCATCAATTAAAAAGCCAAGATATTTATACGTATGCACCACTTCTATGAGGTTTCCCTCAAGAGTGGACACCAAGGGGACAGTTTGAGGAAATCTCTTCATGTTTGAAAACAACATTAGCTTTGTCTTTTCAGCATTGAGAACCAATTTCAGCTCCAGAAGTGTGTGCTGAACCACGTCAAAAGCTTTCTGCAACGATTCTATTGCCTTTTCAAAGTTTGAGCCAAAGGAATAAATAACTGTGTCATCAGCATAAAAATGCATAATAGCATTGGACACATTTTGTCCCAAATCATTTATATACATGATGAACAGCAGAGGTCCTAAAATTGAACCCTGTGGCACCCCAGTGTGAATATTCAAAAGTTCTGAGCACAGATTTTCACATTTAATGCATTGAGTCCTGTCACTCAAATAATTAGTAAACCAGGAGACAACATGTCTAGACAGCCCCAAAGAAAGAAGCCTATGCTTTAAAATGGCGTGATCCACAGTGTCGAAAGCTTTTGACAGGTCAATAAAGAGAGAAGCACAGTGCTGTTTTTTATCAAGAGCAACAAGTATGTCATTTATCACTTTTGTGGCAGCCGTGACAGCACTATGCTGTTTTCTGAACCCAGATTGTAGTTTTGAAAGAACTTCATTAGAGTACAAGAACTCTTTTAATTGCTCACTGACGAGAGACTCAAGGACTTTTGCCAAAACACACAAGTTTGATATTGGCCTGTAATTAGTCAAAATGGCCGGGTCGCCTCCTTTTAATATTGGCGTAACAAAAGCAGACTTCCAAACAAGTGGAATTTCTTTATTTTGGATTGAAAGATTAAAAAGGATCGTAAGAGGTTGTGCAATGTAATCAGCTGCTATTTTCAGAAAATAGGGCTCTATTAAGTCTGGCCCTGGGGGTTTCCTGTGATCTAAGGCTTTAAGAGCTTTATGCACTTCCTGGACAGAAAAAGGAGAAAAATCAAAAAGCTCCCCAATATATGTTTGGGGTTCTGTGCAGGGAATCATGGGGGCTGCTCCAACAGAGTTAAATAAAAAACCAGTAGCTACAAAGTGCTTGTTAAAGCTGTTTAAGACCTCAGTTCTGTCATAAACTGGGACAGAATCTTTTAAAATGAATTTTGGAAGAGCCTGTGGTATTTTATTTATAGATAAGGACTTACCGTAATTGTCGGGCTATAAGCCGCTACTTTTTGCACAAGCTTTGAACCCTGCGGCTTTTAGTCAGGTGCGGCTTTTCTATAGATTGTCCATGATTTTTGTCATATCGTAAGACGATTTGTTTTGTTTGTTCCGCTGTTGTACGGCACTACGTTGCCTGGCGGAAGGATCGGGGTTCAAGAGTGGTATGTTGGTCACATGTCCATCCGCCAGGCAACATAGTGCCGTACAAGTAGCGCGAAAAACAAACTTCAAAGTAGCGCTACGCGTTCAGCGGGAGTCGTGGATGACGAGCGGCGATAAACTTGCGAAAAGCAAGTTGTGCCCAACTCCACCGGTGGATTCTGACAGCGTGGAAAAGTGTGAAAACATCCACGATCACCAACGGATTTCGAAGGGCTGGACTGCTGCATGATGAAGAGGAGGACACCGCCACGGCCCTTCAGAGGGTGTTCGACTCCGACACTGACAATGAGGATTTCTTTGGTTTTGAAAGTGACAACGAAGGAAAGAAGCTGAGAGTGGATGACGAAGCCATCCTGAGCCTGTTCGTATCCGACACTGGAGAAGAGGACTTTGGTGGTTTTAGAGCGCAGGAAGAAGAGAAAGATGGTGGTGAATGACTGACTTTTCTTCTTGTTAAAGCCGTGTCACTGCACCTGAGCCTAAAAGGTAGTCCGAATCTATTTTTCTGGTGTGCTGTAGGTTACTGTTATGTACTACATTTGTTACTCATTTATGAAGCACAGCACATGTGCAAATATGTACCCATAACTTGTTTTTCAAAATATTAATAAAAGGGGTGTGTCTCCAAACAGCCATCTCTTTCCTGACAATTCGCTTTGTGCATATTCTCTTACATATGATGAGTCAACATTGAAACACCTGCGGCTTTTGGTCAGGTGCGGCTAATGTATGTACAAAACAGGATTTTCCCCTGATTTTAGCTTGTGCGGCTAATATTCAGGTGCGCTTTGTAGTCCGGGAAATACGGTAATTACTTTCCAAAATTTCTGAGGGTTATTGAGGTTTTCTTTAGTAACAGATAAATAATATTCTGACTTAGCCTTCTTGATAAGTGTCGTGCATTTGTTTCTTAATTTCCTGAAGTCTAACCAGTCAGTCAGGGAATCGTTTTTCCTAGCTTTTGCCCATGCCACGTTACGCTGATGGATGGACTCTGATAATTCCGATGAAAACCAAGGGTTCTCCCGTCCCTTGACCCTAAATTTTTTGGCAGGTGCATGCTTATTTAAAATCTTCATAAAAATTTCTTTAAAATAAGCCCAAGCCAGATGGATGTCTGGTATCAGACTCAAGTTTTCCCAATTTACCATAGACAAGTCATAATGAAACGCTTGCTCATTAAATATTTTAAAATTTCTTTTACAAATGATACGCGGTTTACATTTAGGGATTTTAGTGTTCCTACTGGTAGCAACTACACAATGATCACTTAAATCATTACAAAACACGCCTAGAGACAGAAACTTATGAGGGACATTTGTTAGAATTAGGTCAATCAAAGTAGATTTGTCAGGACTCTTTATATTTGGCCTTGTAGGTAGGTTGACCAACTGGCTAAGATTAACAGAGTCACAGAAGGATTTAAATTAATCAGAAGCTATATTCAGCCAGTCCCAGTTCAAGTCTCCGGCCAATAGAAGTTCGTTATATTTTAATTTGGACAGAAGATGCTTTAGAGATAATAAAGTTTCCTTTACAGCAGACGGAGGCCTATAGCACCCAACAACTGTTATAGAAAGAGACTTTACTATTTTAATATCCAAAGCCAAGAATTCCATTTGTTTAGGAATATAGCGCTTTACTAGTCCCTAAGGACCCCAAAGCGCTTTACATATCCAGTCATCCACCCATTCACGCACACATTCACACACTGGTGATGGCAAGCTACATTGTAGCCACAGCCACCCTGGGGCGCACTGACAGAGGCGAGGCTGCCGGACACTGGCGCCACCGGGCCCTCTGACCACCACCAGTAGGCAACGGGTGAAGTGTCTTGCCCAAGGACACAACGACCGAGACTGTCCAAGCCGGGGCTCGAACCGGCAACCTTCCGATTACAAGGCGAACTCCCAACTCTTGAGCCACGATCGCCCCAAAACGCTGCACGCTCATACTCTCTCCCGCACTCGCTATATTATCCATTGTTGATCTGCACACAGCTGTTGTCACGAACGTCGCGCTCGCTTACGTCATTGTCATGAGACATTCTCGCAAGAAAATCACAGTTTTAGTAACGCAGTAACGCAGCGTGCTTACGGTAAAGTAACAGTAATCTAATTACCGTTTTTGCAATAGTAATCCCTTACTTTACTCGTTACTCGAAAAAAAGTAATCGGATTACAGTAACGCGTTACAAGTAACACGCTACTGCCCATCTCTGTTCAGGAATAACTGAGGAGCACAAGAACGAGTTCGAGGTGTTGACTCGGACTCCAAATTCCCCATTTCTCAGTCCAATCAAACATATGTGGACAAACAAGACCAGTCCATGGAGACCACGCTTTGTCCATGCTTTGACGAATCAGGGCTGTTTTGGCAGAAAAAGGGGGAACTTCTTTTGCTCATAATGTTATACACCTGATCGATGTATATTATTGTTACGTTCCCCACACACCCACACAAGGGCAGTATCAGGAGGCCCAGCTAGGGCCGTAACAATTATGTATCAGTTATAAATCGTCATCTGCCACTAAATTCAAGCATTGATTGGGGATCTAATTTTGTGCAATTGTAACTAGGAGTTAAAATGATCGATGCATTAATCTCATTTAAGGTGGTAAAGTACACTTTACTAAGATATTTTGCCAGATTTTCTTAAATTATTTTCTCCTTTGTGACAAGGTTATGACAACTAATGATGCATCAAGGGGGCAGCGTCTACTGTATGCCTCCAGGCAAAAGGGGGACCACCTGCCTGCAGAGTATTAGGCAGGTTGTCATAATCTTATACCTGATTGATGAATAGTTACCGTCAACTCGTTTTTTTGTTGTATTTTTTGTGGTTATTTTTTATTTGTTGTTGGGTTTTTTAATTTCCTTTGGTGTGTTTGCTGAACAGTAGGTGGGTGGAGAATATAAGAATACAGTAGATGTAACTTACACTACAATTCGCTCCAGCATGCAAATGCTTTCCACTGCGAAGGCACTCACTGTCCTAAATCCATTAGCACTGTTGCCTGCAGTCACGAGTTATCTCTCTCATCGCAGAAGAACTCATCTCCTTTTCTGTAAAAAGGCCAACAAGCCAAGTTTAACATGACTTAAAATTTATGACAGGAGTTCATATCATGTTCATGTCTCCACCTTGTAGGGAGACATTCTTCTACTTACCTGTGGTAAAAAGTATTGGACCATCTACATATTACAGCTATGGGAGCTTAAATTGCACCCCTTTCTAAATCCATAGGCATTAATACGCAGATGGTTTCCCCCTTTGCAGCTATATCCACTTCTACTGTCCTATGAATACTTTCTGCAAGATTTTGGAGTGTGTCTCTTGGAAGTTTGGACGTTCACCCAGAAGAGCATTTGTGAGGTTAGAAGCTGATGTTGGGTGAGAGGATCTGGTTTGAAATCTGTTCTAGTTTGTGTCAGGGCTCTGTGCATGCCGGTCAAGTTCTTCCACACTAAACTCATCCAACCATTCCTTTATGAACCTTGCGTTGTGCAATAGGCACAGTGGGAAATAAAAAAAAAGGGCCTTTCTCAAACTGTTCCCACAATTTTGGAAGCACAGAATTATCCAAATTGCCTTAGTAAGGGCAGGCATAAAGATTGATTTTGCAGTGTTGGCTCAGAGCAACCCCATACCTCAGGCTTTACAGCTGGCACACTGCAACCAGGCAGGTCCTATTCTCCTGCCATTCACCAAACACAAACTTGTCTATCAGACTGGCAGAGAGAGAAGCATAACTCATCACTCCACAGAACAGGTTTCCTCTGATCCAGAGTCCAGTGGCAGCATGTTTTGCACCACTTTATCCGATATGTTGTGCTTGGAAATGCAAAGCTTACATGCAGCCGTTCAGCCATGGACATGCATGCCATGGAACTCGAGGCTCACAGTTTTTGCTCTGATGTTATTGCCAGATGTTTGGAGCTCTGCAGTTAGTGAGTCAGCAGAGCGTTGGTACTATGTGCCTCAGCACTCAGCGACCCCTCTCTGTGACTTTCATCTGCCACTTTGTAGCTGAGTTGTTATGCTTCCACTTTGCAATAATACCACTTACGGTTGAACATTACATTTCTAGTAGGGAAGAAATTTGAATTTGCTTGTGAAGCTGTTGGGTTTCTAGTGAAGTTCATTGCCAAAAAACAAACTCCAAACATACTTTAGATTCAGACTGGCTGAGTCAGGCTTGTCGAAAGATATAAGCATCTGCTCTCTCTCTCTCTCTCTCTCTCTCTCTCTCTCTTACATGCATGCACACATACACACAGTCATGTATCCATGACTTCAGATGGCACTGATTTGAATTCATCCAGAGGTTTATTCTGACCTTTACCATACTATCATACTTGGCTAACCTTAACCTTTTCATAATTTTAATATGTGCCTTTAGGCCTAAAATTGAATCATTTACATCACGGAGGCATGTGTCCATGTGATTATGTAGATGGTTTTAGGTTCACAAAACAGACACACACACACAGAGCGAGAGGAAGAGAGAGCGAGTTCATATATTGGATCAATAGAAAGGCATCTTTCAGAAAAGAGGGAGGCTCATGTGGATGGCAGGAAATGCAGAGTTGCATCGCCTCTTTTTTCTACTTCTTCTCTTCCTTTTCTTGCATCTTCTGTTCTGCTCTCCTGTATTGATCCATAAAGGGCTGTTTTTAGCTGCAGCCTCCAGTATCATATTTGACCCTCCTTTTTTCTCTTTCTTTTTCCTTTAATTTTTTTTATATCTTGTTTTTGGGTCACAGAATTTTTACCCCTAGGTCTGATCACTTGATCATGAAGTGAAAGTGAATGTTTTTCTCTGTGTTTTAAGTAGGTATTAACTCCTTCTCATTAATCACAGTAAATAAAGGCGGATTTGCAAATAATGTAATAGTCCATATCTTCTTGGGTGTTTCTTGAATTGTGTCATCTTTCTGCGGTGAACGTGCGTCGTCTTTAGGGAGGTTGTTAGCAGTAAGCATGTTCAAGGTGGATTGTTGTGGGCGTACTCTTTGTTCTCCTGGGAAGTGATAAACATTGCAGTCAAACTCATCAACACACCACTTGGACTTGGACAGAAGGGGAAATTGGGTTGGAGTAAAAGTACTGAGTTCATGACGGTATTCCCTTGATACCAGAAAACTGCTGGTTAATAAGAAAACTTTACATTAGGAGTGTTGCGCTGGTGTTTCAGCCATTCTGTGCTGACAGATATGCAAGAGCTTGGACTAACGGCGCTGTGTTTGTCCATCTCACTCTTACCTTCTGAGCTCCAGTGTGCAGTTTCATTTGAGTGGGCTTCTACTTGGCTATTTTCAGTGTCTCCTGGGAGCAGTCGGACTACCCCTCTACCTGGAACAGGATCAAGAGGCTATCCATCACACAAGCCCAGCTACTAAACCAGCCTTCGCAAAGTGCTAAGCCAGCAGTTTCTGAGAAAAGGGCATGTAAGAATCTGTCTTTTATTTGTGTTTTGACAAAAATGCAAGGTAAGCATAAATGCGTTACATTCCCTGAGGTTAAACAGCTTACCCCTGTTGGGTGTTTCTTTTCGTGCAGACCCACTCAATGATGAAAAATACAAAGTGGACACACTCAGCTAGTGTGCTTGAGACGCTTATACTTTTACATGATTTTGGATTTTTTTTTTCATTATTGTTCAAGTCATTTCCTGTTTTAATCTGTAGTTGTAAGCCTTCCTACACTTCAGGCAATAGTTTCTGAGGCTTTGGTGCTGTTTCCAGCTCCCACCACTGTGTTGAGAGAACACAGTTCATACTTGCACATGTGCCGACCTCAATATTTGAAACTTATCATGCTATGTGTAATATGAGCATATACTATTGTAATTGTATATACACACACACACCAACTACTTTGTTAGTGTGGGTACATCTGCTTAAAAACACACCAGGCAGACTCACCAAAATTAAACAAAGGAAAAGGAAAAAAACTGCCTGGTCTGAAGGATCTCAATTTCTGTGGCAATATTCAGATAGTAAGGCCAGAATTTGGTGTAAACAACATGAAAAAATGGAGTCATCATGCCTTGTATCAGCCATTCAGGCCACTGGTGCTGTTATAATATTCTGGAGGATATTTTCTTGGCAAAACATTCATGTCAATCCACTACATTACTAATATGTTAACTGAAAATTCCCAGTTACCCCAATTGTCTGAATCTTTCTATGTGTGCTCGCTATATTTAAAAAAATGTTTTAATGTTTAGAATTATTAAATATCATTAAATTAAATAAATTCACGGTCAATTCACACTGCCCAAGCACGTCTCATGCTAAATAGGAAGTCTTATTGTTACGGCTGAGCAGCTGGTGTGTTTGAGGAGCAGACCCAAAAGCAGACGCACAGGAAACAAAACTGAAGTGTAACAAAAAGCGAGATGTTTATTTAGGCTGATAGCAAAACATAGAAAACAAAAGGACTTAAGGAACTAAGTCAAAGAACAAAAGCTAAACCAAACTGCAAACAGTTAGAGCTAGACATGAAAACTATGACAAAAGTATGAACATGAACAGGGGCGTGAAGACATGAAAACTATCCATAGACATTAAGCGAGATTAAATAGACGACCGAACAATGAACAAAGAGAAACAGAGGACTTAAATACGCAGAAGGTTAATGAGGGAAGTGGAAACACATGGGGAACAGAGCTGACACAAATGAACATGATGCCACAGGGAGATACAAAACTGCACACACTGAACATGGAGACACAAGACTTTCAAAATAAAACAGGAAACATGGAGGGACATAAACTGGGACACGCAAGCTTGACACAAGAGACAGAAAGAGGGAGTGAGGGAGAACGAGAGAGAGGGGAAGACTTAAACACAGGGGATATGGGAAAGAAGGAACAAGACATGACGGGCTACAGAAACACATGGACACACACGA
Organism: Rhamphochromis sp. 'chilingali'; assembly: GCF_963969265.1. NCBI lineage: Eukaryota > Metazoa > Chordata > Actinopteri > Cichliformes > Cichlidae > Rhamphochromis > Rhamphochromis sp. 'chilingali'. The sequence goes on along the minus strand of NC_137931.1, from coordinate 40,507,171 downwards.
TAGACCAGGGACACATGTAAGCAGGACGGGCAGACGAGACACCTTTCCCAGACTACATGGAAACAAATATAATTAAACATACAGCCACAGTAAAGAATAACTAAAAACGAACTAATAAAAACTATATTTTACCTTGGAGTGTGTGGATAAGACCAACCTATGCTGACTCCACACTCTGTTCTAAAACCCTTAAGTTAGAGGACATACTAACGTCCACACTCAGACATGGCTGTTCAAATAATGAGACTGAGATGCAGCAGATGGCAGGTGTGACCCATGATGCTTGTAGTGTACTTTTTGTATGCCAAGGCATTCATATCAATCATGAAAAACCACTTCTTCATGATGAGGCATTCTCCTCCACATCATGGCCCTTTCCTTTATAAGGATGCCCTTTATTACTGCTCTAACATCCATATCACCGAGGCCATCTATGGGGTTTGGGGTTGCCCAGTTAGGCACACATGCACACACTGAAGACTCACACCCTTATTAATGCGTGTCCTTGCACAAACATTGTTGGGGCAAACCAGGCATAAAATAACATAGTTTGCATTCATAGGGAGAGCTAGTCAGTCTGCCAGAGTTTGTTTGTGTCTTTGAAAAGTCTGTGAGTCTGACAAAAGAGTACCCAGTTTGTTATGTTAATTTAAAGTCTTTCAGGAGCTCAAATGGTTGTCTCAGCTAATGTTTTAATTTGACATCTCAGTAGAGCAGCAGAATAAAAATTATGACACTGGGCTAAGAGAAGAGGGAGAGGGAAGAGGACAGAGAGAGAGAGAGAGAGAGTAAAAGACATGATGAGACCTCATTAAGGCTATAACGAAGTGTGTGTGCACGCTCATGTTCCAGTACGTGCCAACGCACTGGGCATGATCCAGTCATTTTTGTGTGTGTCTGCGTCAGTGTGTGCAGATCTAAGGAGCCCCAGGGAGGGTTAAGTAGGGAAACAGAAGAGATTGAGGTGGGGAATTCTCATCAAAAGCTTCCAAATCAGGAAAGGTGTCGACAAGAGCCACCCTGCAAAGGGACAGAGGGGAGCGGAGGCAAAGGAGGGGAGTGTGTGTGTGTGTGTGTGGTTGTCGGGGATTCTGGTGAAAGACAGAAGAGTCATGTGTCTGAGATAAGGGTGGCAGCTATCCTTATAGAGAGAAAGGCGGAATACAAAAGTAGGAGGAACGGGAGTTACTTAAGATTACTGATAATAGTGGTGAAGGGGAGGTGGAGGTGTATTCATACAGAAACACGTCACAATGCGGATGCTCCACCCAACAACAGGTCATTTTGTTGGGTGGGGGTTTGGTGATGAAGGCAGGGTGAGGTGGTTGGGGTGGGTCCTTGGAGGCATTCCTGTGGTAATGAGCTGTTAGTCTCGGAGGAAGATGAGCTCTATTCTAGGAACACTGAGCTGCTATTCTGAGGTTTAATCTGGCTGGTTCACCTTCTGATGCTGCTCAGCACAGATACACCCCCTCCCCCCACCCTCCCCCTTTGACAACCACCATAATGTAAGGAGATCTTTGAGTTTAGCTTCAAGAATCAAATCAGGTGTGACAATCCTGCTTCATGTGACTTCTTACAAACTGCTAAAAGGTCCAAGTTTAGGGCATTTAGAGAGATTTTCCATCAGGTCTGCAGGAGGGCAGCAGGGCAGTAGGTCGAGGTCAGAAAGTCAGATGAGGAGGGTGGGGGGAGGGAGAGTTGGAGTCTGAAATTTATCTAAAAGCGGTATACCACTGATTATAAATCAATGATATCAACCACAGGCTTTTTGTAGTGAATTTAAAGCTCCTTCCAAACAGAAATCCCTACTTTCATTTAATTGTTTGCAGCTTTATAGTGCTCTGACTCAAAGCTCAAATTAAAAATATTAATATTGTTTTGTTTTTATAAAGCCAGTTTTGCCTGTAAAATGCTGGTATTCCTCTAGGTTACCCTCACTGGCTGTAACTATAATTGCAACACACTTCAGGAGCAAGATAAAATCAAAACAAAAACCCAGAGCAACATATCCCAGCTGGCTGTAATGGCTGAAGGTGACAGCCATCTAGTTACTGTCAACTAAACAGTCGGCTGCTGCTTGTTTGATGTGTATAATTAAAATAGCAAACACAGTGGAAACACTGGTGCATAATGTCTTAATGTAATAACTTACATAAAGGTAGTTTAATGGAATTGACACCTATCATAAATGATGATAAAAGATGTTTTGACTCTTGTATCATAAACAGTGACATCTTGTGAGATTATGCAATGAAATGTGAATACCTTAGAGTTGGAGGTCTCCTCTAGCAAAGGAAGACCCAAGCAATGGAAACGCTTAATAGAAAAAAAAAAAGTAAAGGTGGATTTATTAATTTATTTAAAAAAAAGAGCCTAATTAACTCAAAATAGGAAGCCACTGACAATGCAACCACGGGAAATCTAACAAAACAACCAGAAGATAAGACAAGATAAACACAGGTGGGGGGCAGGAGCTAAAAACCTCAAAAAGACAAGAAAAAAGCAAAACGGGATGTAATTAAATGTAACACTGTAGCCTGACATTCAACAATAGGACAGTGAAAAGGGAACGTTGTCACATGCTGGGTCTCCGACCCAGCACTCTGAGTTTTCTTTGTATTTTTTGATATGTTATTAGTTTGTGTTATTTCCTATTTTGCCTTTAGTTTAGGCAGTTATTGGTTATTGTTCCTGGGTTTTCTATGTTTTGGGGTTTGGTATTTATTCATCACGTGTTGGGTCTGTTGAGTTGTGTTGTCATGTTTAGTTGTTAGTATTTGCTGTTTTATTTTGACAATGTCATGTGTTCTTTGTTCATTGTATTTAGCTTTCTCTCCTGGTCCTGTCATTAGGTTTATGTCTGTCAGCTGTTCCCCCATGTGTCCCCACTTCCCCTGATCACCTCATGTCTGTATTTAAGCCTTTTGTTTTCTTCATGCCATTGTCGGTTCGTCTGTTTATCTCACCAGGGTCACAGTTTTAGTCATGGTCTTAGCCTGTTTACCTCACCTCAGTCATAGTTCTAGTTTTCATCTGTTATGTATTATTAGTCTTAGTCATGGTCTTTGTTTATTATTTTTCCACCACAGTCATAGTTTAGGTTTTGGTCTCAGTACCATTTAGTATTTTGTTTCTTAGTGTTTTGCCTGTTTGTTTTTGGTCTCTTGGTTCATTTCCCTGCCGTCATCGCATTAAAGGTTCACCTTTCTGTTAATCATTACAATTCCTCGTCATCATCTGCTTTTGGGTCCTGTTTCCACACACATCGGCGCACCCCGCCGTGACAAACGTAGATGGAAATAAGGGAACAGGAGCACAACAAAACCAGCATTTATATACGAGGGCCATAACATTCTGTGATTTCCATGCTGCTGTATTGCATTCTGATAAGTTTCCCAAAACTAGCTTGTTCTCAAAGTCTAAATATTGACTCAGTTTCTGCTTTCTTTAATATTTCTCTCATGAGTTTAAAGTTTCAATACATAATGGCTGTAATTATTTTTTTAAATATGAAATATTAAAGGTACACTCAGTCGTTTTTAAGGTTATTTTATGAGCGAAAATGCTGTACTCAAATATATATATTGAATATTGTGTAATTACACCTTCCAGAAACCTGATCCAATATCACCAACCTGAGTAATTAATCAGTTCAAAATACATATGAGTGGGTTTGTGGAAGTTTGCATGTTGCTCCTCTATCTTGAATAAGGTGAGCGAGATGGACGTGGTATTTCTGCCAAATCTTGTTATATGTGTGCAGTAGAGATCAGATACATATATATAATATTATTGCAGTTGCGTACTGTCACCAGGTTAGACATGCAACCCTTCTGTCTCGGGACAGTTGATATTAAGCCAGTTAAACAAGAACAACAGCTGGTTATAAGCTAACATTATGCCAGCTGATGTTAGGCTCAAGCATGATAAACAGTTTGTTTACATTTTCACATAATATGAGAGTTTATTTCCAAAAATGTCCACAAATGTCACATCCACTTCAAGGAACGTTTAATTAGCTGAGGCTAATAGTGGCATAAACAGCAGCACTTACTGACAGAGAAGTTAAAGATATCAACAACTCACCTGAGTATCCATGTCATCGGATATAAATGAGCTTCACTGATTCATCGTCTCGTACTGGACTCCATTCACAAAGTTTTACAGCCTCTTCTAGAATAAGTCGATGTGGACATCTGGTATATAGACAGCTCACAGTGGGCTGACAGCGTACAATCACTGAAGATGAACGGTGACCAGAGTTTTTGAGGTCATTCAGGTGTAAAAACTTAAAATGCTGCAAAATATTTTATTGGCACATATCTGGAGTTTTTTTTTTTTTTCATTTTTATTTCCTGATTTATTGCTAGTGAGACCATTATGCTTGCCGATTTTGACATCACCTCATGTGTCGATCTTGGCGCGTCAGCCATGGGATGCAAATCTTGATTTGGTGACTGTGAGACGAGCGAAGCGACCATTGCGGTAGTTATACTGGGACCTTAAAAGTTGATATGTTGTTGAAATATGTAAAAATAAAGTGAGCACAAAAACATGCTTGGATTGTGCATGTGAATTGGAAAGGATACGAAAATAAACCTCAGCTGACAGCAATCTGCAAAATACTGACGTCTAGCAATGCATCTTTAAATATGAGCAAATAAGCTGCATTTAGAGAACTGTGAACTTTAATTTTTCTTATTCTTCATCCATCCATGTATTCATGGGTCCAGGTCTGGGTTGCAGAGGCAGCATTCAAAGCAAAATGCGTAGACTTGCCTTACTGTAGCCTTTTCTTACAGATCCTCTGGTAGGAAACCAAAATATTCCCAAGCCCCTAGACCGACATGATCTCTACAGCATACCAAATATGCTGCTTATTATTTTTTAATTATTAAGCTATGAAAGACTTTTTAGATTTTGAAACAAAGACTGGTCTGGCAGATATTGTGAAGTGAAACAGTTGTAAGAGTTGTGGTCATCCATTTACTCAGTGCAGATGGGGAGTATTTTTCTTACTTCCCGACTGCATCAGACGGGAAAAAGGCACAGAAGGAATGTCTAAAGCAACTAAATCAGACAGTCATTCTTACAGATCATTTTCTATCTGGTTAGGATGGCATAATCTTTGTAGCTGTAGCAGAAAGTACAAAATAAACTTGAGGTAATGGACTACTAAGAATGCACCTGGATTGACAGAAAGAACAAAGCAGAACAGGTATTCTTATTGCAATCTTCTGCTCCTTAAAATGGTTAAAAGAGAAAAGTGCACTTTAGTTGATTGAAATGAGTTTTTTTGTTTTTGTTCCACAGTGTGGCAGTGTGACCTGGTGACACACTGAGCTGTCAGGATCGATTGTGGCTCCTCCGAGCCGGCGGTAGAGACCAGGCCTGGCATTTTTGCATTGGCGTGCTGTGTCTGGTCAACCATTTCTTCCCAGAAAGCCCACAGCCACAGTGACGCATCGTTCATCAAGTGGAGCTGCAGCAAACACTACTCAGACACACTTCATCTATGCAGACACAATCACGCATAAACACAAACATTTTACACAATTTGCTGGGCTGGAAGCCTGAACCTTCACACCTACAGATTGTGCAGCAGAGGGATAAACTCTCCACCTGCGTGTCACTCCCTCTACTTCCCTCAGCTGTGTATCTGTTTTTCCTCCCTCTCCCTATGTTAAGTGCCAAGTGAAGACAGCTCCACTGCAGTATCTGACCCAACCTGGCAGAGGTGACGTTGGATAATAAAACCACTGTTCCTGCCAGAAAGACAAGAGGAGATAAAGGAGGGAGGTAAAGACAAAGAGAGTGAGGCAGAGTGGGAAAGAAATAAGAGCAAGAAGGAGAAGGGAAAATCACTGGGGACACGCAGGAGATGGAAAATTTTGACTGGGAATTTGAAGAGGTTGAAATATAAACTAAACAAAAATATAGTTTAGTGTTGACATTGTTTGAATGAAGTTGCAGGTACAACGCTATGTATTTTCTCTCTCTCTCTCCCAACCCTCAGTCTCTCTGTCACTGCCATCTCCAGCGCCAGGGTGTTGGTGCAGAGGCTAAATCAATCACGATTTGCTCTCCTGCTGCACATTGTGCTGACATAGGATGTGTACTTTTTTCCACATCACCATAGGACACCCAAGAAAGGGACAAACAGAGAAGACACACTGTTAAAAAAAGGAATGAAAGCACAAACATTGGTTAAACATCAGTCTATTGATTTAATTGATAGTAAAAGATAAAATGTTACTTAATATAAGTTACTGCAGTATTAAATAGCCAGAACTGCTAGTCATACAGTACAGACAAGTTCTGTGAAGATTTGTACAATAGTCTGTGTGTGTGTGTGTGTGTGTGTGTGTGTGTGTGTGTGTGTGTGTGTGTGTGTGTGTGTGTGTTGGTGTTTTGGAGTGTGTAAAGCCAAGAGAGACTAGAAAGAGAGCGCTACTGCAAGTGAGAGAACCAAGATAGGCCAGCGATCAACAGGGTGTGTGTGTGTGTGTGTGTGTGTGTGTGTCTATGTGTGTGTGTGTGTGTGTGTGTGTGTGTGTGTGTGTGTGTGTGTGTGTGTGTGTGTGTGTGTGTGTGTGTGTCAGAAAGGCTTGGGTAAATTGCTGCTCTGTATTGTACTTGTTTTTATTTATTAGCGTGAGAGCACATTGTGTGTATCTAGTGTATACGAAGTGTGCCATTTCTATAATTATGAAACTAAAATCTGTCTCTGGTCCACTTTTGACCTCTGACCTCTACCCCAACTATGTCACATCTTGATGTGCTAGAAAAGATGGTTGACACGCCTGAAACTCCTAAGATCGTGCCAGTCCCCAGTCTTAAACCTTTTAAATCACAGCATAAACATGAACTAAGACTAGTTCTTGCTCATCTAAAGATTTTTTTAATCTAACAAATACAGATTTATATAAAAAAAGAGTCCTCACTTTAACTTTTAATTGTACTATAATGTTTTTTCTAGAATGGACATCTAGTGTGACGGTGATTATTTTCTCCTCTTTTGCTCAAGTACCTATAGGCTGGTCTGTTTCAAAGACATCCATCTACTGACTGAAAGGTCATGTTTTTCAAAGCTTCTGAGCACCCTACCTCTTGTAAGAGGGCCGGTGTTAATGGAAAATTACAGTTCAACTTGAGTTTCGTTCCCGTTATTGTGGCTATTCGGACTCATGTCTGGGTTGATAAATGTGTTGGTTGGAAAATGAAGTCAACACAGAAGTTACAGCTCCTTGAACAGCCACTTGTGTTGCAGTGTGACGTGCCCCTACAGTCTATAGATGCTAACAGCTTGTTAGTTAGGCTTGCATGCATTGACTGATAAGCTGGTTTCATTATAGTGGAAACATTATATAGTAATAACATGAAGCACTTTATGGCAAGATTGCAAAATAGTTATTTTAGTAAAATAAAACAACTATTGTCATTGTTTTGCTGCAGTAAAATTGCAGTACAACAATGAAAATGCAAACAAGGGCTTCATGTGCGCTGGTTGTTTTGCAGCCATAGAGCAATGTTGTCATCATCAGTTAACTTAATTACTTATTAATGTTGCAAATTATAAAATTTATGAGCGAATGTTATGTTGGCATTATGTCATGTGTTTGTAGGAAAACCTGTGGGTGAAGTCACAGTGCATTCTCCCCCACTCTTAAAGTGGGGTTGCGCTGAAAGTGATGCATAAACAGTTGTTGATTTTGATGTATCACCTCCTCCTGGTCATATTCTAGTATTCCTCCTTTGATTTTTACAATTTTTCCACTGTAGCTGTGCATCAGTGGTGAGTACAGGGAATATGATGGAGAATAATAAAACTCAAAGGATCTGCAAAGACAAAATGTTCACATTTTCTTCTGGAAGGCTATTTTGTGCTGTGTGTGTGTGTGTGTGCAGTGATGGGTTGTAATATTGACTTATTGCATTAGATGGTCTCTGTGCTTCATGCTTGCACTCTAACTTCACCCTCAGAGAAATAACGGGATCAGATCAGACTGAACACACAAACTAAAGCGCACACCCACCCACACGCATGCAAACGCACACAGTAATGGTTGTGTGAACACAAAATGTTTTGGCTCTTGCATTGCTGTTGTGCTTCTGGGGTTTTGTGTTCTTAGTATTGTATAAAATTGCCATTTCTGTCCGTCTGTCTGCAAGCCTGTCGGTCTTTCTTTGTCCATTTGTCAGCCCGCAATCCTTCCTGTCTCTCTCATGGAAAGCTTTTAGAAGCGCCAAAGCTCTGAGATCCAGCAGGCACAGTTTTGAGGGCCATGTGAGGGATTAGGGCTCGCTCTCTGCCAGTGGTGTGAGTGGAGCGGCTGAGCAGTTGGCAGCACAACTGAAGTGAAGGGAGGAGGGAGTGGAAAGAAAGGGAAAGTGGAAGGGTGGGGTGCTCCGAGCCAAGCAGGTGGGAGCAGGGTGTGAGGACAGATAAAGAGGAGAAAGAAAAGTTGTCAGGCAAGAGAGGGGAGAAAAAACATTCATACGTGCATTCATCAAAGTCATCTGTGAGCCTCTGCTTCCTGCTCTAAGCCCCTGATGCTATCCCATTGCCACTGTGCAGTGTGTATGTGTGTGGCGTGCAGTCTCTAAATTCTCTAGAGGCACACATGACAGACAGACGGACTGTGTCTAATATATAGGAAATGGAACCAAATATTGCTCAGATTTATGAGAATGGACTATTTCTATTTTTCCCTCAGTGTGTGTGTGAGAGAGCGAGAGACTGAATCTAAGATTGCTCTTTCCAACCTCACTGAGCTATCTATGAAACTGAGTTCCCACAGGCAATTGCAGCAAAAGCACACACCTGCGCATCAGTACCAGAGCACGACTACACAGTTTAAAGTGAGAACCTTCGGGATTTCACTCATAGTAGATTTAATAACTTGTGTGGTTATTATTGTAGTAACAGCTTGAGTTGCTACTTTGTCATTAATCTCCATAAACAGATATCTGAGCATGAATATGCCAAATCTGCAGAGTTTTGGTAAAGAACTTCCCAATATGTATGCAAGTGAACCGTTTTTGTGTAGATTAAAAGAGGTATGGCATGCTGAAATGCAATCTAAAAAGCCATCAGCTATTGTCTGACACTGATTTTTTTTCTCATCATCCTTTTCTAATTTACCTGCATTCATAAACGATGCCCGGAACAGGAAATCTTGGAATAGATCTTTACTGGCTTCAGTATAAGCCCAGAATTGCTGGCATCGTCTCCAGATGCTAATTAATCAGACTAGCCAGTGGGTTCCCAGATTGCTCATTCATAAACCATACGCATAGCAAAGACTTAGCCTCCAAAAGTAAAGCCAATGTGGACGAGAACCTGTTTTTTTCTCTAAATGGCCGGCAGGGCCAACTTTTATGAGGAAATGAACATACTGCTAACTTGATTTGTGACCTTATTGACTGTCCTGATGAGATAATGGTCTCAGTTGCTAGTTTCACTTTGAATACAACGTGTTATTAATTTTCTAAATAATAGTTAAGAAGTAAAATAGCAAACCATGGTAGGCTAACATATGGTTGCCAGTTTGCTACCTTCTAAATATGCAGTCCCCTCCTTGAATCATCACGTTAACGTGGTGGAGGGATTTGCATGTCCAGTGATCACAGGAGATATGTTGTGTGGGTCAATCTGCCCCTGGTCGGATCTCCCAAGGCAAACTGGTTCTGGGTGAGGATTCAAGAGTGACCCGCTGCACAGAATAGAGTCACTGTGGTTCCGGTCTGGAGCCAGGCATGGGGTAGGGAATTGAGGGTGAGGGTCTGGTGGCTGGGCCTTACTCCCAAGCAACCCAAAGCAACTGCATGCATCTGCCCTGCTGTGCACCCACCACCCACAGGTGGGGCTGTAGGGATTTCGTTAGGGCTTTCTGTGAAATACAACCGAAGAGCGACTGCAGAGAATTTGAAAAAGAAGCCAGCTGATATCAGTGCCACATTATTGGAAACACTGGTATACATGCATAAACAATTTCCTCTTAATGCTTTAAAAGCAGACAGGACATTTCAGTTAATAAATGGCAGAATATGCCAGAAATATTAAAAACAATACGAGTAAACCAAATTGAGAGTGCTATAAAAATGCCAATAATAAAGAATGTGGTGGTGGTGCTATGAAAATCAGTAACAGAACTATGTTATACTGCAAACATCCAGCAAAGGTGCACTGGATCCAGGACTCAGCGCTGTTAAACAAAAGATCTCCACTATTGTGGTATTAAAAAAAATCTTACAGTTTTTAACTGAGTAGTTTTTATTCATATAAGACAAGAATTCAAGTCATTTTTCCAGTATTAACAAGTAAAATCTTAGAAAACTACTTTTCATCCAGACTTCATCCTTAAGTTCTTTATTGCTTATGATCCATGATGTACAAAACTAAAGAAAAATCTAAAAGAAATGGCAAAGGAACTAAAAAACATGATACACAGTATATCAGCAGGTCTGTCAGAATCTAAATCAGACCCCCCCCCCCCCCCCCCCCCCACACACACACACACACACACACACACACACGTACACTGGGGACTGTGCTGTCGCCTTCGAGGACATCTGCAATCTGCAGCTTCAACAGCAAGCCATCACAGCACCTCTGACTTCTAAACAGCACACCAACGCTGCTTTCTCAGGCATTAACTTGTGAATTTTCCAGCCACACACAGAGATACATCCTCACACGCTACAATGACTTCTTCTCTACTAGCGGCCTTGATGTTTTATTCCTTACAGAAACCTGGATTCGCCCTGGTGAGCTCATTCCTTTCTCTGAACTTCTTCCTTTGGACTGTGCCTTTTTTAGTTCACCGAGGCTTTCTGGTAGGGGAAGTGGTTTAGCCTCAGTTTTTAAAAACGTATATAATGTTCGGCGACTTTCCTCGCCTAACTTTGCTAGTTTTGAAATTCAGTTATTGGAGATGACTGCTTCCACGACCACTTTGTGTGTGTTGGTCTATCGACCACCCAAATATTTTTATTTTTGTTTTATCTCGGACTTTGCCGACTTCTTGGGTTTCGACCTGCTTGCTAAAGACTTTCTTGCTTTAATGGACTCTTTTAACCTCCTTCAGTGGTTAAATGAACCAACCCACGTTAAAGGCCATATTTTGGACTTGGTCTTTACGTATGGCCTGGATATCTGTATTAAGGATATAAATGACGCTGGGATTCCAGATCATTTTCCTATTTCCTTTGATATTGGCTTATCTGCCGCTGGACCGCAGCCTGGAGCTCTTTCTCGTCCGCTACGCGTACTCAGCTCTGAAGCTGTGTCAAAGTTTGCTGTGTCTTTTTTAGATTTGGCGTTTATGATTCCTGACTGCTGCTCAGTTCGCTCATCTGATGGTTGTGCTGATATTTTGTTATCATTATTTTCATCTACCCCTGATTTGGCTGTACCTGACGACTGTTCTTTCTGCTCGGTTGATGGTTGTGCTAATATCCTGTTATCTTTTTGTTCTTCTATTCTTGATTCTGTTGCTCCCATCAAAATGAAGCGCCCTAGAACCTACTCTCATTGCTGGCTAAATGACACTACACGTGCTTTACGACGTGTTTGTCGCCGTGATGAGAGGAGGTGGAAAAAAGATAAACTTCAGGTTTCTTATGACATGTTACGGACTAGCCGCGCACAGTTTCAAACTGCTGCTAGAATGGCTAAGGCATCTTTTCTTTCCAAAGTCATTTTGGCTAATGGTCACAACCCCCGTATGCTATTTAAAATTTTTAATTCTGTTGTTAATCCCTGTCCTGATATGCCTTTACTGTATTCACAAGCTCTTTGTGAGCGTTTTTAAATTCTTTCTTTAGATAAGGTTTCATCCCTTAAGCTTTCCTCTTCGTCTGCCTCTTATCCCGTCTTTTCCTCTGAGTGTAAATTCAACTTTTCATCAATTTGAGCCCGTGTTACTTTCGACTCTGAAGCAGCTGGTTGATTAACTGAAAAACACCAATGCTGTGTTTGATATTCTCCCATCACGCATTGTTAAGGGCTGCTTTGATGTAATTGGACCGAGCATTCTGTTCTTAATGAATTTTTCTCTACTCTCTGGATCTGTCCCACTGGCCTTTAAGCATGCTGTAGTCCAGCCTATTCTGAAAAAAAAGAATCTTGATTGTTATGATCTTTTGAACTATAGACCAATCTCTAAGCTACCGTTTCTGTCCAAGATCCTGGAGCGACAAGTTCTTTCTCAGCTTCAGGCGTATTTAGACGCGAACAACATTGCAGAGAAATTTCAGTCTGCCTTTAAGCCACGGCATAGCACTGAAACGGCCTTGCTTAGAGTTCTCAATGACCTTCTTGTAAGCACTGACTCTGGACGCTCTGTGGTCCTGGTTTTATTGGACCTTTCCTTTGCTTTTGATATGGTCGATCATAACATTCTTCTACTAAGACTTGAGCATACTGTGGGTATAAGAGGCACTGCCCTCAACTGGTTTAAATCTTATCTTGCTGACAGGTCTTTCTCGGTTAATTTGGGCAACTTCTCATCTTCCTCGGTACCTGTACGCTGTGGTGTGCCTCAAGGATCTGTATTAGGCCCTATTCTCTTTTCACTATATCTGCTCCCTCTTGGAGCAATTTTTGAGAAGTATAATATTGCCTTTCATTGCTATGCTGATGATATACAGATTTATTTTGAGATTACTGACGATCTACCTATGTCTTTTCACTATTTTCGTGAATGCATGCGTGAGGTTAAAGATTGGTTCAAGAGTAATTCTCTCGTCCTGAACGAAAAGAAAACGGAGATCGTGGTGTTCGATAGTAAAATCCCCCGCGACCAATTGTGTGCTGCTCTGATGCCTTTTGCTAGCTCCCCTTCTGATTATGCCAGTAATTTGGGCATATTGCTGGATAGCTCGTTTAAATTTGACAAGCAAGTGTCTGCTGTTGTGAGGTCTAGTTTTAATCAGCTGCGCCTCATTTCTAAGGCAAAGCGCTATATCCCGCACAATGACCTGGAAAAACTTATTCACGCATTCGTGACTTCCAGGTTGGACTATTGCAATTCTCTTTACATTGGCCTTTCCTCCTCCCTTCTTGTTAGATTGCAGACTGTCCAGAATGCGGCGGCACGCCTTTTGACAGGTAGCAGGAAGTTTTCTTCCATCACTCCTGTTCTTGCTGGCTTGCACTGGCTGCCAGTTAAATACCGTATTCAATTTAAAATACTACTTTTCACTTACAAAATTATTAATAATTTGGCGCCGAGCTACCTCAGTGAGCTTCTTAGGTTACACGCTCCTGTCAGTGCACTCACTTAGATCTGCTACCCAACTTCTTCTGTAGCAACCTTGTTCTCGGCTGAAATCTCGCAGCGACCGTGCGTTTGCTGTAGCTGCCCTATCCGGGTGTCTGACTCTATGCCACTGTTTAAATCACGGCTGAAGACTTATTTATTTAATCTTGCTTTTCCACCTAGTTAACATTTGGTGTGCGTTGGTACATTTTTATCCGTTATGCTTGTTAACTACTTTTATATATTATGATTGTCAAGGTTTTATAATTGTGTGCATCTCCTTTTTCCTATTTTATTTTTTGTCAAGCACCTTGGTATACCCTTGGTTTTTTAGTGTGCTTTATAAATAAAGTTTATTATTATTATTATTATTATTATGTGTAAAAACATGACGAGAGGAGGGGAGAAGTTACAAAGAAGCCCCCTCCTCTCTTTCCTCGCTTGCTTTGATCAGCTACACCCAGAACAGAGTCCACTGCAGTGATTTTATCAGTAATAATATATTAAATTGTTTCCAACTCCTTTCCACAAACTCATGCTCATTCATTAGATGCATTAGTGACTTTAAGATGAGATTCATAAGCCAAAGTAGCTTCCTACCAAACATTTTAAACTTCCATTCGCCTCTCAGCTAATTACACAATCTGATGGTGCTCACATGTGTGCACAAAACAGAAGCCCTCTTAGATCAGTGATATTTTTACCCTGTCCTGTGCTCTGCCCTGTGACGACTTCATACCAGTATAGCGCCTCACCTTTTGGCACACTGACTGACTCCCCTCTCCTCTGACCTAGTGCTGATAAAGGACTCACATTTTCTGTCCGCTAAACAGCTCTATATTTGTCAGCAGCATAAAACTGACAATCAGCCCAGCAAAACAGATGTACGCACCAAACAGAAAGTGCTGTCTGCAAGTTTAGGTATAGGTTGCGAGGTCATGCCATGGTAGGTCACATGCCTTTTTATGAATGTGATGAAACATAGATACCAGCCTTCCACAGGTCCTTTTAAAATCTGCACTGACAGCCTAAAGATTTAGCAGATAAATTATAGATCCAGGTGTATCCGTGTGTCTTTGTGTGCTGGCGTCATGTGAGAGCTGATGACAGTGTCGGATTGAGAATGAAGGGGAAGGATAAGAGGATGTAGTGATGCATGGTAAGAGAGACCAAAGCAGGAGTGTTAATGTTCTCAGGCTTGCTGCTCTGACTTTAGTGATGCCCTTGAGATTTATTGTGCATGTAGGAAGATTTATGTGTGCGCATGTGTGTGTGTTTAAATGGGAGGGTGAGCAGCTTCCTGTGATTGACTGAGGGAGGAAGCGTGTCTGTGAAGATGTGACAAATTTTCATTGGAAGTTCACCTCTCATTGTAAAAAAATAAATAAACAAATGAAAAAGCTGTTGTCGCTCATCTGCACCCACATTAGGATATACTGTTATGATCATAAACCAAGCCACAAAAAAAAAACATAAACATGCACTCTTTCACACACTCACACAGTGACGCACACGTGTACATTCTGCCAAACCCTCTGGAGATTCATCATTTAACTGTGCCCATTCATCCCGGGCTATTGGATCCACTTAGCCCACAACATCAATAAAAGCCTGGCTATCAATCAGTCTTTCAATACAGCTGCTAAATACATCAGTCAGGATGAATTCCTGCTTCAGATGGTGACCCCGCTCTTGCTCAACCCCACCTCTATCTAAAGTTTTATTATCACTAACCGCCTATCCAGTCTCTGACAGACAGGGTGGAAGCGGAGCAGGATGAAGGAGGAATCGGTTTGGACCTGTCTGTGCTCATGAATCTCTCATCCACGCTGCTAACAGAGATGCTCTATGATCGCTCTACCCCACTTAAACACATACAGTTACGCATACATGAACACAAACAGTAATATTACTACTACTACTGCTCCAGAGGCACACTTCTATTCTGACAGTCGGGTTATAGGCTGCAGCCCATCTGCGTACGTGATATGGGGTCAACTAAGTGATATGTCTAGCCACATAAAGCAGAGTCATCCGTGGATGTACAACTGAGTCAATCACCCTGGTGCTGTCTTCATGTGCAGCCACCATGAACCTGCCTCACTTCTACAACTACAGAGCACGGGAGAAGTTTGGCTTCAGGGCTTTCAAAAGCCATTTTCACACGTGCACACACAGAATCAGGTCGGGACATTGTCCAAAGCTGCCTTTTCTTACATGTAGGAAATAATTCTTACTACAGAGGAATACTCTGTGCAGATTAGCCTTAGGTGCTATGAGGGTAGAGCGTGCACGAAGCAGCAGATCAACTTGCTCGCGGTCAATTCACCGTGCAGTTGCCTACGCTTTTCTCACGTGTGCAATTGGACATCACACAGACACACAAGTTAGCATATAGTGATTGATGTGACAGGGTTAAAACTGAGGGCTGCAGTGCATGTGTGAAAACAGCTTAAGAAGTGGCTAATGTTGTGGCAATGTGTACTTTAACCACCAAAAGCATCTTTTCTCAAATGCAACTAATTAAACTTTGACTTTAAGTTTAAAATAATAATTGAATACTTGGCTCAAACTACAGACTTCCTGGGTGAAAGCCTGACAAACACTGTCTGACTTTCACAACAGGCATCCTGCCACAAAGAGAAAGACAAACTTCTCCCACAAGCACAATAGCAAGATGGAGACTACGGCAAGCAACTACTGCAGCGCGACCCACGGTGTGGCAAACCATGTACTGTGCACACAGAAACATGAAGTCAGACATACACATAGTAAACATGAGATTTGACAGTCACTTAGTGTCACTATAGGTAGACTTCTCCTATCTGTTATTACAGAGAAACGAGCTTTGGGAGCAACTTAACATCAGGCTGAAAAGCACCTCAGTCACTGTTCTGCACGGCCCCTATCTGAGTTGGAGACGTTGGGGCAACGGCACGTAAAAGCACGTCTTTAAATGTCGAGTGAACCATCCGCTCTAGTAAGAAACAGCAGGAAATGACAACATCAGATTTTTGTGAAATACTGGGGAAACTGTAGCTACCTTTAAATAAATAGGTGAAATTAACACCATTAATTCAGCACATTTCCCAGAATGTTTGAGTAGTACTTTTTAAAAGGGTCAAAACTGTTCTGTCTTTTACAGCTTGTGTGATTTCACTTTAACATCTTTTAATCTGTCTTTTCTTTTCTTTTCTTTAGGTCAACATCAAGGATATGTTGTGGAAACTCATTCTCAAGATGTCACAAGTGTTTCAGATTCTTGCAGACATTTTTGGTCCCAACACTCCAAAAGGTCTCTGG
Organism: Rhamphochromis sp. 'chilingali'; assembly: GCF_963969265.1. Classification (NCBI taxonomy): domain Eukaryota; kingdom Metazoa; phylum Chordata; class Actinopteri; order Cichliformes; family Cichlidae; genus Rhamphochromis; species Rhamphochromis sp. 'chilingali'. Next base: position 40,490,600 of record NC_137931.1, on the reverse strand, counting down.
TCAGGAATTCAGGAAAAAAAGTGTGCAACAAATTTGCATTACTGTCTGGATATAGTAACCACAAAGTCTGATTTTCAGCTGGTGTTAAGTTGCTTTGTAAAGGCACCCTGTGCAGTTTTCTTGTCAACAAAGGGAGTTGTTTTTTTACATTCAAATAAATTCATTTGCATCTATCCTCTAGGCTTATATAAATACTTATATAAATACCTGCCGACTTAAGACATCGGCATGCATTGATAACTAGAAACCTTCTAATTTTGCTTAAAACGTTATGTGTCAGTCAGTACAGCAAAACTGACAAACGCCCCAAAGAAAATGTTGCTCCATAGCACCATTTACCACTTAGACAGCTCCACAGGGTGCCTTTTAATGTTAAGAGTAACACGGCAAGCTTAGTTGGACCACCTCTTTGTTCTTTTTTTGTACATTCACATTATTTTGACAGTCTCTGACATTGTTCGATCTGTTATGACCCAAAATGTGTTTGTTCTCTGTGGACATATTCTGTCTATAGGAAACAGCGGTGACTGTAGAATATTTCAAGTGAGTTGCCTTAAGGCTTTCAGGAAAATCACATTTAAATACGAAACTAGATCCCCCTTTAACTTTGGAGATAAGGCAAAGCTCTCGTTGTGACTCCCAGTACCTTCTTATGTATTTTGTATGATTATACTGTGTGTGTGTGTGTGTGTGTGTGTGTGTGTGTGTGTGTGTGTGTGTGTGTGTGTGTGTGTGTGTGTGTGTGTGTGTGTGTGTTTGAATGCGTCACTCACGTGTCTTGTTTTACTGGATGTTACTGAAGAGTACTTTACATATAGTATAAAGGTACATCCACCCACTCAGAGAAACCAGCAGCTCCGTAGACTATCTGTGCAAAGTGTGTGTGTATGTTTGTTTGTATGTGTGTGTGTGTGTGTGTGTGTGGTGGTGGTGGTGGGGGGGTTATTGCTCTCAATAATCTCAGAGGTCATTCTGTTTCTCCTGAAGTGAAGGCATAGTCATCCTTATTGCTGTCTCTGTCTGTCTCTCTTTCTCTCTCGCAGACACACACTCACACACGCGCGCGCAGACACGCACGCATACACACTCACTTTCTTATATGTTAAGGAGCATATTGCAATATCTAAATCTGTAACAAAGAGAGACAGGCAGATCTTAGTTCATAGCAGAGCCTTTGGTCTCAGACTCCTCTCATCACTTCAAGTTGCTCCTCTCTGTCTTTTCTTTCTTCCTCTTCCAATGTTGTTTCACATCAGTCTGTCACACTTGCATGCCAGGCTTGCTCAGATCACCATTCCCCTGGTTCCCACCTCCCCCTCCACCTCCCCCACCTCCACCCATCCCTCCCCTTTCGTCCTCGTCATCGCTGTCCAGTTCCTCGCTCTTTCGCTTGCTGTAGCGTTCGTACAGCACCATTAGCACGCCCATCACCCAAGCCGACACCGTACCGGCCGAGAAGATGACAAAGCCGATGGCGATGAAGAAGAGGTAGTCCCAGTAGCCCAGGCCTTGGTGGCAATCTGCCCGCAACTGCATGCCGACCTCCGCCAACCGCTGGCCAGCCAGCTCCGGAGGGTTGTGGCAAACTGTCTGGCCCTCATCTGGAGGTGAGGAGAGAAAGAAAAAGAAAAAAGAGAGTGGAGGAGTAATGAGAGAGGAGATTAATGAGGAAAGACATATCATAAAAGAGAGCAGTGGCAGAGAATAATCAGTGTGTGGTTGAGGATGAAGGGCAGAGTATCGGGAGAGAAAAGGGGAAAAAATTTAATTACTCAGGAGAAAAAGGTATGCAAACATCAAACGCCAGGATCCAAACAAACAGCTTTTAAAAATGCACTGATAACCTTTGTGATAAAGGATCCCGAGAGACACAACAGATTTCCTCTGAGTAATGGGGGTCTTTGGTGTCTAGGGCACGGGATCATTATTACGCTGCACACATACTCATGCACATGTATGCAAGGAAAGGTGACTTGACTGCAAGCCTGGGGCACATAAACGCTCCCCTACGCTCGTGTACATCATTATACACCAGCAAATCACTATGCACTGGTGAGAAGATAAGGAGTGTTTTCTCTGACAAAACATCTGCTGCTCGTAATGGGAAAATGATAATCAGCCGGAGTAACTGTCATCCACACAGTAAAGCAGAAACACTGACACTTTTAAAACAGTAAATGACTTATTTATGGGGTTTGAGATTTAACAAAAGAGAGGTCAAAGGTTAGGGTCAACTACTGAAGCCAGATAGGTCCCAATCTCTTTGTCCGTGCTTGTCCTAGCCTCCTTGAATCAGTTCATTCTGCTACAGTGAATTTGCATTAGCATATACAGTACCCTCGTGTATATCAATTAATATGAACACAGCGCTAACAAGAGAGAGGATGGAGGGTAGAGGGACTCGCTCTGCATGCATCTAGTAGTGTAATCAGAAACAAGAACAGTATGCGCTGTTTCCTATCAGTTCATCTTACTTTAGAAGCACGGCTAATTCCCATGCTTCTTCATTCCCACCCTCCCTGCATGCTTGATTGCATTTGTCTACATAAAGGGAACGAGCTTGTGTGTTTGTTTTGCTTTTTCTTTTTCTTTATTCCAAGCTGGGGGAAAACGAGAGAGATGAGAGACCGAAAAAGAGATAGACGGACAAATCGAGATGAGCACTTTTAAAAACCGAGAGAAAGATAACGGCACAAAACAGGGACGGAGGAAGAAAAATGCAAACAAATGCACAGAGAAAGAGTGTATGCACACACTAAATAGGAATCACAAGATAGACAGAACATAGAATATGAGCGAAGTCTCTGGCGCTCCATTCCTCTGATGGATTATTGCTGTTAACAGTGTTAATTAAACTGCAGTCATCTACCAATGAAACCAAAGGTCTGGACATGGAAATGAGCAATGGGAACAGAATGACTGGATATGATCTATACATCTCAGACTACTTGCCAGGGATTTGCAGAAGCAGCAGTTTGAAGTAAGAACTAGAAGGACGCCCAAATGAACCTCAAACCTAAAGTGTTTTATTCTGCCCAAGATAACCACGAGACACATTATACTGGTGGTAAGAAAAGTGGAATCAAACAAAGCAAACTTGGTGTTTTGAAAAAGGTTTCCCAAACCTGCTCGGGAGAACTTTCACAACACATATATCTGCAGTGGTTTTATGTTTTTGATCAATACAGCGTTGCTTATTACCTCCCCGGGGGCTTTCTCCCACTCTTGAGAAGAAGAGTTGAGCTGATGTTGTGTCAAGTCTGCTGCATGTGTCAAGTGATGGATTGGTATTCTTCTGTAACCAAATAGCTTTGATGTTTTTTCTTTTTAACAGCTGTCCATGTGAGTGCTGAGAGTATGAGGTCACTGAGTTAGTATTTAACACCATAAAACAGGATTAGTTGTCAGAGGTGCACAATTTTTCAGTGGCAAATAAACAACTGAGGATAAACTGGAACATATTCTGCATGTAACACCTTTTTTCTTTATCCATCTTTGACAGTCAATCAGAAAATAGACGCACAGAGATTTTACATCGCCCCTCTCTTGTCTCTGCTCGCTTCCCTTTTAGAAGTAATCGTAGAAGTGATCGGCATGAAAAAGAGACCTGATTTAAAAAGCTGGGAGAGAATACTGAGAGGGGACAAATACAGTGGTTAATGCCGAGTGTTCAGTGGGCAACACAAAGGGCAAGATTATATACTTTATTATTAGACACAGAAATTATGCTGTTTGTATTTTACCGCACTGGTAGTTTTGTAAATGGCATTAACCTTAGAGTGTCTGTAAGTTAATAGGCCAAAATTGGACCGACGGATGAAATTTACTGCTGGAAATGTGAAAGTAAAACAGGCGCATTCCTGAATGTAATGAAGAAATTCTTTTATATTTCTCCTTTGTGGAAATTAGTTATCAGAAAGTCCTGGAGAAAGCAGGGACAGGGCTCTTTAAACCCACCCAAACAAGACTTTACTGGCTCTTCGAGGATTGTTCTCCACTAAGACACTAAAGGCGACACCTGATTGAAATGAATCATGGCCTTTGTTTGTTGCAAAGGATTTTTGATGTCATTCAGTAATTCACTATTACAATACAAAATCTATATAGGCCTTAAATAGGCTGTCTGTGAACCCAAGGGATAAGATCACCATTGCTGCCTCCTTTAACTGCTGCCCAAGCCACAATGCAGCAGGCCACAATGGCACATCTACAGGCGATGGACCCACTTGTTTGGGCTGCATCCAGCCGAGCTCCATGGATAAAGGTCTGACTACCCTTTGGGATCCCGATATCTACTAAGTAAGGTTTTTCAGGCATTTCTAACTGGGAGAAGACCCAAGACATGCTTGAGAAATTCTGCCTCTTAGTATCGTTGGAAGGGCTGCAGCAGGAGCCTGAGGACAGCTCAGGACAAAATAATCTGTGGAGGAAGTATGGAAGGTCAGTTCTGTTTTTATTTTATTATTTTAATCTGCTTGTCACTAATCTTTTATCCATGTTACCTTATTTATGTTGAAAGGTCTTCATATGTTGGAAAACTGCACTAAACTTCCTTATGTGTCTTCACTGTTCATGGCTGTCCCTCTGTCATCGTCTTCCACTGTTTCTGGCACAGCTAGCTGGTCTGCTCTGTCTCATTACCTTGCCAATCTTGCCTCGAGGCTGGTGTGAGGATTTGTTTTCCTGCGTATATGCAGTGAGGTGTTTTCTTTTCTCTCTTGCAATGTAACATTCGTAACCGGATGCTGGAACAGTGAGGTGCAATCAGAGGCTGTGCAGACTCACAACAGCAAACAGGTCCCTCGGGGTATTGGGGTCTCGTTTGTTCTTCTTCCGTCAACATTTCATGTGTCTTGTAACAATTCAAACTCTGGTCACAGTTCTTGGCTGCATGGTACTGCTGCCTGTTCTTCTCTAAAGTGTGATGAAAGGCAGTATGCCGATTGAGCGTGCTCCACTTGTATTCCTCTGTGTGCGTCTGAGCAAAGTGAACAAACAAGAACACTGTCTCACACTAAAACAATCTTTCAACAGAAAACTCTAATATTTAAACAATAGATAAGCATGAAAGTACAATGCATCCACCATGTTCCTGTTATTTAGTGTTAGCTGTGAAGTTAACATTAATCAGGCAGCCTGACAGAAGCAAAAGTTAAGTCTTACTTTGGGAAAACGTATTCAATTCACATGACTCTCTTTATTGTCTTCCAATTGATTTTGTATGAAAAGCAGCCCTTTTCTCATTGATTAAAACACAAAATGAGAACTGACCATTGACAAAAGGATCATATGATACAGATCAATAAGATTTACTGGCAGTAATAGTAACCTGGATCTGCACTTTTTTCATAAACACTTGGTAAGTTTTAGTTTTTTACTTGCAAAGTGCCATGAGTTAGTGCTTGTGAATTAGCATTAAATGGAAGAAAACTGTATTGCATTTAATTAAAATGAGCAAGCATAGGAACTTAATGAGTTCATCCTAGCACAAGACATACAGTGGGGTAAATAATTCTTTGACCCCCTGTTTCATTTTAATGGAGAGAGGCAAAATATCAACCAAAAAAGTCAAAAGAAAAAACATCCATCCATCCATCCATCCATTCGCTACCGCTTATCCTTTTCAGGGTCGCAGGGGGCACTGGAGCCTATCCCAGCTGTCATAGGGCGAGAGGCGGGGTACACCCTGGACAGGTCGCCAGTCTGTCGCAGGGCTAACACACAAGGACAGACAACCATTCGCACTCACATTCACACCTAGTGGCAATTTGGATTATCCAATTAACCTATCCCCACAAACTGCATGTCTTTGGACGGTGGGAGGAAGCCGGAGTACCCGGAGGGAACCCACGCAGACACGGGGAGAACATGCAAACTCCACACAGAAAGACCCCGGCCTGATGGTGGAATGGAACTCAGGACCTTCTTGCTGTGTGGCAACAGTGCTAACCACCGTGCCACCGTGCTGCCCTTGAAGAAAAAACATAAAAGTTAAAAATTAATTTGCAGGTTATTGAGTGAAGTAAATATTTGATCCCCTATGACCTAGCCAGAATTTTGACTCCCACAAACTGGCTGTATGCCCTTGTAACACCCAGATTATAATGAATCAGTCAAATAATTAAAGAGACTCCTGATCTATTTATGACCGCACCAGTGGCTTCTTCCAGCAGAAAAACCCTCCATGTCACAAAGTTCAATCATCTCAAACTGGTTTCTGAACATGAAAATTAGCCCACAATAATCAGATATCAATCCAATAGACTAATAGGAGATGTGCATCATGGGTGTAAAGTGACCAGCGAGTGTATGTAGCCTGTTGTATTTAATCTAAAGAGTTAAGAGTTTTAGACTGTAACATGGTGTGAGCTGGGCAGGTGTCATGTGTAAGGGCTTCTGTCAAAAGCACACACAAAGCCTGATGTTAAACAAGAAAGGTGTAAATTTAATGCAAATTTTGGAAGAACATGACCACAAAAAGCACTGCAGAGTTGAGCAGGATTTACCAAAGTCGAGCAGTGAGTCAAATAAGTAAACAATGAGATAAATAAAAATGCAGAGGATCCCCAAATGGATGAGAGGCATGCAGGAGATGAACACGATAAGATCGAGTAATGGCTAAACACAGACGAGGAGAGAAAAAGGATAAGCCACAGGTGGAGGGAAGGGAGTAATAAGGAAATAACTTTTAGAATACAACGGGTAATAGGAACGGATTACAGGAGAAGACCTCTGTCGGTGCGCCCCAGGGTGGCTGTGGCTACAATGTAGCTTGCCATCACCAATGTGTGAATGGGTGGATGACTGGTTGTGTAAAGCGCTTTGGGGTCCTTAGGGACCAGTAAAGCACTATACAAATACAGGCCATTTACCAGTTGGTTCTGTGTCGTTCAACAGGAAGACGTCTGAATTCCCGCCCACAAATACATTTATCCTGCACACTTGTGGCTACGCTTTGGAGATAATTCACTGCCGCTTCCAGATAAGAGAAAATAATGTGAGTATTACTGCAGAATACAGGAAAAGGTGGCAGCCTGGATGATTCACTCTGTGTTCAGTCTCTCTTCACCGTCTGTTTCCTTGTCACTCACTGTTTTCTCACTCATCCCATCACTCAGCCATCACTCTGGCAGCATGCCCTTGACATTTTCAGTAGTTGTCCCTGTTTTTCACAGTCGCTATTTTTCACTGAATTTTGTCTTTAATAAGATATGCACTGGTACTTTTGGTGAATGTAGTTAAAACTGTTATTTTCTTGTTTAAAGTCCAGCATTTTAGGCATTGTAGCCATTCTCTCCGGTTAATATCTAATCTGAAGACTGTTTCATTAAATGTCCAGTTATAGTACCCATTCAGTACAGGTGCTAATTCATTTTAAGCACACCTTTTTGAAAACTTAAATGTGTATAAAAGGGTGTTACTTGCAAACTTGTGCTAACATTTGCTCTTCTTTCCATTTGCCTGTGCAGTTAACCTGCTCATTGTCTCATTAAAACTTCTCAGTAGGTGCAGCACTTATACAATTCTGCAAAATGAAACAAATACCCCGAGAGCTAAACCAGGGGTATTTTCAGGTTAAGGACTGTGTGGATGTGCATGAGAAAGGCTCGGAGAGAGAGAGAGAGCAGAGAGCGAGTGTGGAGCACAAAGATAAAGAGATGTGTGCCTGCGCTATTTGTTCCTGCAAAGTAGTTTGAGTGCAGTCTAATTCCAGCAGTTTCAGGACAGTTACTGCAGCCTCGAAAAATTGACAGTTTGCATGCTCACTGCACTGCAGTTTCCCCATTTTTCAAACACACCTTAAACAAGCTGCAGGGCAAGGCATACACACTCATTATGACGTAGTGTGGCCTGAACCAGGTGGTTTCATATTGCCCTACACTTCTGCAATGTGCAGTCGGTAAAATGTTATTGCTGTCTGGTTCTTGGTTTCCTGCATGGTGTACACCTGCCTGTTTTTTTTGTACCTTTTACCCAATTATGTCTGCTGTGCATGCCATAATGTCACCGTGTTATGTCAGTGTGCTAATGACCGGACACAAATCCCTGCAGCTCACTGACACCTGGCCAGTGCTTATAAGGATAAAAATATCACAGGAGGAAATAAACATAAGCAGTCAATCATGTAACACCTTACTTTTTAAAATAGACAAGCGGATATAAAGGCACACAAGCCCAAGACACGAGTAAGCACCTCTCTAAAAGCCTCAGATCAAGCAGAACTTTCCAGGAATTGTGAATGGGAACTAAGACTTCCTGTTTTATTTGAAAGAGTGCACAATATAGCAATCCAGTGACTATAAGCAGTGTATGTGTGTGCATATGCATCTGTAATCAGAGGTCATGAGTGTTTGTGAGTGTCAGTCACTGAGCCTGGGTGATACAGTCTCAGTGTCTAATCATCAGCTGGGTAGATTCCAGGCTCGGTGTTGACAGGAAAGCGGGCTCATTGCTTCCCCGGAGGTGTTGCTAATGTGGGGATGAGATGCTGCTGAAAAATGCTGTTGACTCGTTGACTTCACTCTAACTTGTTCACTAGTCTCTGATGCTCACTCGCATAAGACGGCAACGAGCAGCGGAATAACAACTGCTTTTTTTTTTCTTTTTCTTTTTTGTGAATGCACACAAAACAAGAGAGGCCTGTAGTTTAAAGGACCTTAAGATGCAGGTCTGCATTTTAAGCTCATGTGTGCATTTACAGTATGTTCACATTACACACATGTATGATCAGATCTCTGAGCTATTACCCTGCAGGGGCAGAGATGCTATCCTGTGAAACAGGAGCGGAGCTATTTATAAACAGATTAATTACGCCAGTGCACATGGTAATTAGTACAGTTTTGGTCCTGTACATGTGGAAGCCGTAGATACGAGCAGCCTCTAATACCTTCAATCACAGAGAATTAACTTAAGTCTGTTTTACATATTTCTGTGTGTTTACACGCTTAGTGGAGGCCACTATTCAACCAGACACCTTGACTGAAGCCTTTAATCAGCTACCCTGATGATACGTCTCTGACAACCCATTCTTCTCTGTTGCCTTTATGACCTCTGACCTCCAGGTGGAGGAAGAGTACTAAGAACAGAATTTGAAGAATTATTTATGAATCAATAAGATTACAGTGGACAATAATGTCCTTAACACATACTATCATTCATTCAGGGATTTGTGAAAATTAGACCATACTGCAAAACCTGCAGATTTACTATCAGATATCACTGTGTTATTTGTTGTGTTATTTGTATATTATGATAATAAAATTGTTCCGGAACCATCACTGCAATTCACCAGTGTTGTTTTGATGTCTCAGATTTGTACTCAGAGGCAACATCATAGAGTGTGCATAGGTTCTGTAAAGTAACGCCATCTTGGCGTAAAACCTGAATTCTTTCTAATGATTAGTAGAGTAGACATCTGTTAAATCACATTGTATAGAAGTCTAAGAGAAAACCACCCCACTGCTTCAGTGATTTTATGGCACCACTCACTAACTTTAAGTCTTTCTGAATATAAAATTATGTTAATTTTGTAAATCACGGGCCCCAGTACTGACAAGAAGCATGTTAAAGATCCATACTGCGCTGTAGATATCTGGTATCAAAAGGGTCACATCAAGGGTTCAGAAAAAGGGCTTTGCACACACTGTATGGCTATGTCCACCTTTCATTCACAGTCTATGGAAATTACTAAAGTTGGCTTGTTCTGTATTGGAAAGCACCTCCATAAAGATGGAGCTGTGGTGGATGACTTCCCTATTTCAGTAGCCGGCAGGATCGGAGGAAGGAGGCAGGCGATTGAAGCAGCTGACAGCAGCAGAGTTCGAGGTGACAGAGAGACACAATAAAGTGCACAATAAATAAAAGTTTTGAGAGCAGCCATATCTGAGTCGTTCTGGGTCCTTTCACATAGCTCTATCGGGATCACCTTGTTGGTGGAAAAATATAAATGTATGCTTGTGTTTTCTTTGGTATTTTTAAAAGGAACAAATAATGTATTTTTGCAACAGGCTGCAAATAATAAAGTCCCTACAGATACAATTCAATACAGGTTATTTGCTACTGTGTAGACACAACACTGGCTCATGAGGTAGGCCCATTTTTATTGTTGAATGATTCATAGGTTGATGTTAAGTTGCAAAAGGAAAGAAAAAACATTCTTCTGAAATTGGTCAGTCAATTTTGAAAGAAAAACCCTTCAAAAAGCCTGGAGATCTATTGCTTGAGATAGTCTGGCTCATTGAAAGGAAAATATTTAAAAACGAGGGGTGGATCAAGACTTTAGACTCTGCTGTACTTTAAATAACAGTTACACGAGATAAGACATAAGGAACGATGCATACATTATAATTTCCATTTAGAAAACGGAGACTTGATTTTTACTGCTTTACCTAAAATGCCTAGACATATTTAAATCTCCAAATTTTCCCAGTCATGCTCATTACAAGCCTACAAAATCCAGCATAAGACATTCTGGGGGCCCTCCCCTCACGGCGAAGCTCGGATATCTCACCGTTTAGCCAGCTAAATGCATCATACTGGGGAAGGCAAAGAAGACTAAGAATAGTTGACCTTTTCTCCATCACATCCACTAGGGCTGAATAACACACGCCTTCACACTCTTCTCAAATATGGCATTAGTCAGATTACCACCATCCTCCTATCTATCATTTCTCCATATGATCCCTTCTTCCTTTGGCAGAGAATGAGTAAAGAGAGAGAGAGTGAAGGTCAGATAGCAGCAGCTCCATCTCTCTTCTCTTTCCTCTATCTCTTGTCACTGCCCCCCTCTTTATCACCTTCCACTTTTCATTCCCGCTCTAGCACGTTTGCATTTGTTCTCCTCTTCAGCCCCGTTTCCCTCATCTTCTACATCCTCCTATTTCCCTGAGTTTTTTTTATTTTTTGCTCCGTCATCTTCACACTCTCCGCTCTCTTTTCCAATTTCATTCTCTTGGCTTACATGCTTGGTTTGCCACACGCACGTGCACATACGTGCAGCATGTAAACGCAGTCATGCACATGAACTCACACACCTGTGCTATCTCCCTTCTGTGCCTCAGGTGATCACATCACAAACACACCCACACAAGCATCACACCAATCCTGCGTTCGAGCTCACACAGTAAAATGCACAGAGACATAAAAATACATAGAGGCTACACTATTGAAGGAGACCAGTTGAATTTGATATGCCTCTCTGCACCAGATGGGTCTGAGGAATGGTTCCAGCTGATAAATAATGCATCATCTACCTGTATTAAATTGAATCGATGCCTCCTTGTCATAATGAATGTTTTAATGGGTTTGAGTGACAGATCTGGGGCATAGATGATTGGTAAGTCCTCAATAGTCTGTGTGTTTTTGTTTTTTTGTTTTATTTCTCCTTGCTGTACCCAAAGTTCATTTTAATCTCTTTGCCCGATTTATTATCCCTTTCTGTCCTTTCTCATTTTGTCCTCTCTTCTTTTCCTGTGTTACTTCAGCTGTTCTCTCTCTTCTCATCTCATCTAATTTCTTCAGTAATTAAAGATTCGCTTTCATTAAAGTCAAAATCAGGTGCAATTTCTGAGAAACCTAATGTCTTTCTTTCACTGTGACATCTTTAAACTGGCTGACCTCTGTTTGTCTTTTTCATTTTATAAATATTTAACTCTTGCCCCATGCGTGGCCCCCCTGCCTTGGCTCTTTGCCTCTGGGCTCCCAGGCATCCAGGGGACTGATGAGCAGCCAGAAAATACTTTCCCCAACACTGGAGTCATAACACTACAAGCTCTGCCAGCCCGAAGGCAGGACAAGCCACTCAAAGTCTGTGTATTTAGCTGAGACACTTGTCAAATATCACCCTACAGTGAGTACAGCAAGGCATTTAACAAGCTGAAATGTTATTATGACAAGGGAAAGTACATTCCCTGAGTACTGACAACTCATAATAGAGAATGGAGATCAGAGCATGACAGGTAAGTCAGAGTTGTTGGAACGCATGACCAAACAGACAATGTTATATAAAAATCTTCCTGAACGTACCTTTTTCTTGTTGATTTATTGCCATGACAAACAAGACTAGTCCGAGACGGCACACCTTCAACTGAATTAAGTCCATGGATCCAGGTTATTCTCTGATATCTTCTTCAGAGCAGCAAGGTGATCGCTCTGTTTTATGTTTTTTCAGTTTGATACGTGGTTGCAAAGATTTGGATATTCTCGCACCTTGCCCTGTCTTGCAGCTGTAAAAAAGTTTCCGTATCCACATCTAAATAATTTCTATGTTAAGCCAGACTCCACTTTTAGTGAAACTGACAGATAAACAGAAAAAAATCCCATTTCCTCTTTGCTGGATGTAATACTTCATGCAAACCGTGGCGTGTGAACATCAGCATCATTAGACAGCACATGTCCCAAAAGCAGAAAATCAGCACCCGACACACTGTGAAGTGCAGCAAAGTGAATGAGTTATTATTATTGCTGAGAAGTTTGCCTGTAATGTAAGAAGTTATGTCCATGACTGACAAATGTCTCCGCACTACAGCGTTTTATGTGCACGACACAACAAAGTAACAAACTGAGGTTATTTTTCTCTCCATGAATATCATGTTTCTCCCTAAAACTGCATTTATTATTTTTTTCTCTTGGGTGCAGCTTACACATGCCAGAAGTGGCTTTGTTAGATGAATGTGGCTAACATATTAGTGAACAACTGGCTGTTTTTACATTGGAGTTGCACGCTTGTCCACCTGATTACTGATAGTCTGACATTTACTGTTTTTCCTTTCAGCTCTGATTTATTCATTTGCTCTATAAATATCAGGTTCTCTACAACTCACTGCTGCAAAATGAACTGAAACTGATCTCCAGGCATTACCCCACACAGCCATCTCTAGGGCTTCGAGAGAATGGCCTGAAAATGAGAAAAATATCCAGCGAGAGGAGAACGAACAGACTGCTGTTTATAGCATGAGAACAATATCTTAAATAACCACCTGCAACAACTGAGGAATGCACTTCAGACCTCGAAGCAGCAGAAGACCACACTGGGTGGCGTGCCTATCATCTAAGAACAGAAATCTGAGGCTATGATTGACATCACGACTCACCGAAATTGGGCAATAGAAAATTAGAAAATGCCTGGTTTGATAACTCAATTTCTCCTGCAGACAGTAGGGTCAGAGTTTAGTCTAAACATGAACACGTGCCTTAGTTTTGACGTGTTTCAACAGTTCAGGCTGCTGGTGGTGTAATAGTGCTGGGGAAATCTTCTTGGCGCGCTTTCCCCCCCCCCCCCTTTAGTACCAACTCAGCATCCTTTCATTGCCACAGCCTACCTGAGTATTGCTGCTGACTAGTCATTGCTCTCCATCTCTTTATTGCCACAGTGTGCCTATGTTCTGATGGCTGATTCCTGCAGAAAAATGCACCATGTCACAAAGTTCAAATCATTTCAAAATGGATTGTTGAACATGGCAATGCACTATATTCAAATGACCTCCACAGTTTCCAGATGTCAATCCAACAGAGCACTTTTGGGATGTGGTGGAACGGGAGATTGACAGCATTAATGTGCAACTATCATGACAAATCTGCAGTAACTGTGTGACACTGTCATATCAAAATGGACCAAAATCTCCCAGGAATGCTTCCAGCACCTCGTTGAATCTATCCCATGAAGAAGTACGGCATATTTGCAAACGTAAGGTGGTCCAACGCAGTAATAGCAAGGTGCACCTAATAAAGTGATCAGTGAATGTAAAACAAAATAGCTGAAAGATGCTAAAATGCTTCACAGAGCTGAGGAAACTGCTGAGTTAAGTGATAAGTCTGTCATTGTGGCAGGGGGCAGTTACAAAACAACTGCAGGAAAGAAGACCAACAACGCCACCAGGGGATTTTTTCAGCTCAGTAAACATTAATCTAACAATCCCAAATTATATCAACAATTAGTAACCAAAGCACACAGACTTGTTACGGGCAAGGCAAAGGTGTGACAGATGAATTTCAATACTTTATTTGTACAAGTCGATAACTCAAAAATAAGTGCTCCAACAAAAGAAAACAAGTTAAAAACCACACAAAAACCCACAAAATTTGTTAAAATATTACTTTATTATAATATTTATAAAAGAAGCCAACTACAGTCACAAAGCTAAAAAACATATTAAAGTACCACTCCAGGCAAAAATAACTAATTAATACAACTAGCTGGGGGCCACTTGCGGAGACAATCTACACTGAGAAAGGCTCACTCGGGGTTGCAACCAGCGACTCACCAAATGTGTCTCACTGCGACTGATTTGTCAAATAAGCTATTGAAATTAATCTGTCACACTTCTGCCTTGCCACTAATGAGTCTGTGTGCTTTAACTACCAATTTGCAAAATAATTAAGGTTTATTAAATTAGTATTTCCTGGGGTGCAAATCTGCAGGTGGTGCTGTTGGTCTTCTTCCTTCCAGTTCTCTTGTAACTGAAACCCCCAGCGCCAAACCCCACGCCTAGCGCCATTATGACAGAACTCCTTCAATATAGAGTCTAAATATTATACATGATTAACTAAAAGTATCTTTACTTCTTTTCTCTTGGTTAATTTTAGACCCTTTTTAATAACAGCAGCTGTTTCACAATTACATTAAGCTTCCCTTTCTGAAAATATCATTTTATCTAACATTTTTTTTCGAAGTCTTTCTTGACCAGGAAGAAATTTACAACATCAACCATAAAACCCGACTGCTTGCACCTCTAGCTCAGACTCGTTCTCTGTGACAGAGACTTTCCTGACGGTTTGTCTTTTTGCTTTTTTCGTGACTTTACTAAAGAAACGCATCCACTCTGTCTTTGTGTCTCTTCGTTCAATCACTCTGTCGCTCTCTCTCTTGTTGTCTCTCTTTTATTATGGCTGCCAGAGTCAAGTCATGTCAGCCTTTGTCAGTCACACATAACCAGCACAAACAAAAAGAAAAACTGGGTGACTTTCTTAAAAATGACGGGCATGTAAATACCTAACAACGACAAAAAGCACAAAATCTGTAACAGAAACACAAAAACAATCAAACCAAACTAAATTTGGTTTGAATCCAGGTATTATAACCTTAAACATCATCAGCAGCAAAACTGAAAACAATCCTGAATTAGTTATTGTGTCTGTCTGAAGATGAACTCTCACAAGCATACACACTTGCATGCACCTGATTCATATTCACACTGAGAGGTAGCGACAGCTGGAGTCTCTGTGCTTTAGACTCACAGCCCTGCAGTCTGATCAGGAGGCATTCACGACCACAGAAACACAACTACATGCTCTAACACACACACGTTCTCGCTTGACCCCGTTCACTTCGTTAAACTGGTTACGTGTTTGTTTATGAATGCCACGTTCATACTTGATTTGTCAGCCTGAGCGATGGAGGGTGTGCGATATGTGTTTCTCAATGAACAAAGTCTGAACTCCACTGATCACGTTTCTAACTTTTATAGAGCGGTGTGATGATGAATGAGTGTCATTTCATGATTATTAACTGTTACAGGTGTGAGTGTTTTTAAGGCAGAGTGGCTCAGCTGTGGGTGTTGGATTGTGTCACTTACAGTTCAGAAGCTCTCGGGTTAGAAAATGTGTTCTGATTTTCTTAGTAACTGCATGTCTAAAGGTGGATAACAACTTTGGGTACTTGTTGTCTTTATGTGGCCTTCCTCTAAAGCTCTGTGTCCCTTAATACTTCAATTTCCTATGGGTCCTGGCCTGAGGGTCCCCCTTAACCTCTAGCTTCCACACTAAGTGTATTTAGTATTTTTAGTATTTATTTATTTATTGTCATTGTCAAGAACAATGAAATTGCGTTTGGGGCAAGTGGGGTGAGTCACTCTCTCTCTCACAGACAAACACACACGCTTCACACATGTACGTGTTGTCCTTAGTAAGAGCACAGGAGGCCAATTTTTTGGAGCATCATCATTAACCATCTGGACTGAGGGGCCCAACAATGTGAGCTCCAGTACACCCAAGTGGGCACTTTGTTTGCATGTGTGTTCATTAAAGTCTGTGTGTGTGTGTGTGTGTGTGTGTGTGTGTGTGTGTGTGTGTGTGTGCAAGCAGGGGAGGTTAGTAAAAAGTAAAAAAAGGTACAAAAGGACACAATCATCCTCTTAGCATTATCTCTGCCTTCAGGACTGAGATAAACAAAGCGGTGACATTGATGGGATGAACACCAGCTGTAAGACAGCAATCCATTGTCCCGAGCGATAACCCAATTCACCTGCTTACAGTTAAGCTCAATTAACCTTTGTGAGCAAAGATCACCTGAGCTTGTCCTCTCTGAGAAAGTCACAAGTCCACAAATTCTTCGTGGGTCATTCTTCCTCTGTGTTTAAGGGATTTTACAGCCGAGGTGCTGATGCCTTCCAGGTAAGAACAACACGAGGCTGCTTATTTGTTGGGGTAAACTCAAGGTATTACTGAGACGTGAAGGGCAGTTTGGAGGGACTGTGTTGCAGAGATCAGCAGGGGAACAAAATCTTCAGATTACTTTGACTCTGAGGTCAAACTCTTAGCTCTGGAGCCTCTCTCTCTCTCTGTGAGTGTGTGCTTTTCAGAAAGAGAAAGAGCATCTGACTGTGCATCTGTGCACACCTGGGGGAGGTTGGAAATATGTGTGTATACATATCAGAATAAAAGGAGAACAACAGTGCAATAAGTGGCCCATCATCAGGAGCTAAGCCATCCACAAATGATGAAACCTTTAGGTCTTAAAAGTAAGAGTAGTTTCTTTTCCAGGAAAGAGCAGCCAAACGCACAGTGATCACCTCACAAAAGACTGCTGCCAACTGAAAAATAAACATGCATATATGGACCAATTTATGTGTTGTGCTATGTTCCATATAAAAGTAAAAAATACATTATCATTTTTTAAGTGTTTAAAACCATCATAAATGCCCGTTTGTGTATACATACAACCTCACCTTGGAACTTGTATCCCTCTATCTGCAGCCAAAGGCAGAGGTCCTCTGTGTCACAGTCGCATCTCCATGGGTTGCCGCTGAGCCCCAGAGACCTCAGAGCAGGCAGAGCGATCAGGCTGCTAATGTTGAGGGTCGTCAGGTTGTTCCGGCTCACATCGAGCACCTGCAGAGCCATGTTCTCTGCAAAGGCATCCGGGTGGATCTCCCCCAGACTCGGGTTATCCGTCAGCCGGAGCATCACCAGAGACGCTAGGGGCCCGAAAGTCCGGTCCTCAATCTGCAGCAGGTTGTTGAATGACAAGTCCAGATAAGCGAGTTTCCTCAAGTTCCCGAAAGTGGATTCGGAGATTTCTGTCAGTGAGTTGTTGCTACAATCCAGATAGACCAGATCGGAAAGGTAGTTGAGCTGCAGCGCCGGTAGGTCACCGATGCGGTTGTTCGAGATTATGAGCTGCCGGGTGGCCAGGGGGAGGTCATTGGGAAACTGGGTAAGATCCTGGCCAGCGCACTGGACCACCAGCTGGTCGTCGCACACGCATCTGTCAGGGCAACCGGCAGTGAGAGCCGGTGAAGGGGCCACCCCCATCACGAAGATAAAGAGGAAGAGGAGTCGGAGGGACTGGGCACTGGGCTCGGGCAAGAGACGCATGACGAGGCCGCCCAGAGCGTCATGAACTCGGGATGAGCTGGACCAGGACTCTCCGGCGCTCTCCGGGCATCCTGCATGGGTGTGAGTATCTGGCTGTCTCTGCCTGAAATCCCGGCTCCTGTTTATATCCAGGCTCTTTCTCTCTTTCTCAGAAAGGCTATCGGTCAGTCACTCACACGCACGCTGGCGCACCACGCACGTCGCCACCAGACATCATTTCAGAAGGTGACCGCTTCTCAGGCTCAGTGGGTGAGACTTGTGCAGCTTATCGGACTTTGTCCCACCTGAGGAGACCAAAGAACCATTGAATGTTGTCGATCGCCCCCTCCGAGTCTCATCTTTGCGAATTAGTCGACTCCATCGGAGAGCATTGTTTATTTAGTTTCCAAACAAATACCATGACTTACGCAAAAAAAAAAAAATTAAATTAAATTAAAACAAATCCCTGAATCCTGAACGCAGAGTCCGCGAAATGTTCTCCGTGGAGACGCACTCGGCTCACATGTGTCCTTGACTGTGTTTGTCTGAGTGATGTGCGCCACCGTCCAGCAGGCAAGTCGTGTTTTTCCCTCAGGAGTGCAACTGAAAGTGCGTCCTTCCACTGCGCTCACTCAGCCCTGTGTGACCGTGGCTCACTGCCGCGCTGTACTGATGCTGTCTCGCTCTGTGCGCCCTCCCTTTCTGACTCTCCATCCGCGCGTATACTGCAGCTCTGCACACACAAAAGTCCAGTTTGTGGTGTGTGTGTGTGTGTGTGTGTGTGTGTGTGTGTGTGTTGGCTATGGGCAATTTGTAGTGGTGACGTCAGCAGGTGTTGCCCTCTTTAGAAAACCAGACGTCCAGAGAGCAAACCGTTCGACCATCCGGTGAAACTCAAAGTCCTCGTGCCGTTGTGTTTTTGTGTGTGCGCGCATAAAATAATAATAATAATAATAATAATAATAATGAAAACAACTCAATCATAATCTTGTCTGAAAGCAGCAGCCTCTTAGCCATGCACAAATTTAACAGGCCTTATCTCATGTGGTCCACTGGCTAATTTCTCCCTTGTCTTTTCCCCCAGCGGCTTGTTGACAACATAATGCATTCAAATTGGATTGTGCGCGCGCGTAGTTATTAATTTTTTCTGGCATAGTCAGATTTTAATTTGGTCAGGCAGTCACACACTCCCTTATCCACATGCCACACGTTTTGTTGTCTTACAGTTGGAAGTAAGTTGACAGGATGTTGACTGTCACATCCCATTAGTGTCATTCAAAAGTTCACTTTCAAATGGGAGATGAGTGAAGCAAAGGTGTTATGCAAAGCTATGCGACAGGTGTCAGAGATGGAAATAGTTCAAAAGTCAGAGAAATTAGGTCAAAGGCTCCTTCGTTAAGGGGTCACATAGAGGTATGGACTTCATCAATCCAACTGTAGTTAAACTGGCTGCAGCTCAGCTACAAATCCCCTTTGCTTCTAGTAAAAAAACAACAACCCCAAATTATATTTTAGTTTGTACAAATATCTTGTCAGCTATCCAAATTCAAACGAAGCAATACTAATGCCCTGAAATTTTTCTTACGGAAGACCGTTTCACCCCAAAAACACTATTGCTATCCAACATATGTCAGGTCAAAGGTTAAGGGTTTAGGGCAGGACTTCCTCATTTGAGCTAGTAGCATATTTAAACCACAACAGGAGCTTAAACATGCATATAAGAAATAGCTGGTTGTGTTTTGTCAAAGGTGACTGCTGTCAGGAGTCTAAAATGTAGCGTAAATTTTTTGTTTCTTCTGAAAACATGAAGTGAGAAGCAAAAAATGCCACTTTCAACAATCTTAAATGGAATTAACCCAATCTGGTATGAACATGAAACCAGAGATCAAGAGAGTCAGAGTTTTTTGATTTACAAACACCCTGGTGGCATTTTTATTGCAATCAATGAAGAACCTTAATCTTGGTTTAAAAAAAAAACAACACAACATTGGAAGCTTTAACATATTAGAATGTCAGGGGTAAATATTAATTTTCAGGAGCCAGTTAGATCAGCATAAACACCAACACCTTTAAAACTTTAAATTAGTAAATTTAATCCTTTTTATTTAAAAATAATGAAAAGAAAATTACAAGCACAGTAACTATTTCTTTGTTTGTGGTCTCTCATTGTTTTCCATCTGCCTTCAGAGCTACTTGTCAGGTTAGGGCTGTGTGCAGGCAGGAGTGGTGGTAAGGAGGACCCAAAGTGCAGACGCTTGGAGGCAAAAGTGTATTTCAAAACTCAGCTTTTATTGCTGGCAAACGTAACAAAAATCCAATTAAACTTACATGAGCGAGCAGGCAGAACACACAGCATAAATGAGGGTAGACCACGACACAGAGAAACACAGGGCTTAAATACACAGGGGGAGCAATCAGGGAATGGGTAACAGGAGGGAAACACAGCTGGGGCAAATCAGGCCTAACGAGACAAAGGAAGCAAAACCAGACGCATATACATGAGACACGGACTTTCAAAGTAAAACAGGAAACATAACATAGACTGAACTAAAGACACAGACTCACATGCAGGCACTGCAACAGAGGGAACAGAGACATGGGACCAGGGCAGACAGACACTGACTGGACATGGGGATAAAGCAACTAAGGATACACAGAGACGCGAACTCGACAAGGGGATACAGCTGACAGGGGAGACAGAGCAACTAGAGAAGACAGAGACATAAACCATAAGACAGAACTCAAAGAAACCAAAGACTAGAAATGATAAATAATATAATAAACTCAAAAACCCTGGGTCAACGACCCAGGCATCCTGACACTACTGTCTGATAAATCTGTTATTCATCCTAAAAAGTTTATTCTCCAAGAAACCCAATTTCAAGTTATTCTAGTAGTGTAAATCTTTTTTTTAATCAAATATAGGAAAACAAGAATAAGATTGTTACTTTTATTAAAACAGTATTTAAGACAAGTGACCTTTATTTCACTGCTGTGGGGGGGGGGGGGGGGGGGGGGGAGGCTTGAAATCTAAAAACATAGCCCAAAAAAGCATATTTACAAATGCCCAACTGGTTTCCAACCTGGAGTCAGGACTGCTACGAGTAGGTTGAAGGCGAATAAATGATCAAAGGTTGGTTGGATAATTGCACAGCCCCTTAAGATGATATTTTTCTAAGAAAGGAAAGTCAGTCGAGTAACATGTGGCCAGAGGAGACAAGCAGGCGCTGCTTCATAATAAGAGTTCACACAGATAACAAGCTGTAAAATATTACAGCTCTGACACCTACATCTTTTCATTTCAGAGCTGTTGTGGTCCAGCATGGTTATCTATCTCCAGTCTGATGTATGATTATTGAAGTAAAGCTCCACCGAGCCCTGAGCGGCCTGGAGAAAAATGAGCCTATTTGATCAGTGTCGGTTTCTCTCGGCCCGTCTGCTCCCTCTGTCGTGGGTTTCTGTCTAAATGGCCCAGCTGGATCGTGTTCGCGGCTAACCGCCTTGGTAAAGCCTGGTGATCAGAATCATTAATGTGACTTTCCTCCCTGACTGCTATGGTGTCAGCTTCCAAAGGGGCTTGTGTACATCCATGTGCTTGCATGCGTGCGTGAGCTGAGGGAACATCATGTGTCCAGGCTACGCGGCATTCGATGTCTTGTCTCGTACGGTCACGTGAGAGCGGCATGCGCTCTGTGTCATGCTCGTCTGCATGGATGTGACAGTGCACCTGTGTGGAGTGTGTGAGCGTATCTTTATTTTTTAATAAGGGTGTGTTCAGTGTCAGCTGTCAAGTGCCAGACAGACCGTCTGATCCCCAACCTGAGGAGAGGACTACCTCTACCATTAAAGGTGTCACTCACCTTTCCCTTCAGATCCACTACTTCACATCTTTTTGTTTTTCTTTGGAGAAATTGCTGGACTAAATAATGACAAGACAAATTGTTTTTCTTTTTGTAACAGCTGAAAATACTCACTTTTCACGAGCATATAGCTATAACTCCACTCTCCCTTTCTCTTTTTGTGGCTCAGTATGGTTGTAACTCTTCTCCCATTTTGCACAATCCCTCAGGCTATAAGGCCAAGGCTCTTTATTTTCAGGTTGTGTCCAAGTCCATCACTTTAATGTAACTGAGCCAAGAGTACAGTCATCTATCAGTCACACAGACTGCCTCCATACTGGATGCTATGGATAGAAAAGATTAAGTATAAAGAGACCGAACATGTGGACATTACATTTTATTTGCAGCCTGTAATGGCTCAGCTTGGCCATAAAGAGGACTAATCTGAAAAAGGTCAAAATCATATTTTCATGTGCAGTGCTGTCCAGGGAGCATTTGAGTACTTAACATAATCCTGTGTTACATTAACATATTTGAGTGTTTTGCAGTTCAAAGGGTTCCTTATTTATATTTAACGCTGCTTTGGTGCAGCTCCTGTCAAGAAAAAATATCTATTTCACTTCCTTCGCTTTAAAACAGCTTTTACTGCATGTCTCTCACAAAAAGGTTTGAGGGTGCTCACAGCCACACATGTGTAGCAGGTCTGGTCATACTATGAGTATTGGCTCTCTTTGACATCATAAAGAGTCAAGAATAAAAAAAACCCCCAAAAACCAAATGAACCTGTGTGCATGGAGCACTCAGAAGGCTGACTGGGTTACTTAAACATATGCTGACCTGATAATTTGACATGTGAAAAATGAGCATGTACCACTGTAAACAGGATATCTTTGTCCATTATTGTGAACACATAAAAACAGCTCACTGCTCATAACTATGGTCAAGGTTCTCCAACATGTAGGCTCATCTGGCTCAGGAGGTAGAGGAGGTTGGTGGGTCACTCCTCTGCTTCTCCAGTCTCCATGTCAAAATATCCTAGATCATAGTGTAGGTGTGTGTGTGAATGTCAGACAAGGTGTGTATAGAAAGGTTCCTGTTGTGCATGTTTGGACGAATGAGGATTGTAGTAAAATGTGCTTTGAGTTCTCAGGGTAAACACGTGCTCTAAGAAGCTGACTGGGTGATGTTAGCTGTATGTTTACTTATTTTCCAAGGTATACTTGAGTAGCACTGTGGATACTTGCTAGATGCACACCCTGATCAGGATTCAAACACCTGGTTTATTCCAAAAACAGTAATATTTTCACTACATTATCCAGATGCATCATTAGTACCAGAATCAGGGGCTGAAGGATCAGCTGGAGCAGATGTTCTAGTCTATAATGGTCCCAGTGGTAATGGAAGGGTTAGGCACCTAAACTGGAAGCATGTCTCCAGCTATATATATATATATGTATGTGTGTATATATGTGTATATATATATATATGTATATATATATATATATATATATATATATATATATATATATATATATATATATATATATATATATATATATATATATATATATATACACATATATATTGTTTAAAAATTCAGTGAAAAGACTAAAACCAGCAATGTCAAGATTACTGCTTTTTAAACTTCATCTATGGAACTCAATTCCAAGTCACATGAATCCTACCAAGGATATAAATGAATATATCCCTCATAAATAAATCACATATGCAATAATTTTCCTAAACAGCTGGGCAAAAATTAACATGTGAATGTGCAGCTTTCAGTTTTCAGCTGTGGGATACTAAACAATGGTGCTCTCCTAAGTGCATAAGGCATCAGGATGAAGTATGTGGGATTGAGTAAAAATAGATTAGTGTCTATGTTCATTTTAATAAATGCACATGGAGCCAGTGCAGCAGCCT
Source organism: Rhamphochromis sp. 'chilingali' (assembly GCF_963969265.1). NCBI lineage: Eukaryota > Metazoa > Chordata > Actinopteri > Cichliformes > Cichlidae > Rhamphochromis > Rhamphochromis sp. 'chilingali'. Next base: position 40,467,267 of record NC_137931.1, on the reverse strand, counting down.
AGCTCACAGATACAGATGGAAATATCTCAGGAAGTGGGCTTACATGAAATTTTAAACAGACATTTGTGAACCCCTCATTTACCATGTTTCTCCTCTTTATCATCATTGTGTGACTTTTTTTGGTTTTGGGGGTCTTTTGGTAAAAATATAGACATTTACCAGATGTTTCCCTTTTTTTTTTACACTTCTGATTTGTAGTTGATGAGTTACATTTTGATAGGATTCTGTTGGCAAGCAAACGCAGCTTTATCAATCTGTAGTATCATCAGAGCATATTTATCCACTCCACCTCAGTGTGCTCACGTAACATCCTTCTCTGCCTCCTCACAAATCACCTCACACACAAATCAGGATCACCTGAAAACACATCTGCTCCCATTTTCTTTACCCAATCACTCTTCTTTCCATTGCACCCCCCCCCCCCCCACACACACACACACACACACGCGCACACACAGACTTATGACACTGAGATACTTATAAACAAAGAGGGTATTGTTGCACAATTCTTGTTTCTTCCATAGTTATGTCAGTAAATTAAGACCTTGTTTCTTTATAGGTGTTTATAAGAGAATCAAATGTGTTAGTATTACAGCATATCAGTGTGATGAAGCGCTGGATGTAAAGCTCAAACGCACTGCACGCGCCCTGTTGAGCTCATTGTACCTTCTTACTTTTCCCAGACATATCTGGTAACTGAATGCCACTCATTCCCTCTGACTCATGCCCTACCTCATCAGCCATCACCAGCCCACTGTGCACAAACTCAGCCCTGGGCTTTAATGAAGATAATGCTGAAAGCATGTCTGAGAGGCCAAATAAAGGCCCTCGTGAACAGTTCACAAACCTCGAATCAGCCCTCTGATACGAGGCTGACCCCTGCAGGAACAGAGGGGAATCAATGTGTGGTTGACACCGAATAAAGTGTGTTGTTTCTGTGATGTTTGTTAAAAGAGGATAAAGTCTGAAAATGTAGGTCTTGGAAATAACCACCAAAGTCATGAAAATGCAGAACAAATACTTACTTCTCTGTTTTTTGGTAAAATGGTGGAATAATAATCTTCGCCTGCTTTTGTCCCAGAGTGCTGGAGTGATGCGAGTCCAACCTGTGCATCTTTTCTGGGAACAGACTGTCTACATCAGTCAGAGTCCATCAGGCTCAGTTTCTGTCACTCACACACCCTCACACTCAAACTGTGAGTGTCATCTTCTATCAGTTTTCCGTCTCAAGGCACACATGAGAAGAGGAAGGCAAACCTGCCAGACATCAAATCTGGACAACCTGTTCTCCTCCAAATCTCTCAGGTAACTTTCCACCTCACTGCAACAGAACCTACAGACTAATGCAGATCTCTTTTCTCTGTCTCTTTGCCTCTCAAATGAAGCCTTATCAGCAACTGAACATTTATATTTAAATGTTTCTTACGTTACCTCTCATTCTTTTTTCCTCTATTCCCCCCTTTCTTTTATTTATTCAATTTGTCTGTGATTAGTGGTGGAATTTATATAATTAAAAAATTGTGTGTTTAAATATGCATCTGTGCAATTATGGGCATAGTTTCAATCTCACTTTCCCACTTCTTCCTGCCCACTCTCGTGACCTGACACCTTGCAGCACACACAGCCAACTACACATTGCACCGATGATTAATTTACATTTCAATTACAAATTAATATGATTCATTGCCCAGAGCCATTGGCATCCATGTTAATTAGGAAGGGTAAACAAAGAGAGGCTGCATTAAAATGGACTGAACAGTGCCGTGGCACACTGGATGTAATCTGACTGATTTGAATGTAATCAGATGTACTTGAAAGTTAAAATAGAAACACAGACCCGACTCTCTAATTTCAGGCCGTTGTGCCATCAAAGCAACTGTCTGGCTTCGTGATTGCATAAGCTATAAAGACCTGCTCAATAATGCATGGTCAAACTAGACATGAGAAGTCTGACGGAAAACCTTACCTCAACAAGCTGTGTGATGTCTGGCCAAAGACTGGACACTCCAGAGACAGGACAACAGGCTGGAGGACAACGTGTGTTTGTTGTCATATGGTTGGGATCTAAATGTCTTTACAGTCACAGTGGAGGGACTTAAAATTAAATCATAATATATTTAATGTGAGAATTAATTTCATGTTCAGGTGATGTCAAGACTGAGTGTGTGTGTGTGTGTGTGTGTGTGTGTGTGTGTGTGTGTGTGTGTGTCAGGGAGATAAAGAAGTAAAAATAAATTTTCACAACACAATTTTCAGTCTTACTCTTCTAGAAGGAAATAATGACTGTAATTAGGAAGCATAAAAATCCCACGTTTTAAAAATATGACACTAATTTCAAACATTTCACTGTTACATCATAAAAGAGTGACTCTCGTGGGTACTACCTTGTTTCAGCCACCCTTGCACTTTGCTTCCAGCATGCTGGCGTGAAAAAGGGTCATTAGCATCCAAGTCCCTCCTCTCACAGGAAGAAAGCAGCATTAAACTTCCTGGAGCGTTAACTTTTGTTGAACGGTCTTCCTGCTTTTAGAAGCTGCTCAGCAAAGTAAAAGACAAGCATGACAACAATCCTCTGCAGACTGACAGGGCCGAGGTGCTTATTGTGGAGATACGGGGCTTTGATTAAGAGGGAAACTCACAGCCGAACTTCCCATGTGATTCCGCAGGGAGGAGCGCGACTCCTGGCCGGCGGCGGTCGGCCTCTGACGGGATACAGTCGCGCACAAAGCCGCAGGCAGCACACTGAGGCGGCGGCTGCCGTAGAGGTGGATTTAAAGCGGTTAGAGGGGAAAGACGATGGTAGGGGCACTTTTTGCACAACAGTATGATGATAACACGAAAGTTTGCAGAAACATATTTTTGTGTTTGACATCTTCTCAACGCTTTAGTCTCACGGAACCCCTCGCAAATGTCAAATTTCTGTGCTTACTTGCTGTCTGGTGACGACTGGTCGATAACTCCCACAGGTTATCGTATTTCTAGATTACTGTTGAAACGGGCGGTTGTGTTGAAGGACATTAATTTCTTCTCATGAATTCAAACTGTACTTTTTAACATGACAAGGAGACTTCACATAAATGAAATATGGAGACTCTTAAATAAATCAGTAATTAGGTTATATATCAACACCGAGCTCCAGTACTGTTTTATTACTGATTAGCAGAACAATTGTTTAAGTATAGATGCATAACGCGTTACTGTTTATCAGAACTACCAGTAAACATTTATTTAGGCGTGTAGTAAGAAAGTAACCACATTCTGCTGGGAGTTGAAAAGTAGTGCCCCCCCTTATTTCTTTAATTTTGCACGAAGTTTTAAATTTCTTCACTGACTAAATCATTAATTTGCTACTCTTAATACATTTTAATTCGAGTTATGTGTTTAATGCATAGCAATGTGTATTTTTAATAAGTTTCATGCGCACAAGCAAGCCATTTTCGCATTGTGCGAACATATTTTTATGTAGCTTTATTGTTTCCATGTTTATTTTGTATGTTCGACATTATTTTTACACATGTCATGTGTCAGGTTAAAGGAGCACATTTTAATCAGAGTGTAGCATCAAGTCAGTTAAACTTCTGGGATATTGATCTGGTCATTTACAGGTGGAGGTCACTAGCAGTTTCTTCCCTTCTCATCTTTCCTGACTTTTTTCCCCATTAGTTTTGCATAAGGCTAGGGTCAGTGTCACCACTGTTAGCATGAGCAATACCTGCACCCTACAGAGGTGGCACAGGTAGTGCAAATCCTCCAGGATGGTATAACAATATTGCTAGAAGGGTTGCCTTGTCTCCCAGCACAGTCACAGGAACATGGAACTGATTCCAGGAAACGAGCATATACTTTAGGAGAGCTGGACAGGGCCATAGAAGTCTTTAACTCATCAGCAGGACTGATATCTGCTCCTTTATGCAAGGAGGAACAGGATGAGCCCAACAGATTGACCAACAGGAGGCCAATGGTGTGAATATCTCTGGCCAAGCAATCAGAAATAGACTTTATGAAGGTCAGCCTCCTCCAGTGGGCTCTGTGTTCACTGCCCAGCACCGTGGAGCCCAGTAGGCAGGTCCACCAGTGGCATCCTGTGCTTGTCACAGATGATAGCAGGCTCACCCTGAGCACAAGTGACAGACATGGGAGGGCCTGGAAAAGTCGCGGTGAACATTATGCTGCCTGTAACATTGTTTCAGGCCATCAGTAGATGGTAGCATATCAGTAGATATATCCCACAAGAATCTGATGAGTTTCTTTAATTTTCTTTTAACAGCAGAGTATTTTAACACGTATATGTGAGCGTTTTAGGTTTCAACTGGCTTTTGTTACAAATTAAATATTTTTGTTTCAGGATGTTTTACGTATTAGGCCTACTACGTGTCTTCCAGACTAAGGTGACTTTAGAAAGCCGATTCCATGGTTTGATACTCTTGATTTCCATCATGGTCATGGTGGAAATAAATAGTTAATGAACCCACATTTTTACTGAATTGTAAACGGCATGTTTATAAAAACTCAGCAAGATTAATTTCTAGCTGTTGCCCTTTATTCCTGTTGTTGCTTTCTTTTCCTCAGGGATCGTAGAAGTGTTGATGTGCCGGCACAAAGCCAGAAATGCTCTCGGCAATGTGTTTGTGTCACAGGTAAGCAGACTTCCACGTCTTTCTCTCTCTCTCTCTCTCTCTCTCTCTCTCTCTCTCTCTCTCTCTCACACACACACACACACACACACACACACACACACACACACACACACACACACACACATACATTAAACACATATGCAGCAGCCACTGAGACATGATGACGTGTGTGTGTGCAGATGAGGAAGGTGGTTTCCACTCTGTACAATGACTCAGCGGTACGTGTGGTTATCTTCAGGAGTTTAGTGCCGGGCGTTTTCTGTGCAGGTGAGTGATCTCTGGTGCCAGGAAGGTGTGATCAAAGTGTGCAGTAATGATGTGTGACCATGTGCGTTATGATTTATGGTTAGGTGCCGATCTGAAGGAGAGAGCTCTGATGAACAACTCTGAGTCTGATCTGTTTGTTCACGGCCTGCGCTCCCTCATGACTCAAATAGGTAAAAAAACCAACAAAAAAAACCCATTAAGGTTGAGTGATTAGTCAGTCTTTTTTTCAAGCTAAATGTGTTTATCCATTTGTAAACTTTGCTCACTTTGTTTCAATAACCTGGCAGCATTGTTGCCCACGCCGACCATCGCAGCGATGGATGGAGTTGCACTGGGAGGTGGATTGGAGTTAGCCTTGGCCTGTGACCTTCGCGCTGCTGGTGAGTGACCTCTGAACCTTCACCTGTCAACTCCGAATCGGATCTGCTTTCTTTCTTCCGGTGATGCTAATCAGGTTAGAAAGGGGATGTCATGTTCCCTTTACAGCTGTCACTAATCCACTCATATCAGATCAGTGGTGGAGAATAGCAGTTTCAACATGGGATCATTTCTCTTCATTGACAATTTCCTCATTGGACACACAGGATTCCCCGGGGGGGGGGGGGCGGCAAAAAATAATCTTAGAGCGCAGAAAACGTTTCTGAAAAGATTTCAAAATACTGTGTATTTTAAAAGTTTCCATTATATGTAGACTGACGTAAAAAAATTTTATTTTACTATTTAGTTTAAATGAATATATGTTGGACTATTCACACAATATTTACACAATTTCAGCTATCACAGTTAATGAACAGGTAATTTACTGAAACAATATCTTCTAAAATGAAACAAAACTTTCCCAACTCTTTATAAGTAACTTAGGGGGAAATTAAACTGTCAGCTTTTAAACAGCTTTGAATAAATGTAAATGTGTTATATACACAATGGTCAAGCTAAAAACATACTCCTGAGACGATGGAGCTCTAATGATCTGTTGATGAGCTTGGGGACTAATGAGGCCACATCTGCCCAGCTGTTCATGCGTTTGAACCTTCATGTGATTGGTTATATTAGGCGCAGCAGCTCAGTGATTGGTTGAGCACAGATGAGCTGGGTGAGCAGGTGTTTGTGTCAATTGCTCTGACAGAGACATCAGTCAGATTTTACACTCTCTCCAGCTTAATGGCACTTAGACCTTCAACTGTCCTCTGTTTGTGTGTGTATGTGTGTTGCAGCAAATTCGGCACAGATGGGTCTTATTGAGACGACACGGGGGCTGCTCCCAGGGGCGGGTAAGACGAACAGAGGTCACTGAAATGACCCTGAACTGCACTGACTGTATGTAAATAGAGATAAAGCAGCTGTGATAAGTTGACCTTGAGGTGGTTTGTCCTGCAGGGGGCAGTCAGCGTCTGCCACGGATGATCGGTGTCACTCTGGCCAAAGAGCTCATTTTCACAGGTAGTAATTCAGAAATATTGATGTGATTTTAGTGGCACTGAATGCTCATCAGTGAGCAAGGATTTGGTGTGTCACTGTCTCTCCTTGTCTGTTATCAGGCAGGCGCGTGGGAGGGCAGACAGCTCTGGAAATGGGGCTCATAAACAGAGTAGTAGAACAGAACCAGACAGGAGACGCTGCCTACAGAGAGGCACTCAGCCTGGCCAGGGAGATACTGCCCCAGGTTAGAGTACAAACACACTTTTCATGCCGCTAAAGCTCTGATACTGCTGCATCTCTCCTCCTTCAGGCAGGGGGATCTGCTCCCTTTCCCCTTTCTCTGGATGCAGTGGAAGGGGAAGAAACAAAAACAATGCATTTCTTTTTTCCTTTCTTCCGTCTTGTTTTTTTTTTTTCCTCTTCCCACCTTCCCTCTCACCATCTCCCTCTGCTTGTCCCTCTCTCCAGGCCTCTGTCGTTCCATATATCTTTCACTCCAGTTCAGATGCCCACAGTCAGTGGGGTTAGAGTGGCAGTCAAGTGGAGAAATGGACCACAAATAGCACCATACACTATCACATTTTCCAACACATTTATGCTCGACTTAGCATGGATTGATTGATTAACAGGATCTTGCACTGAATCAAAGTGAGGGAGCACAGAGGAAATAATAAGAGGGTGTAGATCTTTATTTTGGCACTTCTGTTTTCCTGGAATTTCTAAGACAAATGTACTGCTGCTTGCATGTGATTAAACTGTAAAGAGTTCCTCCAGTTAAATTTCTGTAGAAATGCATTGCTCACATTGATTGATCAACAGTTTAATATTTTTGATTCTGTCTCTCAAACTTAAATTTTTGAACAAAAAATAGAATAAACAACAAGATAAAGGGACGTCAGTGGTAGAGTGAAATAAAGTAGCTAAGAATCAGAGACAAAAACGTAAAGGAAGGTGAGCATTTTTGTGTCAATCATTGTTTATATTCCAAAGGTCCTATATTTAAAGTAGAGCCAATCCAGGTGGTTTGGGCACCTGATTAGGATGGAAGGAGATAATACCATCGGCATCTAACCCTTTTTGTTTCTGTTGCTCAGGCTCCTATTGCAGTGCGGATGGCTAAAGAGGCAATGAACAGAGGCTTGGAGGTACATTATGAATCCCAGATCTTCTTTAAAGGTCTTTACATCAGTGAATTTAGTGACTGTTCTTTCTTCCAGGTTGATATCGGTTCAGCAATGGCGATAGAGAGGATGTGTTATGCTCGAGTAAGTCTTCCACTTCTTGTTTATGATTTCCGAAACACTTGTTTTAATTTGGCATAATTGTTGTGGTTCAGGAATTTTCTTTTGAGCTAAATTCTAAGGCAACCCAACACATAGCTGATGCTGAGGCTGTTATAAATTAAATTCTAGTCGGGCCTAGCTTTGACATGAACCTTCTGATGCTCGCTCCACTTAAATCATCATTTACTTGTCCTCTCTTTATAGGTCATCCCCACACGGGACCGACAAGAGGGTATGGCAGCCTTCATAGAGAAGAGAGCTCCGCAGTACACTGGGGAATAAACTCCTTTGAGCTACTGGATTTCTTTGTCGTACCGACATGTGAACACAGAAGCACACTGCTTTCTGTAGCCCGATGTCAGATAAACAATTAACATCTATTGATTGTCTTTGTGACTCTCAGCCGGTGCCAGTACATTAATTTAGGCCATGCAAGTGCTCAATAGTGGCCACTTGCTTTTGTGACTCAGGATCAGACTGACAAGTGCAGATTGTTTATAATTTGTTATATTTGATGCTTTATCAGGAACAAGGTCATCTTTGAAATGAAACTAAATAAATAAAAAAAGACAGCACATGGGTCATCTCCAGTTTTATGGCAATGTACATTCTTTATTTCTAAATTTGAAAATGCGATTCTGAGCAGCAACATGGCACAATCACAGCAGACATACAGTACCTTGACTTTCTGCATCTTCCAATGGATTAAAACGCTTGTGGAAAAAACTAAGAACTGGCCTTTTATGCAGGGCGATATTCAACCAAACTACACGACTTTGGCGGAAAAACCCCCCAAAAGTTCTGTCATCTAAGACTATCCTTGTGGAAACACTATTAGCCTGGGACACATGCGTCATTAAGTATCATTTTGGAGCCTAATGTTCTATATTTATCTATATAACCATACATCCAGTAATCTTTTCAAGTCTCCTGACCTGTCACTGGCATTCCTGCCAAACAAATTTATCTCCAATTATTTAGAAAGTGTTATTTATCAAAGTGTTTCAGCAAAAGTTTTGCATTTTGAGAATAAACTTTGACCAGAAAAATCACCTCCATTCTGGCAGTCAGTGGTCACTTTCCTACCTTTAGTTTGTGGATTAAGGGAATCGACTTTATTCTCAAAATGCAAAAATAATTGTACTTTATTCTGCTTCATGTCTCCTCAGTACTCTTTCCTAGTTATGTGTTGACAGCATAGTAAATGACAAGGCCTGCAATAAGAGATGAACAACAAAAATGTAGCCAGTCTCATAAGCTGTAACAGCAAGTCTAAACGGCAGAAGCATAACTGTTAAAATAGCAGCCTGTAGGATGCAGACATCACACGGCCGGTCACTTTCAGAACAGAGAAATGCCTTTAAATAATTTAAATGTTTCCACGCTATTGTTGTATAAACAGTTTTTCTTCCCTTTGTTCAATCAGATGGAACTGAAAAACATACAGTAGAATAATTTCCATGCAATCACTCCTAAACAACGACCCCCCCCCCCCCCCCTTCAGTATCCTTATGTACAAATACATACACTCTTTGAGATGCAGACACTTGTACAAGCGCATATATGCACACATGCTCACACTGAAGTGCTGTCTGTCTTAAAGACACTCAGATGCATAACAAAAAACATACTTATATATAAATATATACACAAGTTTCTCAAAGAGAAAACAGATGTGACTCACTGCAAATGTACACCTATCCTCACTATGCTGGCCACATCATTATTGCCATTTGTGTCCAGGAAAGTATATTTGGACGTAAACAGACACATGTGACTGTAGTACTCAGCTTATCATGTAAATTGTCCTCGTGAGCTTTCTGCACTGCTGGCTCTGCCACCAAGCGGATGGATTTAGGGCTCCCCAATGTTTAGAAAATTTAAAGAAAAAAAAAATGCAATCGAGTTTCTCAAAAAGATGATTTCTCTATAATTTAGTTTATCGTGTTTGAATGTTTGGAACGCCCGAACCCACTGAATACACCCTCGGCAAGCGTCCTGTCACATCAAATCAAAGGCGTTAGCTGATAAATAACTAAATGACGAGTAGAGCAGCAGTAGTATTGCAGACCCAGAGGCGGGGGTTTCAGTGAACTGAGCACTGCCATAAACAAACAAGCAGGCATTCCTAAAACGAACAGTATAAGCATTCAGACAAACCCTAACCCCCATGCTTGAGCTCAGGGCGATGGCATGCGTAAATTTAAGAGCTAATCAACCAGTTCAGACATCCATAGTACTCTGTAACATATGAGGGTATCAGGGTATCGGTCCTCAGTTGAGCTTTGGGGAATTATTCCCAAACTGAGATTTGTAAGTGTGCACTGACATATTTCGGGTTAAAAAAACAACAAAAAACAATTCCTCTTGATACCAAAAGCTGACTGAAAAAGGCCCAAACACAAATTCATGATTTGATTTGAGCTCTAGTGACAGACAGTTTATCATAATTTACTTTTTTCTTATTTTTTGATAAGCACACAGAGAAATGGTTTTTTAAAGAGAAAAAAGCGAGAAAATAAATAAGGTTACTCTGTGCAAAGAACTGCAATGCCTCTGTCCTTAATTCAGTTTACATTTTTAGAGATTCTTGTAAGTCCATGTTTGTGTGTGAGATATATTCTCACACACACAAACACACACGTGACCACCACCTCCCATCCACGGTGGGACCCAGCTTAATTTCCTCTTCTTCACCAGAGATTCGGATTTTCTGAAAGAGAATGAAAGCATAATCAATCTTCAACCTCTGCGAGGGTGAGCTAGCTGCTGATCATGCCTTACCTCTGTGAGGTTACTGCGGCGGTGGGCGGCGACTTGTGTGTGTGTGTAGTGGCTGGCCGGTGCGAGCTCTGTGGCGCTGTAGGCTCTCTAGTATGCTCCCAGCCAGCAGTTTGACGTCTCTGTGGGTCTGTGGGTGTTTGTGAACATGCTCCAGCTGCTGCAGACCACCCTCCTCCAACAACATGCTGCAATAGCGAGAAGCTGCACACACAGAAGTATCCACAAGAGGTTTGAGTAGGTGAGGCATCACATTAAGCTAGAATAACCTTTGGTTTTATTTTTGCATGGATCTGTGTCTCACCGTTCTTGCTACAGACATGTTGCATTGCCCAGGCTGCCCACAGCTGGACACCAGGGGTGTGAAAACACTCCAGTAGGGGAAAGAAGGGGTTAAATGACCTAAAGAAGGGAAGAAAATGACAATTATTGTGTGACGGGATTAAAATGGGAAGCAGAGCCTTCAGCCATCGCGTCCCTTACAGGTAGAACCAGCTACTCAAAAGTGGGAGAGACGGGCACCATCTGTAATTTAAGATCAAGCTTAAAATGCTCATTTTTGATAAACACTATGGTTAGGACTGGATCAGGTGACCCTGAACCATTCCTTTGTTATGCTAGACTCTGGAGGCTGGGATGTACTACGCACTTGTCCCTAATGTCTTACATTAAACCCACATTATACTGAAATGTCACTATGACTATTGCCATTTAATTTTGCTTACACTTGCTTACAGTTTTGTGCTTTACCTTGTTTGTAATTTATCATCTCTGTGTGCACCTTTTTTTTTTAATCTATTTTGTCTGTCTCAGGATAAAGGATGCCCGATTCTACTAGAGGTCTTTTAGAGTTTAAAGGCGGTTTCCCCCCCACTGTCATCAAATGCTTCAATTTATTGGTTTGTAGGGTCTTGGCGTTATAATATTAGGTGCCCTGAGATTACAGGATTTGTCTCCAAATACATTAAGGAAAAACAAAAAACAAAACATTGAACTGAATGTAACGTATTAACATGAGGTTTGGAAGATTTGGCTCTGAGATCTATAAATTTGAGATTTTGCTGACACAATAGTTAGCATAGTCGCCTCTCGGCAAGAAGGTTTCCTGTTTTGGCATCCTTTTTATAATACTCCATCATTATTGAATAGAAGCTGTATCTCACCTGTAGGCCACCATTTCACACTCTGGCGGGGGCCACTTCATAATGACAGCATGCTGCACAGACACACAAACGCATCACGCTAAAAACCAACATTTCCAATAACTGTATTTATGCACAAGAGTTCTCATTAAGCTTGCTTATTCCTACCAATTGCTCAAGCAGTGAGGACCGAAGACTGGGGCTGAGCGCCCAGGCCTCTTTTCCTCGTGACGTCAGATGTGCAAGGATGCCTGCAGCGAAGTAGCTGACCTCCACTTCCGGGCTGTGCAGCAGACTGCTGATGTGGTCCAGAAACCCCTGCACCATGAGCTCTCCATGCAGCTCCCCAACCTCTGCTATGTTGTTCTACAACAATCAAAAGGCGAGCAGGGAATAATGATTCCTTAATTTTGTTAACGCATTCCAGATTCAGTTTAGCTTCGGGATGAAAAAAAGAGAAGTAAACTCACCAAAAGCCCGAGAACCTTCTGCTGAATAGAAGATTCATTGGGGAACGACTGCAGATAAAGAGAGGGGGAGGTAGGGATAAAAACAACAGTGAGTCATCTTGCCCCGAAGCCATGTGTACTTATACGGAGGAACACATCATTAAGTGTGATGATGAATTCCTATAGAAATCTGCTTAAATTTGTTCTGTATGTAGCATTGCCTGTTTTCTTTACATGTTCACATAATTTCCATGTACCTCTAGAACTTTAATGAAGAGATCTAGCCCCTGGTTTTCGATAAAATGGCGGCAGGTTGTTGGCGATTCATCAGTGAGGTTCCAGAGTGCACTCAGTGTAAATTTGAGGGTGGCATCCACCACGCCCTGAGTTGCCTTCTGACGCACGATGTGGAGCAGTTGCTGCAGGGCAGAGAGAATGCATTGTACTGAAAATCAGCCTTTTTTCGATAAATGAGTAAAGGCAGATGAAAGTCATCCAAGATTAAAAAACAACAACAACAAAAGAACAACTCAAAACATACTTTCACGATAAACAGCTCTGCTCCCAGCTGGGCCGTCTGCTCTGTGGATAACTGCAAAAAAGCAAATGTTGCAGCACTCAAAGAAAATACCCTACAGATGTACTTTCAATGCATGAATAACCGCATATGTGGTACTAATACAACACCAAATGTACCTTAGCAGCGAGTATGGAAATGATTGCCACAGCCATCCTCTGCATGTTTTGATCTTCGTGGTTGCAAAGCCACTGCATGACCAGTTTGGCAGCTTCAAACCTTTAAACAGTAAAAGGAAGCAGAGCATTTTAAATTCTACCTTTACTGAAAATGTGTTACGTCACAAACCGAGAATTACGAATTAACTTTGATCACATTTTGGCATGTTTATAGTTAAAATCTTTGACAACCTTTAAAAAAAATGAAAATTAAAAAATTAAAAAAAAAAAAAAAAAAAAAAAAACTAATAACAAAATGATCAATATTTACACAACAAATGTGGTGTTTCCCACCTGTTGAATGGAACTTCTTGCAAAATGCGATCACTGCACAGAGACAGCAAGCAGTTTTTCTGCAACTATAAAAAGAGAAAACAGCCATGATTGCAGAACCTAAAAGCTATCAGACTGCTGCTCCTGCTGCTCCTATGTTTTTATCTTCTTATCAGTTCTGTTTAGTCACAATAGGCTGGTTAAATATTATATCTGACTTAGAGCCTGTGCAGGAAAATATAATGGAAAATGAATAAATAACAGTGCTCACAGATAAACTGCATTTTCAAGCTTACAACAATAGGAGAAACATTAATTCCGCATGCAAACATGTGAGCTAGTTTAGAAAGCATATGCTAAATCCTTTTTTTTTTTCCTCTTGACTTTGTGGACAGTCTCTTTAGTGGACGACATGGGGAAAATACACAGTGAAAAACAACAGAACTAACAAAGGTTCTTTTGGACACTCCCTTATTTATAAAAGGTCACCACAGTGGATGGATACAGATATTTGTTTTTTTAAAATGCTGGATTCCCATCACAACCTTTCAAGGGATATTTGTCCCTTGTCTGAAACATCCAACAGAGGAAATGTTTGACATAAAAACACAAGAAGTAACGTTCAAATCATATTTCTAAGAATTATAGTGTAGATATTATTTATTATTGTAATTTGAACCACTCTCTCACACAATCTAAGTCTTACTTTACTATTCTTTAATTACCCCATTTTTATTTTTATTTTTTTTTTATATAAGAGCAACATTTCTTGTACTATCACACAGCATAAGTTCTACTCACTATGCACCTGTGGCACTTTAACTGTGTTGTTTATTTACTGTGGACTCATTTTTATTTTTTATTATGCTTCTATAGATAAAGTATCCATCTATCTATAAAAACTGCCTATTCAGCATGTGGCTAAAACACAACACAACCTCAACTGTACATCATCACAACACTGAACAGTTATCGCACAAAGCACGTTTCCCCCATAATTTTAGAATAAAATGTGTATCGCTTAACAAATCCTTTTGTCCAATATCCAGCTGTGCACGTCACTTCCTATAATGGTTCATTTCTACTTGTGACCAGATCCCTGCATTTGTTTCCATTCCAGGCTGTATTGATTTGGAAATCTTGTTACTGAGGAACAAACAAACATAACGTTACGCAGTGCACTATTTACTTGTGTTTTGTAAAAAAAAAGGGAAACTACTTATTGTGGTTGTGGGAAGTTCCTCAAATCTTTCTAAATTTCATATTGTCGCAACACTCACAGGCGTTACCAAACGACCCAGCTAACACAGTGTTCTCCAAAGCTGACACGCTCCTGCCACTACCCTCAAGAATACTGGACTAAAACTGTGCTTGCCTTTAAACTTGATTTCTTACTTTTGTTTAACACATCTATCTGACAACTTAGTTGACCAAGTTTGATTTATTATTAATGTATGCAGAATCAGGTTGTGAGAGTGAATGTAATAATGTCTACTGTATAAACAGGCAACAAAAAGAAAAAAAATTGGCTATAAAATCCATGTAGAGCAACGACAATCTTGATGCTTTTAAAATGGAAAAACTTTGTGCCCTTTAAAAAGATTTATAATCTATAATTATAATTTCCAATTTATCCTTATTAGCTGTTATTTTTTTGGTAAATGACCATTTCATCCTCTATGTTACGAGTTACAAAACCCACACATTTAAAATCAAGAAATCCACTAATGTGTGAAAGGAAAATTGTGTCAGTGAATGCCATTATAACATGCAAAGAGCTATTTTCTGAGAAACTGTGACATAATGGACAAAAAAAGAGAAGAAGAAGAAGAAGAAGAAGAAGAAAGAAGAATTCTCTGTGCAGGTAAACTGTATCAGTCAATTGCAACCTGCTAAATAAAATCTATGTTATAAACTAACTGTTTATTGGGAATGAGCAAAAGCAGCCAGGCATGAAGCTACCTGCTGGTGGTTGGGGAAAGTCCTCATGGCTTCCAGTAGAAGCTGAGTGACGGTGCTCAACAGTCGAACTGGCATCCCTGCTGCCAGGTCCTGCTTCGTCAGGTTGAACACACAGGCGCTCGCAGCTAGCTGGACATTCAGAGTGGACGGATGATTCTTCATTCCCAAAACTACCAGCTATTTAAAAAAAAAAAAAAAAAAAAAAAACACAGAAAGAGGAAGAAAAAAAATTCAAGAAACAGGAAGTCGAGAATGATGAGTAACTAAACTGTGCAGAGATACAATGGTAGTATAGTGCTTCTTCACTTAAGGAGGATATCTGTGGCTGACAAAGGGACCAATTAAGATTAAGACATTATGTGCACTACTTAACCATGATATGATGCTATAATTTCTTTTAAAGATTAAGTAAAATAATAACTTAATAGGTTCAAGGATAATGTGTTTACCTTTAGGATGTCAGGCCTTGGCTTCTCCATGACATGAGTGAGGCTAAACAGATGAAAGAGAGCTTCTCTCACAAAACCTTCTCTCTCACTGTAGCGCCGCAGTGCCTCACAGATCTGAGTCTCATTAGCTTCTCCAGTCACCTGATGGCACACAGAAGATACTTGAGCAAACCTGATGTTTTCACTTTTTGTTTAGTGCCCATTTATGATCATTCTATACCTACCTTTAGATTTCCTTCTCCTGATAGGAAGTCTGAAAAACCAGCATCTGTGGCCAGAAGTCCCACAAAGGTCATTCCTGGCCTCTCTTCAACAAATGCCTTAACAGCTGCATCTGTCACCTGTAACATTCACAGATATAAGAAATTACTCGACTTTAAAATATGTGTGCTTTGACTGCGGTTTAACCAAGAAACAAATAAAAATATTAAAGCAGATGAACACACCTGTTTCCTCCCTGAGACATCTAAGGAAACAAGGGCGGGCAGAATCCCTGGCTGTCCGAGAAGTTGACGAGCCACGTCAGAGGTAAATTGTTTATCATCACTAATGTCCAGGTGCTGCATGTGCAAAGGTTTACACACACACAAACAGGCATGGCTTATAAAACCTCAGAGATGGAGTTTTCTTAAAATGTTTTTGAAAAAAAACCAAAACAAAAACAGAGAAACAGGTTTAATACTAGACACACAATCAAACCACTAACCTGCAATACATTCAACTGGCCTATGACTCCCAGCAGCTGAGCAGTGCTCATCTCCAGCCTTTTCAACTGATGCAGTGTCAGTGAGCGCAGCCGCTCCTTCAGGCCCAGCAGCGGGCTCAGGTTTGTGACTGAAGTATTAGAAAGATCGAGGCTCTCCAGCCGAGGCAGGGAACACACATCGCCTAGCCCAGAGTCGTAGAAGTCTACATTAGCTAGAGAGAGGGAACGCAAGCCCTGGAGGGCACTGAAGCGATACCAGATTGGTTCCTCCAGAGAGGACATGGTGAGGCCTGTAAGGACAAGTCGCTGAAGGGACTCCTGCAGGGAGAAAGTTTAAATTACTTTCATACAGTGGAAAGAAAGGGCAGTTATCCACAAAAAACTGACACACTCTCATATTACCTGACAATATTTATTAGTGGCCAGCCCCTGCAGGATATCAGGAATGGTAAGGTCTGCATTGACCCGGGCAGCATCCAACTCCAGCAATCTGTGAGGGCACAGGGCTTTCTGGAAGGCCTCTGCAGAGATCCGTGCAGTACGGATGCAGGCCCGTCTCAACCGCAAGTATTCACAGTTCCGAAACACACCCACTGTGCTGTCGTTCAGCAGACCTATAGCAGAGTGAATTTATCTTTCGGAATCAAGCACAACCTTAAACAACACTGGCTTTTTACCCAGGGCAAGGATTTAGTTTACTGGCCATCAGTTTGAAGTGGCTTTCACTTCAAATATTTCCCCCAAGTGCAAGTTAAGATTTTTCATCCTCATGAGTATCATGGTGACCTTTTATGATCCAATGAATAATGTATGTGTGTAGAAACTAGAGCGCTAGGCTGCAGCAATACTCTGGACTATTCGTAAACGTCTTTAAAGGTTTACCTTCAGTGGCCATTTTGGCCAGGAGCTGGTCTGCCAGCTCCTGCGGGAAGAGTACAGCCTCCCTGAAACAGAAGGAGCCATCAGGGCGCTTCACGCAGAAACACTCCAGGTTTTGGCTCACATAGGTGAGGCACAGGTCTGTCAGAGCCGCTGGAGACGCCTCCTCCTGAAAACCAAGAGGTGTGTTGATGTGGATGCACCGAGTACAATTTTCTACAACTGTCAAAGCAAATAAATCACCTGAGACTTACCGTGTTTAGGAAACTGCAGGCCATGGCAAAGGCTTTAAAAGAAAATATATTTTAGCTTGTACAACCGAGACTTGTGATTATATAACCAGCCTGCTCGTCGTCTCGGACACCTCTTTCCCTTTCAATTTACAGTGTCCACCTGTGTGAGAGTCTGAGGAGCTGCTGATCACTCTAAGAGGTACCAGGAGAACGTGACGACGCACGAACACAACGGAGCTTAACAGAGAGCCAGCTAGCTAGCTCACTTGGTGTCTCGGTGGTAGAAAATCACCAGGCGAGCAAAAACGTCGAAAGCTTACGAATGAGGGGGAATTCATGTCGACCAGCTGCTGAAGCGACCGAAAGACTGAACCTAGAAACCTGTTTGGCATGTAATTTCCACTGTGAGCAGTTGGATCTATTTTTAACTAGAGCGACTAGACAGACAGTAAACAAAGGTCATAGCACCGGAAGTACATTAACGAAGGGAGGCTGGACTACGGAAGCCCGCAAGGAAGGGTTACAAAACCAGGAAGCGAACAGCCGAAGACAAACGTGACCGCGTCCATCTGCTTTTCAAAGGGACACTATTATACCATCAAGCACACTTTGCTCATATAATGACTTCACATATAGCGGCAAGCATCCAGACAGACCTTTGCGTTTTGGGAAGAACTTTTTCAGCATCGCATATCAAAGTCAGTCATCAAGGTCAAGCAGCAGCGGTGGACGCCGTGAGGAGCTGAGCACATGTGATTGTTGCAGAGGTGAAACTAGTTCAAGTAAAGCGGAGAAATGGCTGGACTTATAAATTTTGAAGACGAGAAGGAAGTGAAGCAGTTTTTGGATAATTTAGGCGTGGAGTACAGCTTTCAGTGCTACAATGAGAAAGATCCTGAAGGTAGAAGTTTCTGAGCTGTTCACAGATCGGTGGTGCTGAAACACATGGTAGTTATGCAGTTCTGTTTTCCTCACTCTTTGCCCCCTGTTTCATGCTTTTAGGGTGCCAAAGGCTCGCTGACTACTTGGAAGGGGTCAAGAAGAACTACGATTCTGCAGCACAAGTGCTCAAACATAACTGTGAGACGCATGGGCATGGAGAGAGCTGCTATAAACTCGGTGCTTACCACGTCACCGGCAAAGGTGGATATTTAACCTCCTTATTTATCTTTTCTGAAGTGTTAAATACTAAACACTATACTGAAGGCTTTGAGTTTCTGTTAGACTTTTATATCTACCCTACTACATTTCAATGTGAAATCGAAATATTGTGCCATTTTATTTTATTCAAATTAAGATTTTATAAGAAAAGCTCATGAAAGGGCAACCAGTAAGCCTAACTGGTCCGTGGTTCCTTTAGCTGTCACAGTATTTTGTGTCAGCACAACTGTAAAAGCTGAAAAGTTTCCAGGATAAGCTTCTGAAGCGATGACTTATTGAAGCAACTGTGCATAATATAGTGCACATATTATCACCAGTCATTTAAGTACTACTTGTAATTTTGATCCTTTGATACATTTTGCAGCTTGTTGCTAGCATGAATGACCTCTAAGGTTACTTCTACTTAAGTAATGCCATTACAAAATTCTAAGTCAGTCCCCTAATCTTTTTTTTTTCTCCACCAGGTGGAGTCACCCAGTGTCTAAAAGCAGCCTACTCTTGTTTTCTGCACTCCTGCAATTCTGGAGGAAAGAAGTCTGTAGACGCTTGCCATAATGTTGGTCTTTTAGCCCATGACGGACAAGCTATGGAAGGAGGACCTGACCTGAAAGCAGCTCGGCAGTACTATGAGAAGGCCTGCGCAGGTGGATTCGCTCCTTCCTGCTTTAACCTCAGCGCTTTGTTCATTGAGGGCAATTCCAAAGGGCTGGCATCAGATATGGCTCTCGCTCTAAAATACGCTAACAGGGCTTGTGAGCTGGGACACGTGTGGGGCTGTGCCAATGCAAGTCGCATGTACAGACTTGGGGATGGTACAGAAAAGGATGAAAAGAAAGCAGAGGAGCTGAAAAATCGAGCGAGGGAGCTGCATGGTATAGAAAAGGAAAGGCAGCTTAAGTTTGGGGAGTAGCACACTTTTGTTGAATTATCGTTGTTTTGGTTTAGATTATTTGTTAGATAGTTTGTTTGAATAAACCCACCTCGTTCACAGGGTTCAAAGATTGAAGATAATGTCTATTATTTTTAAAAACATGATTAAGTGCATCAATACATTCAAAACATTTGCAAAAAAAAATAAAAAATGGTACATTCATCTCATTTCTGTGCAAGTGTTGATTCCCCCCCCCCCATGTTTCTGTGATTTGTGGTGTATAAATGACTACACATGAGCCTATACAGTTTGAAACAAATATACCCATCAGATAAAAAAGGTTTAGATCACTTTATTTTAGTTATATCATTAATATCATTTCAATTAGTTTTCCTTTTCCCCAAAAGTCTAATTTTTTTTTTGTTATTTCACACCTAGTTTTAGTGCTGCTTTGGAGATTTTATATTAAGCTTATACTATACTAAGCAGAGACGTGAAACATGTGGCCTGGGCCAAAACTGCCCCACTAAAGGGTCTAATTCAACCTGCCCAGATGCCATCACAAAGTGTGAAAACTGCTGAGAAGTCATCACTAACTCCAGTTGTATCGCATAAAATGCGCCATTTCCACTGTGGGGACACAAACACTATAACTAGGGTGAAAAAATAGTCTTCTCAACAATTTTGAAAAGCACAATGGTGTCTTGTCCACAAGAGGGAGTCAGAGGAGAACCCATGAACTTTTAGCCCTTTTGAAGCCAACCAGCCCTTCAAACAGAAGTCCGGCACTACAATAGAGGGCGGGCTGTGCGAATCCCATCTGCCAAGCCTTTAACTGGCAGTGCATTGACAACCTGCGGATGATATAAACAGTAGCAAAAGGTCTCCGTACATTACGAGCTACTGCAGAGGATAAAGGGCAGATCGGCCCGCTGTGCACCCGGGAAGCTCCGCCCGTTAGCGGCGTCTCCTCTCCTCCTCAGCCCTCATTCAAAACAGAACACAGCTGTTGCGAGGCGCATCGTCGTGTCCGGGAGTGTTAGCCTAACAAAAACGGTTAGCAGCCTGCTTTCCGCTGATGTGCCCGCTGGAATACCAGAAGAAGAAAGAGCAAAACGGCGCACTTCGGTGAGTTACAGTTACAGAACACGACGGGACAAAGTTTGCCATCGTTAGCGACACAATTGCAAAGAAATCCCTTCCCATCCGTCGCGATAGCTAGCTAACGTAGCGGCAAGCTTGACGAGCGGTTTGGGTGTGTTTGTTTTAAAATGCAGGCTGCTTATCAAAGTAAATCGGCATCCATCGCGAGGAGCGGACGCGGAGATACTGGAGCAAAGCGCGAGTGAGGCTGGTCGTCTTTTTTTTGTAACGCAGACTCTGTAGCTGGGTGCAGCATTGTATTTTAGCTATTATATTCTTATCCCATCCACTCACGTGAATGTACAGGTCGCCCCACCGCACACATAAATACACACATCAAGAAGCAGTACCAAGGAGTTTGATGTGAGGCTAACAATAGATCAACGTGCAAGCTAGTTGACAGTAAATGCATCATGCTAATTCACATGGAAACCTTTGAGAAGAGTGGGGGGAGCTAGGTAGTTAGCGATTAGTGTATCTGACTTTCTGTGTCGGGGCAGGGAGTTTATGTCGACCCGTTTGTGCTGCTAAACCAGCACAGCTTACTTAGCAGCCACGGGCCACTGCAGGCTCTCTGCTCGGGATGGCTCATTGGCGGTGAACCCCCTGCAAAGCACCCCTCTGGGGAGTGCTTTGGGTGTGGTGTGGGTTCACCCACAAACAATACAGTGCACAAGCAACGTCTATCTCGTCTTTTCTAAAGCATGTCTTAGTTTAAGAATAACCACAAAAGAAGAACAGGAAGGTTATTTGGAGAAAAGGGGGCAACCAGGGATTCTCAACCTCACTGATCGGAAATTTTGGAAGTGCAGTTGGTAGGAGGTTTAAATCAAGCAGTTACATCTTATCTTCCACTCCCTCTGCTCAGTCCTGTGCAGCACAGTCTTTGTGAGCGTCCTCTGTGACCCTTTGCTGTTGCTCGCCTCTCTCGCCCTGTTTTAAAGGACTCTAAGGAATGTTCCATATGATATTTGGTGTGGCTGTGTGAGGCTGCTGTTCCCAACACTTAACATATGACCCCGAGGTTACTGGTTCACGCACATGACTAGCATGCCTTTACAGTGCTGCAGTGTCGCATTATGGAGAAATGACTGACAGTCCTGTTTGCCTTAGCCCTTTGTAACAGTTAAATATATGCAGAAGGTTTTTTATCCATTGGGTAGTATTACTGTGGCAGTCATGCCAGTTCCAAGACCATAGTCACTGAGTACTTACAGTTAATGTTGAGCCTAAAGGAAGAGAAAACTTTGGCATTTGGAAAACTATTTCCTTCCAAATGCCAGAAATCCTCAGACTTCCAAATGTCAAAGAAAGAAACTGCTTGGAATTCTTTTTGGTTTTTAACTTCATTTTAATTCAAAGTAAAGAAAGGGGAAGCATTGAGAACAGTGAAAGTTTAGTCTTCAAGACAGTAGTCTTGTGTGTTTGAAGGGTGCATCTGAATCATTTAGTCAGCTCCTCTTAAATGTTGGGCTTAGTAGGATTGTGTTTGTCTTGACTGCCATCGGCCTATAAGTAAAAGGGATTTTCATGGCTCAAACCAGCCCTTTTGGAGTGGGGGTGGGGGGCAGCTGGCTATGTGTGTGAGCATGAGTTTGTATGCAAAAAGTCTGTTACCTTACTTAACAGAAATCTAAG
This sequence comes from Rhamphochromis sp. 'chilingali', assembly GCF_963969265.1. Lineage (NCBI taxonomy): Eukaryota > Metazoa > Chordata > Actinopteri > Cichliformes > Cichlidae > Rhamphochromis > Rhamphochromis sp. 'chilingali'. Next base: position 40,445,239 of record NC_137931.1, on the reverse strand, counting down.
TATTTCCTGTTTTGTTTTGTTTTTGTTTTTTTGTTTTTTCTTTTAACCATTTGAAAACCTTAAATGTATTTTAATGTTGAGTAAACTCAACATAAACCTTGACATATTTCTAACCAATATATCATTATTATTATTATTATTATTATAGACCTGGTGATTTTCCCTTTAGTTGAAGGGCAAATTCTCTGTGACGGGGAGATATTTTTTTTTTCTTTTTAAAAAAATGTTATATATGTAGCAAACACCCCGATATTACATTCACTGATGGCAGTGGCTTGTGTTCTTCTTTTGTTTGTATCTGGGGTCCAGTTTAATAAATTTAAATGAATTGATCCAAGATAATGTAATCAAGGCCTGACAGTTATTTATTTAATTTTATAATAAAGATAAATTTCTTTGGCACAAGAAGTCAGAATGAATCATTACAAAAACAATGCAAACTAACAAAATCTGTATCTGCACAGCCTAACGGCTGAAATGTTTTAATCATTGGTGTCAGTCCAGAATTTCACAATCCGTGCATCCCTAGGGCTTAGGAATGTAATCCAATAAAATACAGTTGCTCTACTATTCTACCTTACATGGAGCTTTGCATTAGTCCAGAGGAACACAACTCCCATCTGCAACCCTATTTACAAATGCTGTATTTAATGATTATTGGGAGTCTTTCTTTCTTTCTTAGTGGTCAATCTGATTCTTTGTGTCTTCCTGTCTGTATACAAAAATATCATGTTGGTTTCAGTTTATATATTCCACTTAATCTTGTGCATTAGCAAGCTGTATTCCAAAAATTTAAACAAAGTGCCTTTACAGTCTGAGCGAGAAAATCAGTTATACTGAGGATTTTAACATCATCACATACACTTCCATTTACAATCACTGATATTCAGTGACTCTCTGTAATGTAATTTGAGCCCCAGCTATTTTTTTTAGAAACTGTCCCTTGGTAACTCTACATGCCACCTCCGCCGTCTGGGCCAGGCTAATCCCAGAAATGCTTCATCTACGTGGGCCCATCTGTTCAGCACTGCAGCGTAACTGCTCCGTCCAAGGCTTGCAAATGTGATTAGTCGGAGATTACATCTGTGTGAGTGAAATAAAACTCCCCTCTCAGAATCGGAGCCGTGTGTTTACAGGAGAAAGGGATAAGCATTGTAGAGCTTTTGCGTCATCAAGTGTAACCCCTGGTCTTTCTCAGATTGTGTGTCTCTGCTCTACGTTGCGTCACGTTGGCTGCTGTTTATGTGTAACGTTCCTAGACACAGCCTGCATGCGTCTGTGTAAGAAAATGCAAAGTGCAGCTTTCTAAATGAATAAGCAGTCGGTTTGTGGGCTCCTTCTACATATTCTAGGAGCGTTTTGGTCTGCATCTCTCCTTTTCTCTCTCTGACCTCCAACCAGTGCTGTTGCTCAGTTGCCAGGGTAACTTTATGCGTGTGTCTGGCACATCCATTCAGCGCAGATGGAACTGCGAAGTCACATGTCGTCACACTCTTCCTCTGATGCCTCCCCAGCCCTGGCACCGTCACTGCAAGTACAAATTTGGTTATGTGCGTGTTCATTTTCTGCATTGCATGCAGACGCCACAAAGTAGGGCTGCTCGATTATGGCAAAAATGATAATCACGATTATTTTCACTGAAATTGAGATCACGATTATTTGACGATATTTATTTAACCCTTTAAGACCTACTATAGAACCAAGTCCACCAGAGCTTATATTATTTTTTTTTACATGCTGTAGTGCCATTTGTGGGAGCATTTCAAGTTGCTATACATCAATACAACTGTTATAGCCCATATTTTAATAATATGTATGCATTAAGTCCATAGTAATTACATAAATTGCAAAAAAGTGCAATAAACTACAAAAAAAATTGAAAATCGCTTTTGTTTTGTTTACATATATTTCTACTTGGAGAAATTTAAGAGGCTTATCCCTCAAAACTTTAAATACAATAAAGTTGCAAAAAATAGTTTACAACAACAGGAAATTTATTTTGAGTGTCTTCATAGTTTTATTTTGGAGATACAGCAATTTTTATATACTGCAGGAAAAACAAAAAACAATCCTATGATGCAAATTTGCAAAGAAAACAGCATGTGCATCATTTCACTGTGGGAAGTGTTACGAACAGCTGATGGATCGGCAAAGCGTGTTTCTGGAATATTATGTTTTTGTTCCTGCAAGCGCTTTTTATGCAATTTTTGCAAAGCTATATGTGGAACGAAACCGTGACCGAGGACAAGCTGATGGCATCAGATGTAAGTACAACTCCTCCGGTTTCATATGCAAAACAAATTATTGCGCTAGCTTACACGGTTCAGGTTCTACAGGGATTTAACAGTAGTTACGCAAAACGGAGCGTGCAGCTCTGACCGGCTTTAAAGGGTTAACAATGACTTTAAAAAAATAATATAAAATAGTGTGCAACACCACTGAAGTTTTTTTTTTTTTAAACTCTCTTTTCAACCAACAGCAGTCACTCTCCTCTCCAAATAACTTCTGCTTAGCTTTCCGAGCTTCCCTCGGGTCCTCTTAATCAGCGGTCTCCAACCTTTTTTGCGCCACGGACGGTTTATGCCCGACAATATTTTCACGGACCGGCCTTTAAGGTGTCGCGGATAAATTAGGGAGGGGCTAATAATCGGCTCAGTCATTTTTAATGATCGTTGAAAGCCCAGATCGTAATCGTGATTAAAATTCGATTAATTGAGCAGCCCTACCACAAAGCCACCAAAGATCTGTGCTACTACTGGGAGTTATATAACAGGTCGTTGTGCTTGACAAGGAGTTTTGGAACACTGATAATAATATATTGTGTTTTTGATAAACTTTTCTATGCACGAGGTGTTTCGAATGTTACTGGCAGTTAGTTGATGAAGTGGGTGTTGTGGATATGAGCTTGGCTAGAGCCTGACTAGTTGCCTGCGTACATCACAGAGCGAGAAGAAGATAAGAGACGAGGATAATGCATGCAGAATCTCAGAGGCAGGCACCGTGTTTCACTGCGTAGGATTGAGCAACGTGACTCTATATTTTCTCCCTTTGCTGTATACCGAACAAATTTTGAGGAAGTCATGTAAAAGTGTCTCTTATTGTTATGAGTGTGTTTGCCATGTGGTTCCTGCTCTGTTGTAATCACAGCTCTTGTTTAGGAGAAGTAGAGGCCACTGGGGGCCGGCGGACACAGGCAGTATTGAAACGGAAACTGGCTGGTGGTTGTATCTCTCACATACACACCCCGCTAAACACACGGTACAATAGGCCGAGCAGCTGCTAGAGACCTTGAGATTTAACCACTCATGGGAGTGGCTAACACATGAAAGACTAGGCTGGTGTCCACCCCTCTCTCAACACTACTAGTGCCTTGCTTCTTAGTTGTGTAACTTTGCTCACTTTCTCTTTCACTATGCTTTCATGTTTTGAGTGGACATGACGCTATTTTAGTTCTGCCTCGTCAGCCTGTATTTCATTCTTCCAGTTATCAAGCAGCAAGACTTACAGTACCTTGTATGTTGTATTACTTTCATTTATCTTGCCTCACCACCTCCACTTCCTGCTTGCTTATGTCTTTTCTAAATATGAAGCTCGTAAACATGTCTATCACTTATCATCCATTGTTGCTGAGTGTGACTCATTTTATTGATTTTGATTTTACCGGTCTGTCGTAGATATAACTGTATCAGAGTATATCATATGAAGATTTATCTGTTTGTTTGTTTTAAACAGAACATAGGGCATAAGTGGACACTTGGTAATGTAAAAATCCCATAGCTTGTCCACTGGGGTGCACGCTGACTGTTGCTTACAGTATGCCTCCTTACATTGCTAGAAATTGAATAAACAATAAGCTCATCCTTTTTCCTTCTATGAATAAATATTATGCTATGAAGATGAGACTTAACAGGCCACAAAAAGTTGAATTTAGCTCTGCTACTAATCGGCTGGAGTCTTACTGATGGTGCTGCTGAGTACTAACATTTTTAACCCGTTACTTGACTATAATGATTATATAAAGACAACTCTCATTTTAAACTTTGGGCTTTTAGGAAATCGGGTAATTTTTTTTTCTTTATTAGTTTTTTGCAGTAAAAGAAGTTTTCACCAGAGTGTCGAGACTTGCCCGTTGTGATTGCTGCATCACTGCAGCTGTGACACAGCATTCAGTGTTGAATATGTTAAACTGACGATCGTCCTATTTGTTTGTGCCATCTTGCACTGCATGGATATTTAAGGGTACATCCATACGTACAACGTTTTGTTTGTTTGTTTGTTTTTAAATGTTAAAAAAAGTGCACATTTCCAAAGGTCTTTATCCTGGCAGGAGTTTTCCAAAAGCTTAGTTTTCACTAAATCCTATATGCTGTTTATATGTGGATGAAGGCTAAAATGCATTGAAAAAGCAATGTTGAGTAAAATACCGGTGCATATGTGGATGTAGACTCATTCTGGCCTTTCTTGAGGCACAGACTATTGATTTAGCAATATAATGGCCCAATATTAGTTCTCATAAACCATTCTAGTATGGGACTGAGCTGAAATGCTTTCATCTCTCTTTTGCTATGCTTTGAGTATGTTGATCGTATTTTTAATAAGTCACCCTAAAGCTGAAATCATCAAAGTAAGTGCTGTAGGTGTTGAATTATCAGCTTAAAGTTTTGAAGATGTTGCCTTTTTCAGTATTTCCAGTTAGCTTTTGCCAGTTGGAATACAATATAAGAAATCTGAAGTGCAACCTGTTGAATCAATAATCAGACAGGCTTTTGCTTTTTGAGGTAAGTTTTCAGTGCCTTTTGTCTATCTCTTGATCTGTGGGAATTTACTTCCATAAATTTAAGGGATGTATTAATGCTTTAGCTCCTATAAGCTAAATAGGAGGAACAGGAACAAAAATTCAGAGTTCAAATGCCACCTGAGACACTCTGTTAGTACAATAGTTGTTGTCCATCATATACCAAACTAGCAGGACAAGCCTTAAAATCTGGGTATACACTGTGCCAGTTTTAAAAAAACAGAATATTTTATTGATGCTTGTAGTCAGCAAAATTAGCAAGTGTGTTTTGCAGAGAGCTGTTGTCACTGATGACACACTTCCTAATTTGAAGTGTGATTCTATTGAAACAGGGTGCCAGTACCAGCTCCAGTATTAGTGCATGCAGCATAAAACAAAGGTAGCTTGTAATAACCAATTGCTTAAAGCCCTGCACCTCCACTATGTAACTGCATCAGTAATTTCCAGCCACTGTTTGCTCTTCCTGTCATACAAAGCTCAGCAAGTGAGTGCAGCTAGTGGTTCTTAGTTGAGTCATTTGTTTACATTTGGGTTGCACATCATTAGCGCCTAGCATCTCCCAGTTCAGGCCCTGGTTGTACTTCATAGTGATTTTGCCTTAAGTGATAAAACACATTTTTTTTGTTTCCAACTCAAGTGGGAATAGTAATTATTTTAATTTTTTTTTTTTTTTGCAAATCATACTTTGTTGCAAGTTGATGAAGTCACTCCCTTTTTAGGCACTAATGCGTCATCACAGGCTGACTTGTGGCTCAGAGACACACCTTGGCTTGTTTCATTGTTGCATGCACTGGGGAACATGAACGCATGGTCTTGCACTCACAATATCAGTGATATGACATTTTTGTACTGTGTAAATATTTATAGTACTATTATCGTGGACAGTATTACACTAAAAATCATCCATTCTGAATGCCAAAAAATAATCAAACTTCAGATAAAATGGAAAAACATGGAGTTTTGTGTTAGTTGGAGTTTAACAGCTTGTTAGTCACAAAATTATGTTAAACGGCAAGTGACTTTGAGCTATTGAGAAGAGGCAAAAATGCACCGCTGTATTTTCCTTTTCACTTCTTTATTCCATGACCAGCATTATTTCAAAACTCATGGGTGTTGGTCTGGGTTGGTGTGTCAGGTTATAGGCATTTGGAGTCATAAACTCTTGAACTGAGTTCAGGGACATCCTATAATAAAAGCCTTAGTCTTAAAGGCTAACTTGAAAAAGAGTTATGAGGCTTTTCCACAGTTTTTTTTTTTTTTTTTTCTCAAAACTTCTGTGTTGTAGCATATCCTGAATATTCAAACTAAAAAAAATACAATGGAGGACTAAATGCATAATGAAATGCAATGCAGCCCTGATCTGCTTAAATAATTATGTGAAGATTTCTTTGGTGATTTTATGATTTGGGAATTGGGTTACATTTGAGTAACCCTGAAGGAAATAATCTCGCTCTTCAAAAGCTTTCAATTAGCAGGGTTTTCTGTTAATATGATTCTGTAGGACAAAATATTCAGAATTACTTTAATTATAGGCATGTTTCACAAATAGGATTAGCTACCATAGTGTCAAGATGGTGGCGGGGCAGAGTAACAGGTTTGCAATGCTTGCTGAGCCTGAGGAGTCCGATCTTAATAAGACAGAATGTTAGTTGAAAAATTGCTGAGTTAGTGGACGAGGATTGGCATGTGTTCCTGCTCAGAAACGAGGAAGTGAGAGATCTTTGAAGATATTCTGAAAGGTTTTGTGGCATGTTACACCCCGGCCTAGGCAACCGGGGTGCAACGTAGAAAAACAAAGATAAGGAAAATAAAACCACGAAGGCTCTCCACCAAAATCCCCAAAACGAAAATATCCCATGACGAAAGTATTGACAAACCCATTCACAACTATTTACAACAGACTATTTATTTACAACAAAACACCAAACTATTTACAACACGGGGGAGATCGCGACCATGACACACTGAAACACAGGGTTTAAATACATAGAGGGAGCAATCAGGAAATGGACCACAGGAGGGAAACACAGCTGGGGCAAATTAGAACTGACGAGACAGGGAAAATGTAAACTGAACACACTAAGATAACACAGACTTTCAAAGTAAAGCAGGAAATACATAAGTCATGCAAAAACAAAACACTGACACACCGAAACGTAACATTTCCCCCTACCCAAAAATCAAACATGTAACCCCAAGTGAAAAGTTTGATGCAGACAAACGAAGGCTGAAACGAAGGCAGACGAAGCTGATGGAGGCTGGAGCGGTCCCACTGACCCTCCAGCAGACGACGAAGGCTGGAGCGGTCCCTCGGACCCTCCAGCGAAGGCGGATGAAGGCTGGAGCGGTCCCACGGACCCTCCAGCGACGACAAAGGCTGGGGCGGTCCCACGGACCCTCCCCCCAGCGAAGGCGGATGAAGGCAGACGAAGCTGATGGAGGCTGGAGCGGTCCCACGGACCCTCCAGCAGACGACGAAGGCTGGTGCGGTCCCCCGGACCCTCCAGCAGAGGCGGATGAAGGCTGGAGCGGTCCCTCGGATCCTCCAGCGAAGACAGACGAGCAGCTCACTAGCTGCACACACGGACACGCAGCCCACCAGCTGCACACACGGACACGCAGCCCACCAGCTGCACACACGGACACGCAGCCCACCAGCTGCAGAAGGCTGGAGCGGTCCCTCGGATCCTCCAGCGAAGGCGGATGAAGGCTGGAGCGGTCCCTCGGATCCTCCAGCGAAGACAGACGAGCAGCTCACTAGCTGCACACATAGACACGCAGCCCACCAGCTGCACACACGGACACGCAGCCCACCAGCTGCACACACGGACACGCAGCCCACCAGCTGCAGAAGGCTGGAGCGGTCCCTCGGATCCTCCAGCGAAGGCGGATGAAGGCTGAAGCGGTCCTCGGACCCTCCAGCGAAGACAGAAGGCCGAAGCTGTCCCTCCTTCGGACCCTCCACCAATCCCGGACGAGCCCCCATATGTTACACCCCGGCCTAGGCAACCGGGGTGCAACGTAGAAAAACAAAGATAAGGAAAATAAAACCACGAAGGCTCTCCACCAAAATCCCCAAAACGAAAATATCCCATGACGAAAGTATTGACAAACCCATTCACAACTATTTACAACAGACTATTTATTTACAACAAAACACCAAACTATTTACAACACGGGGGAGATCGCGACCATGACACACTGAAACACAGGGTTTAAATACATAGAGGGAGCAATCAGGAAATGGACCACAGGAGGGAAACACAGCTGGGGCAAATTAGAACTGACGAGACAGGGAAAATGTAAACTGAACACACTAAGATAACACAGACTTTCAAAGTAAAGCAGGAAATACATAAGTCATGCAAAAACAAAACACTGACACACCGAAACGTAACAGGCAATAATGGCAGGGATTTCAGAGGAGCTGCGTGGAGATGCGCAAAAATTTAAAACGATTATTCAAAACCAGGCAGGCCAACTGGATGCACTTGAGCAGTGTTTAAAGCGAGATAATGTTGTTATTAGAGGATTAATTTAACCACCAAAGGTAAGGGAATGGTGGGCACAATTGGAGTTGAGATTGAGGTCGCTGATTTTAGTTTAAACTACTTGTAGAAAGTATGTGGCTTGCAAAGTGTATTGCCGCTGATGGTGTGTAATAATAAAACGTATTTATTTAGTTTATACTGTCTTTTAAAATTCCCACAGCTATAAACTCCACACTAAACTGGCTCATTATGTATACTGGGGGTTTTCTTTTTGAATAAAGAGTGCAAACAGACTTGTGATGTTTGGTTCTCCAAATTAAAAAAACAGGACTGTGATGTACTACCCCTTAGGCTGTATTGAACATAAACAGACAGATGCCTCACCCTTCCACTTCCCCCTGCATATTGTCCTGATCCACCGGTCTGTATCGGCGCTGAAGACAAGTCTTTGTGGTCTCACAACAGAGCCTCATCCATCTGTCTGAACCTTGAGTGTTTTTGGCTTTGGGTGCAAAACTGAGAGCTGAGCCACAGCTATGTCATGGAAACTTGTGAACTTGGTCTTGAACCCGGCCAAAGACAATAGATCAGATACAGACAAACACGATTCTAGCTCTGTGTTTTGTTCCATCTTCCTTTCGCTTTATTCTGCTCCCAATGTTTTCACTTCTACTCTTTCCTCCTCATCTGATAGTCAGCAGGTGGGCTTTTTGACCTCAAGCACACTATGAAAATAAGGTGCTGTATCCTCCCCACCTGTTATTTTCTTTTTTCCTTTTTAACTCTCCAGCACCTCTTTGATAAATGAGTAGAGATGATTCATATCCCAGGCAGATGTGTTTCTCTATCATTTCAAAGAATCCATTTAGATTTGTGGTACTGAGAATGATCTCTTTCCTGTCGCCTTTGTCAGGTTTCCCACTAGTTGGGTCTAGGCTTGCACACAGACTTGCTTGCACATGCCTGAAGTTACGCATCTTGCATCACCAACTGTCAGTCTGGGTATTAATTCATTCTGTGCAGCCTTTTTGTATGCATGCGAAATTATTGCAGGTGTTGAGATTAATGGATTTTTTGTTTATTTATTTATTTATTTATTTAGGTTTTTATGAAAACATCTAACATTTCCACTCTGAGAGCAAATGGTGGAATTTAACTAAATAAGAAATGTGCTTAATATCTAAAGTGATAAACTTGAATACTTTCTAAAAGGCAAACTGACAAAATGGTAAACCTTAATGTCACAAGGAGTTTATTTGACACAAATGGATAGAATAGACAAATATGAACATAAGAAAGTTTATTTTCTTTCTTCCTTTTTAAAAAAAAAAAAATCTCTTCAACTACATATGCTTCACAGCCATAGACGATATAAAAGATGGATGTTGCTACTGTGAAGCCTCCAGGAAAGGATTTTCGCCATCACCATCTCAGGGTTTTGGAGTGAGATGTGCTGAGAAACGGGGCAGGTCTAATTGTGAAACACACATCCCCATTGGCTAACGACTTGGCACTCACAAGCCAGTGAACATCCTCTAGATAATCATTTATCATAGACCAGGATTTACAAAATTGATCAAAATCAAAAGAAAGGAAAATTGAGAATTTATGGGTCCAAACATGATGATTTGCTGCGATGCTTGATCTACAGCTGGACTTGAAATTAGCCTATTTTATTTGCTTTTTACTATTTTAAACACCCCAAGGCTGCTGTATGTCATGTATTATCAAAGTAGACTTGAATTAGACTGTAATTTTCAAAATTTGCCTTACTAAAAGAATAACTTTTGTCTGAAAAAGTGCCAAATGGTACTGTTTCAAAGAAGGCCCAAACCTATATACAGCTTTCCTCCCCTTCACAATTGTTCTGTTTTGTAATTATTTACACCTGTGAGCAATGCCAGACTCATTTATATGTAATAAGATGCGTCACCATCCTTTCAAGGCATACAGATTTTTCTTTCCCTCACAACTGGCTCTTATGACGGTAACGGTTGCTGCCTCGATGGACAGGCCTGCGTTTGATTCTGTTTTCCACGTGAAACGCTAACTTGAAGGTTTATTTGGATGCCTTTTGTGCTACAGCTGGACTCACATGAAGGTGGGGGAGTTGTAAGGATTTACAAGAGAAGGGGGAGGGTGACATTGCCGCTGGAAACAATGTCATTCCTATTTATAGTCAATAGATGAATGTTTAGTACCACATGGATCCTCTCTGTACTTGTCCTCTGAGAGAACAGCGGCTCGAACCAACAGTGCCGGTGTAACTCAGGCACTTCATATTATAATTTGTGTGTGTGCAGCTAGCCCCTGGCCATGCCTCTCTCTGTGTTTGTGTGAGAGAGAGAGAGAGGAGGATCAGAAAAGTGGTGTGAGGGGCTCATTCAGGGAGAGCGGAGATGAGGGGACGGAGGGGGGGGAGGGGACTGAAGAGATACAGCTGTTTTTCGAGTCTCAGCTGTTGCTCTTCTTCCATTTGATACAGGCTTGCTTTTCCCCTTTCAAACACACACCCTAACTAGAAGCACAGCGCTGCATTGTTCTGTCTTGTGAGTAAAAGATAAAATAATCAATCTTTCATAGCTGCTATCAGATGGGAATACAGAGTACTTTCCATATTAGTATGAGAGACAGCAATGACCAGATTTGGAAAAATCTGCCTCTGCTGCTTGACTCTCCGTCTCTGCAGATAATTCGGATGGGTTCAGTTTGATATTTATTTCTTTTTCTGGTTATTCTCATCCTCTGCCTCATTTTTCTCCCCCTTGGCCAGTGTGTGGGTGTCATATTTTAGTCTCCCCTGTGACCTCTGACCTAGTGACTTAGAGCGAACAGCTGTGTATGTGTTCACAGGCACACTTGTTAGTTTCTCCCTCGGCCTCTCTCTCTCAGCAGCATTCCCTTTTTTTGTGCGCTTTTAAGTTGTAATTACTCGTTTTATCAGGCCCTGGAGATAGGGCAGTGCCATGTTAAGGGGAAATCATGCATGCAGCACTCCGTGTGACTACGTGTTAATCTGTATGGGAAGCCCGTTACCTCAGTCTTGCTCAGTTAAGCAAAGTGACTTGAATTGTAGATAAAAACTGAAACTTAAGGTCGGTGTTTAAAGCCAAAGCCCTTTCCTCTTTTGTCATACTGAACACTTGGCTTTGCAGACTTATGCACACACAGGATGTAACTCTGACAATAGCTAGCCTGCAGAGTGTTTGTTTTCGAAAAGCCTGCTGAATCTGACGTTAAGTTTTGGCTCGGAGCAGCTCTTTTGTGTCAATAGTCTGAACAGATAAGGAACAACTAAAAGAGGACTGGGTTGTAGGAGGAAGATGAGCTCATTGTTGCAGGGATGCTGAAATCTTCTGTTTGTTTGGAATGTCTTATTTAGTGGATTATACAGCACACTGAAGGAGAATATCCTTCTTACGCTCTCAGTAAAGCTCACTGATTTGATCTTTGATCTCATCCTGCCTCATAAAGGCACTTTTTTTTTTTTTTTTTGTGGTTAAAGTTTGGCTATGAGGTAGGCCTGCTTACTTGGGGCCAAAAATACAGCGCTTGTTTGTTGTTGAATGGTTTCTTTTGAAATATGCATTTGTTGAAATTAATAGAAAAATAATATTAGTGTTTCTTGGTAATTGCTGTAAAGACAAAAGCAAAAGACAACATGAGAGCAATGTTGAAAAAGGTAATGCAGAAAAAGAATAGTTTTATCCTTATTATCCGTCATGGCTAATTCTAATTAATTTAAAATTTCAGTCCCTTATAAAGCCATACTTGTGCCAAAAAAAACTGGCACCAAAAGCTGATGGTTGGAGCGTGTGCACAAATTAGATTCAAATTATAACAGTTGTTGATGGAGAAGCATTAAGATCTTGTGCGCCCCCCCCCCCCCCCTTTTTTTTTTTTTTTCTTCTGTTCTTTAAATGCAACTATGATTCTGCATTTATGGTTTGGAGATGTGTCCCCTCCTGACCAGCTTCCTGTGCAGGGATATAGAGTTTGGCATGTCTAAAAGGAGGTTTTGTTGTACCAGCACCGTGGGAGTTTGTGCGTATTCCTGTGCTGACATAATTGTATGGTTTGTCAGGTTGCAGCATGCAATGTCTTTTAGCTGTGAGGGCCCACCCGGTATCCAGTCCTGGGAAAGGCTGTGTTTTTCTTTTTGTGGTACCATCAGTGTAGATGTGGCAGAGTCTCATTTTTGTGCATGGACCATTTCTTTGTTGCTCCACCATTGATATGTGGTCATTTCTTAACTTAAAGAATGAAAATATGTTCACATATTTAATACTAACATCGTAGACTGGGTTAACAAGTTGTAAAGATGGGAATTTGTGTGTGATTTGATTGAAACTGATCATTAAATCCTCACAATCAGATTCAGCATCTGGGTTGCAAGTTCTTCTTACAGTTTAACAGTAGTTCACTTAATGTTTCGAACACCAGGTGACCTTTAGGAAAAAGTTTGACTGAAATCGTTCAAACTCAGGCAGGAACTATTACCCTGGTTTTTATCTGTTCATCAGAATAAAAGCCAAGCAGTTTTGCTCTCAAGATCGGCCACAGTAAGCTTTGCTTTGTCATCAGTAAAGCGCCCACAAAGCTTAAAGTTTTGTTCCTTTTGCAGGTTTTTGTTCTTTTGTTAAGTAAACTTTTAGGGCCTTTTTTTTTTTTTTTTTTTTTTTTTTTTTAAAAAAAAACAAAAAGCAACAACAGAAAGGAGCCATTGACTGAGAGGGAGAGGAAAAAACTCTACACTAAACTCCTGTGACTAAAATTTCAGATGGCATATTTACAGCACTGATTTAAAGCTGTGCATAGGCAAAACAGATGCTAAGAGAAGGAGATGGTTTCTTTTTGTAGTTTCAAATTTAGTGCTCACATCAGGCCGGACTGAAAGCTTGTCTACCTGAAGGTAAATGATTCATTTCTGATCATGTGATTAGAATTCTTTCTCCAGTCTTTCAGCCTGTTGCTTTACATTTCATGGAACAACTGAGAAACATTAATGGCATGAAATCAGTCTATAATAGTAGAATATATGTTCCTACCTGTATTTGAAATGGTTCTTCTTTTCTCTTAATGCAGCAGGTTCTTCAGGCTCCCTCATGTCCACACACAGAGAATCAGAATCAGAAGACTTTATTTATCCCTAAGGGGCAATTAACAAACAACAGAGAGAATACAGTGATAAAGCAAAGCTACCCAATAACACTGTGAACCAAAGACTTTATGAGAACTTCAAGAGGTTAATAAAGATAAAATAAAAAAAAAAGAACAGAAAAAGGGGCAAGAGAAAAACCTGTCACACCTTGCATTCTAAAGTAATTGTTTCCAAAGCATTTTTTGTCCACCTTTCAATATGATTGTAATCTACAATTACCTTCTTTGAATGTGAACTTGAGTCAGTTCGGAAGTAGGGTTAGCATTAACAATCTCCGGAAATTTTATTTTTTTGTTTCCAACATGATGCGTCATTGGCCCTAAATGATAGCAAGGGGAAGAGCAACCTTTGTGAAGGGGAAATGAAACGATTAGTGTTGCAAACCACCAATACAAATAAAATACCTGGGAATAAGGAAAAAGTCAGTGGAAACTATTGAAACTGCTACTTTCCTCATTGCTTCTGCTTTATTGGCGACGTCAGCAGCCCTCAGCCTGTTTGCATCATCTGACAGAAGTTGGCTAATACTCGTGCAGTACCACTTTGAACAGGTACTTGGAAACCAAGCATTTCTTTCACATTGAGAAAATGCTCAGGCCATTTTAAAAGAGCATGGGACCTGAAGTGGAGGTAGCAAGACTTTTTCTTTTCCTTTTAACTGTGTGAAACTGTCTGAGAAGATGATAAGGGGGTCCTTTTATGCTACTGGACTATAAACAAAAGAAAATGCAGATCCAGATTCCCACAGATGTGCCTTAATTTAAAGGATTGACAACATGTCTGATGGCATAGAAGCTGCTTTTTGCAGTGGTTAAAATCTTTTTCTTGTGGGCACAACATATGCCTAATAGAGCAGGGCGATATAACATTGTGCATGGAAGTTATATAAAAATGTAACAGTGCAAATGCAAATTCCTTGCTGACAGTTTAACCAAAAGGCATTTCCAGTGGAAACTGGCCAACATATCCTCAGCATAACCATGTAGAATATTCACAAAACTTAAAAAGAGGTTATACACACACAATACGGTAATATTATGTTGAAGCACAGTACGTATCACTCCGCGGGGCTCCTGCCTATGATAGCCGTAATCCTCCGACAATCCATCAAGCGGTGTGGGTTCGTATCATAGCAAAGTCGTACTAAAACAGTTGGCAGATTTTCGAGCGCCGTGTACCACATAAAATCGTTTCAAGGTAAGTAAACACAACCAGAATCCAAGCATAAGGCACACGGGATTATAAGGGGCACTGTCGATTTTCAGAAAAATCAAAGGATTGATTTTAAGTGTATTTTCCAAAAAACACGGTAATAACAACGGCCCGCTAGCATGCTCTACCAAAAATAGTGTTTTGTTGTGTATCTGACGGACTAAAGCTAAACCAGTTCCACACCACTGAAGTTGCAGCATTTTTACAAAACAATTCTGGTTCATCTGTTTCATTCAACGATCCGCTTTCGCCCTTCTCGTTCTCTGTCACCACCGTGCTTTTTCCACCATATGCGTATGAAAACAAAGGCACTGCAAATGCGCGTTTTACCCATATTCTATCGCGATATTTCATTCTCTTACCGTTGCCCAACATTAAACCAGTATTACTGTGAACGGTATGATATAGGGCTGTGCGATATGACAAAAATCTCATATAAGACATTTATCGTCCTGACAACGATATAAATCACAAAAATGTAATATTTTCTGTAAATTCTGTGAATCTCGGGCAACTCAACTTGCGTTTAGTTTTTCCAGCTGGGCGTCCTTTACCTGGATTCCAGTGTTTTAAGTGATGCATGAAACTAGGGCTGCTCGATTATGGCAAAAATGACAATCACGATTATTTTCACTGAAATTGAGATCTCGATTATTTGACAATATTTATTTAACAATAACAATGTATTGAATAATGACTTTAAAGATTGTCAAAAATAATATAAAATAGTGCAAATACTGATAACAGTGCAAATGTTTGCAATATAAAACATAAATGAAAAATGTAAACATCTATGTTTAGTGAACTTTGCAGTGTTGCTCTGTGGTGCAGCTACGACACCGTAGCAAAGTTTACACACTGTGTCTACTTGATCCACGTCTGACTCCGTGAACCCATAATGTTTCCACACCACTTTTTTTTTTACCTCTTTTCAACCAACGGCAGTCACTCTCCTCTCCAAATAACTTCTGCTTAGCTTTCCGAGCTTCCCTCGGGTCCTCTTAATTGTTGTGACGCGTGTTCGAAATGCAGAGCGGTGCGCTTGATTTGCCACAACGGAGAGTAAAGCACGAGGGAGGTGCTAATAATCGGCTCAGTCATTTTTAATGATCGTTGAAAGCCCAGATCGTAATCGAGATTAAAATTCGATTAATTGAGCAGCCCTACATGAAACTATACATTTTTAGACACAAGTTGTAACGGCCACCATTTTCTCTCAAAGTTTGAGTCTAAGGTTAATTTTTTAGCACTTGATGGCTTTTTTTTTTTTTTTTTTTGCTTCTCATCCGTAAACTCTCTGCATACTCTTTCATGTGATTCACTTTATTTTGAAAAGTCTCAACAGGATCTTGAGCTTTATTGTGAAAGGTTTACGTGGAAAACAAACAAGCGGACAGCGGAGCCACGCGATGGTTTTACCGTCATTGTTGCTAACGAAAACCGGTAAAAACAGGCACTTGTCTGCCCATAGTGTATAAGAGAAAGAGAGAACTTTAAGAAGTTAATATAGCCACTAAGGTGACCGTCAAAACGATGAAAAATATTGCTGTAAACAGTTTATTCTACGACATCACAAAACAAACGATAGCATAATAGGAAACGATAGACGTTTTTATATCGTCATCTGATATATCGTTATATCAAACAGCCCTAGTATGATATGGCCCAGCCCTAATGCCTAATGATCACTATCCTATGATCTATAGTGCCTCTTTATTTTATCTTAACCTTAGAGCTCCCAAGTTTGAGAATGAAGGATTTGTGCTTCCCTTCCCTTCCCTTCCCTTTTTTTTTTTTTTTTTTTTTTTTTTAAAATAGGAGAGGTGATTATCCAACTTCTTATCTTCTGAAAATTTGGTCAAAAATTACATGTGCAACATTACAGATGCAGTGGCTTGCTGTGCTGGAGTTTGGGCCCTGCTCATGTGTCTCTTGTTTACATATTTACACAAACCAGTTGCCACACACTGATAGATTATGACTTTATATAAGAGACTGTATTATCTTTTTTCTTCTACACACACGATGAAATATCGCCTTAGCCCCAAAGTGTCTTTTGATGATCTGACACTAAAATGCCTCTGCATTATGCAGTTCAGATGGCAAAGTTGATCAAGCCAACTTATCACCACGTTGGCTCCAGACAGATGGTTTCTTTCTGCAAAAGCAGTTTATTAGCCACATGATTTTATTCAGCTCTGAGACTGCCACCACCCACACGTCATCTCCGCTCAGCCCACTGATGTGTCATCATGTTCTTAAGCAAGAATCTGTGGTGGAATGCCGCTCATTGTGATGCACCGGGGTCTGTCACTAAGGTGTGATTGATTGATCAATAATAAATGTCTATCCTGTGAGGCTTTCATACTGACAGAAAATTTGTTCATACAGCTATCAGTGTGCTTTTTTTTGTTTTGCTTTTTTTGTCCATGTTGTTACTGATGAGAGTAGTAAGTGGTGATTAGCTGGACATTATGGACAATGCTGGGCATCCTCTGCACACGGCCATAAACAACCGGAGGAGTCTGTTCAGTGACAGGTTGCTTAATATATATACTGCATAATATAACGATTTCACTCAGCAATTGTGTCTTTACTTGGTGTCCAACAAGAGGTTTCACTCTTGTGCCAGCCCTCAGAGACTCATAGAGGAAGACATAGAGATCATATCAGTTTCCTCTAAGCATTACTGCTCTGACTGACTGCTCTGTTGCCCTATATTGTTACCATGTCCTTTCCTTGTTTAATAGTCCATGCAGGGAATGACCACAGACAACAGTACTGCTGCCAGCTTCTCGCTTCCTCTGCTTCCTCTCCCTCCCCGCTTCCTCTCCTACTTTTTTTTTTTTTTTCCTTTCTTTCTTTCCTCACTCAACTGTCACCATGCTCAGGTCGCCCAGGCCTCAGCAGCAGAGTTGAACTTGGTCCGGGCAGCCTGCCTGCTCCCATTTGGGCCACAAATCAGGCTGAAGTCAGCACACACACACAGATACACTCAAACTGTAGGCCCTTTCCCTGCCCACACGTGACAGCCTGCCGCTCTGAGGCCCTGCCACATGCCGCTACTCACAAGCTTGGCACTGTATCCTCTCTTCAGTTCATTTGATGGATAGTCAGATACAGTTATAAAGACCAGTTGGGCCTTGTATTTGCTTTTGGCAGCTGAGGTTTTGTAGTATTTCATGATTTCAGAGGTTGCTTATAGCTGTAAGTAAAAGCTAGGTCACTGTAAAATGTTAACTATAGATGTTATCTATGTCTGTGAGCATTGTACCTACAGAGCCTGCCTGTGTCACTGGGGGATGTGCGATGAGAAAAGACAGAAGACAGCCTGTCTTTAAAGCGTGAGCTCTAATTATCCCCCTGAAAGCTGTAGAGATCAAGCAAGCAGGGGTGAAAGAGCAAGGGAGGAAAGTTTATCTAAAACATTATTTATTTTTATTTTTATTTTTAGAAAAACATCAACACTGGCTTAGAATTGGGTTTAGATGTGTGACATGTACGCCCCCTCCCTCCCAAAACAAAAAACACGATCAGCTGATCAGAATCACAATCAGCTGACGGCCATAAAAATGTTTAGACAACTGAAAGACTTGTTGAAGGCATTTAATTGTACGTACAGAAGGTAATTACTTTATATTGTGATATATTCATTATAATTCAGAAATAATTTTATATGGACAGTTGTCTTGAATACCTTTTTTTTTTTTTTTTTTTTACCTGATATAAAATACACATTTTGTGTTGTTGCTGATGAAGCTATATTGGCCTTTTTTAAAATTCAGACACTGCACACTGATTGGAGGGGGGGATTTGACTCAAATAAGGTTAAAAGTTAAATGTTTTGAAAAAGTGCAGGTGTATTTACAAGTGTAAAATTGATCATCACTTTTTTTGTGCTTCATGTCCTACTTTTTCTAAGACCCTCTTTGTCCTCGGCTGTCTATCTTTCCACTACATCACAGTAATTTCCCGTCACAAATAGACCCAGATGCTCATAAAATGATGGCCCACTATGATAGATGGTACATTGCTGTTAATTCACTGTCTGGAAAATCTGTTGTGTCACTGGGTTCATTGCCTATTGATTTTCTGAAGAAGGAAAAAAACAAAAAAAACCCAACGTGCTTTTGTTAGATGATACGGCACCATTAAACTTATTTTCTTTTTGTTTGCATTATGTTGCTCTAATAAATCAGATGCATGCGAGCGTCTTGTCTGGAAGAGTGGCTGTATTTGGGGTATAGAATTATCTTCTCACTTCCTCTTGTGCGAACTTAATAAAAACTGTATCGACCGAGCAACGGGAATACCGCATGCTGTAATAGCAAACTGGGGAATTACTCAAAAGTATAGCCTGTGTGTGTCTCTGTGTGTGTCATAAAATGCAGAAAGTCCCTGCACCCCTGACTGGTGTTTAAAAATTGAGTGGATGGAGAACATTGCTTTTATGTTCACATCAAAGTGTAATTGTAGTGTTATGACAGTTTTTGGTTTCGGTCCTCCTGTTCCTATAAATGTTTTCCCTTATCCACTTCTGCTGGTCTAAACTGCCATGGAGTTACCACTGTCCCGTTATTGACCTTCATGAAGGGCTGAACATCACTGGCATGTTAAGTGATCATGTGAAGGGGCTGTTAGTCGTGTTCCCTCGACAACACACACAGACATTATTGTCCCTCTGCAGGCATTGTCACCAACTTCTGCTTATACAGCCAACCTGCTGAGTGAAAGTGGTGTATATCGATCCATGGCGACACGCTGCTGTAGTGCGTGTGCGAGAGTGTGTGTGAGTGAGAGAGAGAGATAGAGATCGTCCGGGCTTCTCTTAGCTCCAGATCAATACTGTCCTGCTGTCCCCTAGGAGGCTTGATGAGAGCCCAGAGAAAGCGAGAACAACCTTGACTCAGTCTTCCATGGCATCGCATTAAATGAAATGCTACCAACAAGCTCTCTGGTGATTAGCAAGCTTCACATAATGCATGAGCAAAATTAAAAGTAACACTTTCTCTGTTTCTGTAAAACAGTAGTGAACAGGAAATACAGTCATGTAAGAAGTCTGGAGGCAAGACGGAAGACATGGTTTGCACTTGATGTGTGTGCTTGGCTGCAGATGGTCTGCAATAGGAGTTTATGAGGATATGGGTTTTTGAGGAGTGAGGCTGACAAGATATTATAATATTTTAAAACTATACTGCAGCAAGAACTCAGCCATATAGAGCCATTTCATGTAATAATTTATATAACTTCCATTGCTAAGTGCTGCTGTAATTTTGAGTAATTGTTATGTTACTCTGTTATTTGTCAAAGCACATTTGCTTTTGTATAATTTGCCCTGTTGTTAATACCATATTATACCAAATTTCCCCTTGTGGGACAATTAAAGGATTATTCTATTCTATGCTGCTTTTTATAGCTTCTTTTTAATGTTTAGATTATTTGAGTGATTTAAAAAATACAGGTAGTAGGTCCTGCGTTTTTATATCTTAAAATTTGAATGTGCAGTGAAGTGTTTCATCTACAGATTTACCCACTCGGAACGTTTTCTTTTCATATGGTAAAGAGGCCTATGATATATTTGAATGGTGGAGGGATAATTTGCTTTAGAGTTTAAACTTGGACGGTGTGAATGGTATGTATGCGTACTGTGTACTAAAGAGAAGGGGACAGCAGCACAGCTTAATGGGCTGTCACATCCCTCAGTGCACACCTCAACACACTGACCCACTTTGGCTCTCTGACTTTGGCGCATCTGCGGCATGCTTTTCAAACGCATCAAGCCCCACTTCTGCTAGGCAGAGCAGAAAGCACATGTCTGTACTGAGCATGTAGACCGTGACGAAGAAGAGGTACTGCAGTTTTTATCATAAAGCACAGCGGAGGAGAAAAAGACTTGTTTTCAAATGACTGTGCGCTTCAGAGGAAATGCTTCCATTATTGTTTGCTTGCTAACAAGACCTCCCTTAGAGAGAGAGAGAGAGAGACACACACACACACACACACACACACACTCACACACACTTAATGTTTAATAGTGAGAACAGATTGAGAACCGATGCTCGGCCTGCAGGACTGTTGGGTGTCAAAGAAAAGGCCTTTAGTTCTTTAGACGGAGACTGGCAGGGTTGGCTCAGTGTTTCTGTTAACACTAAATGCTACACAAGTCTCGTGTGATCCTTTATTCAGTCTCACAGCTTGTGACCTTTCCTCGATCACACAGATCCGTGTTGGTCCTGCACATACCCATTGTGCTCATTTCCAACTCCCTCTTTTTATTCTTGGACTTCACTGGAGTAGCTTTACATGATTGTTCTAAAGAACCTTTTTTTGTTTTGTTTTTTTAAATTTAAATCTTACCTTGAGTGCCCCCCCCCTCCCAGTTTATCCATCGTCTGAAACAAGCCTTTTTAGCCCTGTTCCTATGATAGTTTGCACCTTCCTTTCTTCTTCTTATTGTAAGCATACATACAACAAAAGTAAATAGGACACACATGTGAGTCAACTCTCTGCATGGAGTATTTTAATGCCAGGTGTTTACTGTTTCCATGATGCTGGGCCATCTGGGATGCACTGCTACAGATTTGTCATGTAAGATGTTTTGTGTAAGACACCCGTCTAGAGCAGTTCCATGGGTGTATGGGTACTGTAACAGAGTTACAGCCACCCCATGTATATATCATATTTTCACCAGATTAAGACGTGGAACTTTCCGTGCTTCTAACGAATGAATGACTAAAATAATCTGATTATCAATAGTTGATAAATTTTCGCCTCTCACTCCACTCCCACAAACTATCACGTGCAGCGCAAACCCTCAGATTTATTTATCTTAGTGTATGTTTGCATTTCTTACTAATCAGTGCTTCCAGCTTGAATATATAATGCTGCCATAAAATAAGGTTGAGGTGAGGATTAAAAGGACAGGAGATGAGCAGTTTAAGCAGGACCTAGGACATGTCCAATGGAGGTCATGGAAGACCTGTTTTCATGGCTGCTGGAGGTAGGAATGTAAAAGGTCAGTGCACGATGTGGAATGCGTCGTCACATGCACAGATACGCTGGCACGTGCATGACGACAACACACACAAAAACACTCGCTAATACGCATTATGCCCTTCAGTACTGAGGCAGCCTGGGCCTTTTGTGTGTGAACTGCAGTATGTGAATGTCAGAAGGTAGTCTGGAATTCAGTGAATACAAGGAGGGAGAGGCAGCCAATTCACAGAGCGAAGTCTGATTGAACGCCACTTGCTATGCAGTCTTATGAGTCACATTTAGCTTAACGACACGTCCTCTTCTGCAAGCTCCAACACGAGTAGTTCTACTTTCTGTCACTCTTCCTCTTCTTATTCCAGTCGTGCCCTCTGCAAGGTTTATACTTGTGATGTTGAGACGTCAGCCCGTCTTGTTCCCCACACACACCTGTGCCTTATTAGTGCGCACATGTTTTTCTGCCAGCTGACATTATAAACATTCCCTGGGCTTGAACCTCAGAAAGCCCAGCATTATGACACGCCTATGTGGAGTTATGTCATCAAACACAGCACATTTCAGCTCAGCTGACTGTCAGGTGTGTCAGACACAAGGACATTTAAATCAGGAGCACCAGCTAGTTGGGATTGGATAGGGTAAGGCAATGAGTCAGATGTGATTGTTAATAGCGGGAGGTGTGGATATCGGAAGAAGCTGTAAAACTAGATGTAAACTAGCTAGGATGGTTATGGTTAAGGAGTTCTAACAGGACAAAATGAGTGACAGCAGATGAGCAGAAACCTGCTGTTATCAGAGGCTGTTTACACTGCTCTGGGTTGATAACACTTTGACTATAACACGCCGAGGACAGATGTGAGAGCTTGTTAAAGCTGTGTACACAGATGCTATTTCTGTCCTCCTAGCACAGAGATGTTTGTATGTATTTATTTATTTTTTATATTTAACGAGCTGTGTGACGCAGGGGGGAAAAACGAAACCCAAGTGAGGCAAACGTTCATTGTCTTATTTATTTGATTTTATGTATTTATTTGGGGTCATGTCTTTATAGGCTTATCTTAGCCAAAGTTTGAAGTTTATTTTGGATTATGGAAATCTTAATGTAGTGTTTGGGAAAGGTAACAAACAGAAATACTGACTATCGTTATAACCTGGAGGGAATAGGAGATATACCATGCTCCAGTCTAGCTCAAGCTTTTATTGCTTATCGTAGTGAGACACCTACTGGCTGATGTGAGTTATGGAAAGAGTCTGGAGGCACAGAGGGAGACAGGATTTCCACTGTGTGGGTTTTTACTCGTGTTCAGAACAATCATGGTGCTTTTTGTTCTTTTCCCCCTTATTTCTTTTGTTCCTGTCTTTCACACACAGACAGCAGAGACCAGCCTTGGAGAACGATAAAACTCGATAGACAGACGAAAACAGAACAACAGCCCAACTTCACTTAAAGCATTATGTACATCTGACACCCATCTGGTAAGTGTGGCTTTTTTTTTTTTTTTTTTCTTTAAAGAATGTCTAGCTTTTTACGTTGCCTGAGGATCAATTTAATTTTTTATTTTATTAAGTCTATGAAAAAATAGATTGATGCTTAACCTCACAAGTGATATTTTTAATAAATGTCTAATTTGAACCTAGATAAAAGGGCAACACACACATCGGTATTGGGCCAGGAAATAAGATAATTACAGATGTAGTATTTTTATATACAGCAGACTCAGACTTGTAAACACAGGCCAGCTATTGCTTCCTGTAGGGTTATGCACTTTGTCAAACAATGTGAGGATAGTTTACATGATATGCCGGCGTTTGCTGGTATATCTGTCTTGTCTTGTCTCGGCAGAACTGTATAAGGAAGTTAATGGAACAGGCCACTTGATGAAAAGACAAACAAGTAGGCAGTCAGGCGCTCATACACCTGCAGGCCTCTGCTGGCCTTCGGTATTCTGAGCAGCTCCTTATTTTTTTATTATTGCTTCTCAGTGTGCTTTTGGCTAATAATGGTCTCCAAGGTGTTTTCAGTGCTGAGCAGACAAGAATATTAAATTGTGGTAGAATATTAATAATATATCACTCAGTGATGTACGAGGATTAGATTGTCTCCAGTTTAATATTTACAGTTCATATTATTATTATTATTATTATTAAACGCTTGAATAACCCCTTTGTGTGTGCGTGCGTGTACACACACACACACACACACACACACACACACGTTTACATAGTTATATGTAGGTTGAAAATAAAAGCGTAGAATGGTTTTAAGACTTTAGAACAATGTGTAGATAAAACAACAGCAAAGACAAATGTTTGGTAGCAAATCTGGCCTGGATGGAAGCCAGTGAATTGGTCGGGTAAGCTGTTTACACTCACGGACCACAAGCCCCTTTCACAGAAGATCTTTTCCTAATGCTCACCTTAAGCTCCTTCTGTCCCGTCTTTCCTCAAGCATAGTAAAGGCAGACTATAAATGTGCACATCCATATGGTGTGCACAGGCATTCTGGACCAATAGCTGAACCTCACAACCATTTAACCAGCATTTCTTTACATCATAACTAATTTCGAGAGGGTACATTTTTCCTTGTAGTTGCGACAGTATGTCTAAATCAACCCATTTCAACCAGTAGATGGCGCTCTGTTCGCAAGATGAGCAGTTTGAATGCTGCTATTAATGATCAGGATATCGTGCGCAATTTGCTCACTGTCATATATTTTGTATATGTTTTCTGTCAGAGGGCCGGGCGGGCTTTGCTGTAGCTGAGGATGATGAATGGTCTCCTGCATTAGAGCTAGATGGTGTGGGAATGATGGACCTCCCTAATGGCCAATCCAGTATCTCCACCAGTGCTGCCACAGTCTCTGAGGTAAGGCCTCATCCACGTCAGTGTTTTAAAATGCAGCCTGTGTATAGCTTAACTATGAAAGGTTTTCGTGTATAATTATTATATATTAGTATTAGTCAGCTGACATATTAAATAATAACATTTTAATATATTATGTTTAGTTTTTCTTGGTGTTCATTATACAAATCTCAAAACCTTACCAACATCACCACTCTTTTTCATTTGGTAATCCAATTCTCAGAAGCCCAGCCATCAGTTTGTGTGTGTGTTTCTGTGTGTGTGACTTCCAGAAGAGCAGCAGCTCGGAATCTCTCAGTGATAAGGCATCTTCAGAGCTGAAGAAGAGTTTTGACGCAGTTGTGTTCGATGTGCTGAAGGTCACTCCTGAGGAATATGCAGTAAGTGAATTTTCTGCGTTTCTGTTACAGTCTCTTCTTTTCTGATTAACCTGCATAAATGAGGGGTTATAAATGTGCATATAAGCAAAAATCCGATGTGCTGACTTAAGACGGGAGGAGATGGGGTGATGGAGGGGGAAATGGGGTCAGAGTTTGCATCAGTAATAATTGATGATGTCTGGCAGTGGCAAGCAGCTGCTGACAGTTCCCACAGCTGCCTCTGCCCCATTTTCAGTGACTTTTCAGTGTCATCTTTGGAAAAATAATAATACTAGTAAAAAAAGAAACTCAGAACAATGTCACATTTTTGTCGAACTAGCTTTACCTTACAGGATATTCACATGAAAAGAACAATCTTTTGAACGTCTGCAAGCTTTTTTAAATACGTGTGCTTGTCTTGTTGTGTCCCATTCCACCACAAGAGGTCACTCTTGGTCTTATTTAATCAATCCCTGTTATATTAATGTCTTTCAAGGTGGTGTCAGGTAAGTAAAGGAGTCTTAGGAGTAATGGGTTGTGCATTATCACAAGCCCAATTTAAAAAAAACAAAACAAGGAAAATCAGCATTTCAGTTGTTGAATTGTTATTACATAAACCTTCTTTATGACAACATGGAACTTAGAGGAATTGTGACAAACGTTAGTTTGTGTAAATATTTCAATTTGACCAAAGTATATCTAACAGGTGCCTTTTTGCTCTCCTTCAGGGCCAGATTACACTCATGGATGCTCCTGTGTTCAAAGCCATCCAGCCAGAGGTGAGCAGTTAATGTGGAGAGGAAAAACGATGTTAACGGAATGACAATTATTTAAACTGACTGGGAGGACTCAAGGGAGCTTTTTGCTTTACTGATGAGCAACTTTCAGTCCTTTGGGGCATTTGAAATCTTTAAAAACGTTTTCACATATATATTGTTGAAAATGTAAGACTGCACTCTCTGTCAGCAATTTAATTTAAGCAAATTTGTGGCATTGTGCATGTTAGCTAACTTGGGTTAAGCGTCAGGTTTACTTGGCTTTTATAACTTCAGAAGACACTTGAGTACCTTGTTCAACAAATGAACTTGTGCCCTTTGTTGATTATAATAAATAACTTCATCTTAGACTTAAGCATTGCCATATTTAGTTTCTGACATTCACTTAGTTTAGAATAGCAATTTGAAAAAAGGTGCATCAAAACTAGCAGTGGCCATTTAAGTGAAACGTGAAGACAGTAGACAGGTTTCTAAGAGGGGTGTAGCAGCTGGATCAGTTGTATTCGAAGCCAACCAAAACGAGTACACAAATACAACACGAATGTGCTAATTTTATTCACTGAAAGATAGAAATATTACTTCATCACAGATAGAGCTCAGTGAGTTAAAACCCTGTAGTAGTAACCAGTATTTCTAGTGGATGACTGGAAAAAAGTAGTCTACTAACAAATCCAAGAGATTTGTGCCATGAACTGAAGGGTGTGTGTAAAGAGATGACTGAGATAAAGAAAAAGACCTGTGATAAAAAGGCTAGTCATAATATTCTAATTTGTCGATATTTTTTGCCTAATTTGGAGTCGGACACTTGTCCAGTGTGCAGTCAGTGTATTCCAAAGAGCAGCGGTATTCCTGTCATCAGTCATGCTCCTGCCTCTGGTTTGCATTTTCATGTTGTTTGGGGTCACTGGCCCGTTGCAATATCAGTCCCTCTCTACAAAAATAGATCCAGGGAGTGCTGATTGTCATGGGCTTTCCTCCACAGATGCCTGACCACAAACTTGTTGAAATTTTATGGAGCACTTAAACTCAGACTGCCAAGTGCTTTGGGTCATGGTCAGATCATGCTGGGATAACATGGGTTATTAGGTTTTGTGCAAACTTGAATCCATCTAAGTTCAAGTGCAAACTGTCATCAAGGAGAAGGGGACAGAGCAAATCTGAACTCGGTGTGCATTTTTAGAAACATTTTAAAGCTTGTTATTTGTCATGATAAACCGATTAATAAATTAAAAATGAACGTAGGAAATTACGGTGGTGGCCAAGGTAACTTCTTTGTACATACGAAGTTTCTCCATTGGTGCCCCCAGACTTTTAAACCACATTATACATTAGGAATTCCCCCTTGCCATGTTTTTCCTTTTCCCTTTCATACATAGGGTACATGTGGTTTATGTCTAACTGTCATGTTTTGCAATAGTAAGCCACTGTGATCACAGCTCCCACGCTTTGTCATATGTCAGTTATGCGAAAAAAGGCCATCTGTATCTCGCGTATTCTTGAACACCTTTTCTGTTGTGAACGTTAGACCTCATGATTTGCCCCTGTTGGCTGTCAGGCCCTTTCCTGACAGACATGGATAACCTATGTTTAAGGTTGACCGCAGTGATCTTATAAAAACTGCATACAGACCACAAGCACATTGTAGCGTGGCTTAGTCTGACTCCTGCTGTGGCATATGTGCAACATTTGCATTTCTAACAGCTCATAACCTTTCTGGCCTGATATCAAGCCACGTTTTAATGAATTAGGCTTCATATAGTACAACATGCCCTTTTGAGTCTTGCAAATAGTTTGTGTTTGAGCAGTGGAAAAAGGGAAAAGAACAGACGGAAGTTCCTTAGTAGAAGCAGGCTTTGTCTGTCGTGTTTGGTTTGTTGTGAAGTACCTTGCAGACTGACGTGAAGTGGGAACGAAGGGAAAGTGAACTAGAGGCATTTGGAAAGGAGCCACTGCCCTGATTGAAGAGGCGTGCTGAGAGGGTGATGAATGCCGTAGTGTACCATATGTAGAGTGACCCAGCAGGATCTTGGCAGGTGGTAGAGTGGACTGGTAAGGCTTTTTATGCTCTCACTGTGCTTTTGTTTCAGGAAACTTGCTGAAAAAAAAAAAAGTACATGTCCATGCTTGAACAGAACTGAGAGTTTCCAGTGCTGTCAACCTTCTTTCCCTCCTCACAGACACATGATGGAGGAAAAAAACCAAGCGGGAGTGCCAGTTCGCTCTGTTCACTGGCCAAATAGGAAACTGTTAAATTACTTTTTTTTTTTTTTTCTTAAGTTGTGTAATCTTGCCTTTTTTTTTTTTTTTTTTTTTTTTTTTTTTCTTCCCCCAAACCTACGCTCCTCAAAAAAATTAAAGGAAAAGTTTTTAATCGATGTATAGCATGAACTCGATTAAACATCTGGGATATCGATCTGGTCAGTTAAGTAGCAGAGGGGGTTGTTAATCTGTTTCAACTGTTTTAGTGTTAATGAAATTAACAGCAGGTCCACTAGACACAACACCCAAAAAAGGAATGCCTTTACGGGTGGCGGCCACTATCATTTTTTTCCTTTCTCATCTGTTCTGAGTGTTGACTAGTTTTGCATTTGGCTAAAGTCAGTGTCGCGAGGCGCTCAGGTACTCCAGCTCCCCAGGACGGCACATCAATATTCGGTTTATCGCCAGAAGGTTTGCCGTGTCTCCTGGCATGGTCTCAAGAGCATGGAGAGAGGCAGTTACTCTAGGAGAGCTGGACAGGGCTGTAGAAGGTCAAAACCCATCAGTGGGACGGTTTCTGCCCCTTTGTTCAATGGGGAACAGGATGAGCTCTATAAAATGACCTCTAGCAGGGCACTAGCATGTTGTACGTGCCCGTCTGCACTAATTGCTGGATCTCATCTGCCCTTTAAACTTAAATTTCCTTTTGATGGAACAGGACAGAGTTGCAAAGAGCCAAATTTGGCGAGAGATGACTCAATACTCTGTGCCAGTGCATGACGGCTTAATGACCTATGCCACAATTCCAGTACTTTGGAGTAAAGGTTCTACCTGAAATGTCTCAGGATGTAGAAAACGGCTGTTTACATTCTGGTTCGTAACCACAGACCCAGCTCTCTTATCTCATCATCTGTCATCACAAGTGATTCTCAGTGGGTCAGGTTGACCCAGCCTTCCCTTTAACTCGATGTTTTCTCCTTGGGCAAGTTCAATGGAAATGTGCACTTGGTGGTGATTGTGTTCCAGGGAGAGAACTAAACCTAGCGGAAGCATCTGAAGTCGTATCGATGTGCAGAAGGAAATTACTTTAAATGGTGCATTTAAAGCAAAATGCTTTGATTTAATTTTTTTTTAAATTTAATTTCCTATAGATGTCTTTATGGCAGTTTTTACATTAGATAATCCAAGCTTGTCCAATAGCAGTTTCATGGTTGAGCTGCTCTGTTCTTCCAGTCCTGCACTTAATTAACTAATAACTTCCCTAACTACATTAAATTGGCTGAAATGACCATAAAGTAGCTGTGACTTGACCTTTTGGTGTTTGTGTTCTAGCTTTTTTGCTTTCCTCTCTCCATAAACACATCATAACTGTCTTAACATAATAATGTGAGAGCTGGTGTGAGACAGTAGGCCACAGAGAGAAACTTGCATGCATACATGACACACAAGCAGATATTCTGGCATGACCTTGCAATATTTGCCCCAGACAATATTATAGTAGAACAGAGCTTCTCAGTAATTTGTGTATCTTGGTCATGACGTAAAGAGAGAGCCTGAGAGGTCTAGCCAAGTTATCTGGATGAAGAAGAAAAGATAAGTCTGTCACAATAGCTATAAAAGATTACACGGGACCCGTGGATATATACAGCAAAAATGGTGTGGAGAGATGCTATAATGTCTGGCCAGCCACTTTGAACAGGAAACATAGTTTATTCTATTTATCTTTTGATTGGAAAAGCAGCGTGAGCGTCAGGTTTAAGAGATCAGAGTATAACATGTCTGTCCTTCACAGCAAACACAGAATGTAAACACATCTGCTTCTTATGATGCGTAAGTGACAGCTCATAAACCTCTGCCAGACCTGAGGGTTGTTGTAATTTACTTCCACTACGTAATGGACCCTCATCAATGCAGTACAAAGAGAAATTAACAGAGCTTGAGAGCATTGTCAGTGTCTTTGTGCTCAGTTTGGAGCACAGGTATAAATAATGGAAACACCAGAAGATATTTATTTTTTTTCAATGGTAAAATAATCTATACTGCAGACCAGACTGAGCTACAACCCCCAAATGAATTTCTGTTATGTTCCTTGGCTGTTGGTTTGCCATTAAAGTGACAAGATGGCTCACAGAGAGAGCGGGAGGAATGGATGTGGGGGTCTTGTTGCAAATCTTTTTCTCTCATTTGAACTTACAAAGTATTGACTACTAATGGATTTTAGCATTGGCTGGTGTTTATTGTTTGAACTGGAATGTATAGCTGCTTGCTATAGTATGGTTGATCAGCTGACAAAAGGGGGAAAAGTAAAATTTAAAAAAAAAGGTAAATTATAGATGAATTTAGGTGAAATAAAGTGACAGTGGCTGACTTTTTCACCCTTCGTTTTCTCAGTTTTTCAGTCCCAGCAGGGTATTTCTAATTTCATAATCAGATCTCCAGCTGGATATTATGAAATAAAAGCTGCGGGGGAAAAGTAGTTGAGTGATGCAGAGCGGATTGAGAGGCAGAGGGTTGCCTTTTTGTTTTTAACACACAGTCATGACAACAGCCAAGTACGTAATTTTGTGGCTTTGGCTGGCAGGTTTTGCTCCAATTCTCAGGGAACTATCAGATTGCATTTTACGTACCGCTGAAAAGTATGTCAGATCCTCACGTCTGAGAACCCAGAGCAGAAATCCTCAGAACAGGCTGACTTGTAGTTGGATGCAAGTTATGTTTGTCTTTCTCAGGCCTATCTTGGCTTAGTCTCTTCCAGCCCTGGATGCCAGATAAAGTAACATTTTCTAAAACGTTCCCCCCCTTTTGCTGTCCATACAATTACAACTATAAGGCAAGGCAAGGCAAGTTTATTTGTATAGCACAATTCAACAGCAAGGTGATTCAAAGTGCTTTACAGAGACATTAGAAACAAAAACAAATAAAAAGCATGATTTAAAATTGATTAAAACAAGCAAATAAACTAACTAACTAATTAACAAACAAACAAACAAACAAAACAGTATATAAAATCAAAACAGATAAAATCAGAACAGTAGATAAAATCAGTAGTTAATGTAAGTTTTGAAATTTAAGCTTAAAAGTGTGGATTTGGTGCTTTATTCAAATGCAGCTGAGAACAGGTGAGTCTTCAACCTGGATTTAAATAAACTGAGTGTTTCAGCTGATCTGAGGCTTTCTGGGAGTTTGTTCCAGATATAAGGAGCATAAAAGCTGAATGCAGCTTCTCCGTGTCTGGTTCTGACTCTGGGAACTGATAAAAGACCGGATCCAGATGACCTAAGGGATCTGGAAGGTTCATACTGGGTCAGGAGGTCACTGATGTATTTTGGTCCTAAACCATTCAGAGCTTTATAGGCCAGCATCAGAACTTTAAAGTCTATCCTCTGACGGACAGGCAGCCAGTGTAAAGACCTCAGAGCTGGACTGATGTGGTCCACTTTTTTGGTCTTACTGAGGACTCGAGCAGCAGAGTTCTGAATGAGCTGTAGTTGTCTGACTGATTTTTTTTAGGTAGACCTGTAAAGATGCTGTTACAGTAATCAAGCCTACTAAAGATGAATGCATGGACTAGTTTTTCCAGGTCCTGTTGAGACATCAGATCTTTTATCCTTGAAATATTCTTGAGGTGATAGTAAGCTGACTTTGTTATTGTCTTAATGTGTTTTTCTAAGTTTAGGTCTGCATCCATCACTACACCCAAATTTCTCGCCTGGTTTGTGGTTTTTAGATGTATAGATTGAAGTTCTCTGGTGACTTGTAATCGTTTTTCTTTGGCGCCAAAGACTATTACCTCAGTTTTGTTTTTGTTTAGCTGGAGAAAATTGTGGCACAACCAGTCATTGATTTCCTCAATGCATTTACCAAGAGCCTGCACAGGGCCTTGGTCTCCTGGTGACATTGTGATATATATTTGTGTGTCATCTGCTATAAGAGAAGCATCACGTAAAAGTTTCTGTAGGTCCCTGTAGATCTGCACAGTAATGTAATGTAGAGATTAAACTTTTATTGCTGCACAACAAACGCCGGGGGAAATCTTTTTTACACTGCAGCCTGTCAGCATGATGATCTGGACATGTTGATCACAATGAAAGCTGGAGAAAATAATGCTTTGGTAGTAGAGACAGAAGAACCACATGGACAAATTTTCCATTGTCAGAGATGATTTAGTCCAGTTTTACTGCAATATGGTCTTAATTATATTTGATTTTTGTGTAAGCATATATCATCTTTGACAAATACAGTTTGATGTCTTCTTTATAGCAACACAGCTTCTTCTGGTTTGAGTATAATAAAGCATAAAATGCGTGTACTGAATTACATAAATAAATGTACTTTTAGAAAAGTAATTCTTTCCACGGTGTGTGCATAGCCAGGTAATGGGGGCTGCTGCTGCTGGCTTGAGTTCCTGCCAAGTCTATAGTTCATGACTGTCTGAGATGAATGTATTTTTTTATTTTTTTATTTTTTTGTCTTAAGACAACAGAAACAAAATAGCAAATCAATAGATTCTAACCTCTCGATCGGCGCACAGACAACCAGAGTCCAGTATCGGCCCTCCTGTCACTTAAACTCTTATCTCTACAGTCTCCTCTCTGCTTTTATCAAGCTTCATTTCAGTTTCACTGCCTCCCCTTTCTCATGTTACTTCTCTTTCCGTTCTGTTTCTCATCTTCATCAGCTCTTCCTTTCTTGGCCTGTGGGCTTTAACTGTTTCCTTGCATCTCGACACAGGTTTCCAGTAGATAAAAGAATTTTAAAAAAGGAAGTGCTGTGATAGCTCACGCGAGCTCATCGCGAATGGTGGCCAAGCAGCAGCTTATCGTTTTATTTAGCTTTTGCTAAACAAACCAAGTCAAACTTTGGTGATTATGAAGATGTATATGGTCCGTTTTTTAAGAAGTTTTAAGATTGTTGTGGCTGATGATGGTGTCTCATTTATTTTAATGTCTTTGGTTGATGATGCCCTTTAAACCACCTCGGCTATTGTTTGTCACTTGTAGGTCGTATAATCAATCGTTCAGCCAGAGGTGACTTCAGATTTCTTTAACAGCTCTTAGTTTAAGTGTACAGACCCAACAATGTAAATGTATCTGGCTCCTATCAGCCCCACGGGACTGCGCTTTAATGAAAATGCTGCTCAGCCAGACCAGCATGTGGAAACGACAGGCTGTCTGTGGTTTGGCGTAGCAGACGGTTTTTTTTTTCCTTTCTTTTACTGCACTCTTTTACTGCAGAATTTTAAACCCTCTCCTTACCAGAGCTGCTTTGTGAAAGCCCTTCTCCAAACACTCAACTGTTGTCAGAGTTTGTGGTGCCTTAGTGTGTAATAAGGCTATAAAGGACCTAGGAAAAATAAAGGGAATAAAATCCTAATGGCCTAATGGTCTCACATGAGGAAACTGGACTTAAATGATTTCAAACACGGATGGGTGGTTAAATTAGAAGACTGGCCCAGGTGGTTTAGTGATGAAGGTTTTGTACAAGTTGTTTAAATTTTGTCGCCTTCCCGAGTGACGACAAAACACCAACGTCTGTCTGTATGCCCCCTTTTCAGGTGTTCAGCCTACCTGGGTGGGCAAGTGGTGGTTTGAGCACACTAGCGCTACCACTTCCTAACTGTGTGTTTGTTTTAGGAGTCATCACCAAAGTTATGTGGAAGTGAAGGAGAGAAAAATGATTGGCATTATGTCAGGACACAAGGAAGCAATTATTTGAAAAGGACTGATGTAAAATAAACAATTAGGGCACTATTTTAGCTGTATCCTGTGACGGGGACGGCACAGTTAAACACACCGGAGTCCCCGCGTGGTCTAATAAAACCTTGTGGGAAGATGCTGTGTTAGGGTTTCTGCAGTGTTTTATTTTACAGCCTCACTGCTGTGCCTGCATCTTTGCTCCATTGCACTCCTTTTTCCTTTACTTGTATCCTCATCCTGACTCAGGCAAAATGGATCCCAAGCATCACCTCGCCCACGCACGAGTGTCTGCTTTTAACATCTGTATTTGATATGTTGTATCTTTGCTCCCACCGGCGGATTCAGCTTGGAGACTCACCGTTGAACGAGCACAGCTTCTCTTTAGAAGTAGACACGGTGATACGGTCCAGTTCAGGGAGCTGCGAGCAGTTGGGTGGAGATTGCTACTTCCAGACAGTCTGACTGCCTCACAGGGGGTATTGTGTGGGGGAGCAGCAGTCTCTTTCAGCTGCTTATATTGTAGCCTAACTCAGCCATGCTGGCAGGGATTAGCAGGAGAGCTTGCGCAACATTTTTCCTACTGTTATGTCAGTGTCCCTGGATTGTGGACAGCCTGCAGGGGCCATACGAGGTCCCGGGTTCCTGTTGCAGTGCAGTGTGTGGTCTCCAGCTTTACCTAATCGCTGAGGACATCAGCAGAAAGCCACACTCACTCTGGCCTGGTATTCAGAAAGAAATTGGTCTTTTAGGAGGGGATTTTCTTTGTTTACCTTCCAAAAATCACTTTTTTTTTCCTTTCGATAACATGTACCCTAATTATTTTCCAAAGCAGCTGAAGCTGCTGCTCCTCTTTGTGCTGAAGTGATTAATTGAGAATGTTTTGACAGAAAATCAGTGAGCAGGCATTTCAGTTGCCCACATTAAAATGATCCACGATGACAAAAGCCATTCCAGTGCTAATTACATCCTCTTACATGTGTGTCAGTACTTTTACATTTTAGTGTCTTTATGTTTTTAAGCTCAGCAAAATACATTGCTTGTGCTTATTTAAATCCTCAGTGTGCAACAATTGCACCTTTGCACCAAAATGTCTTAATTTAAATTGTTACCATTGTTCTGTGCTTTGGTTTTGCCACGGCACAACTGCCATCAGTTGGTTGAAGTGAGCATCAGATTTATTTTTAATGACACAAAAAGAGGAAAAATGACTAGAAAAACAATGATTAGAAGCTAACACTTAAGTTTTTTCTGTTTTGCTACTTTGTTTTTTTGTCTGGTCCTGACTGTCTTTGCACCCCTTTACGAAGAATCCTTTTAAGTCTTTGATAATATTCATCTGGATTGAGAGGCACACATTTTGCATCAGTTTAAAGAAAAGTTGACGTTATTCATTTTACACTCATTTGTTGTCAAAGGCAATTGTTTACAACATGCTGTCCTCGTTCTTCACTGAATCCTTGAATGCTTGTTGCTAATACCTTCCTTGAGGTGTTGTTTGTCTGTTATCGAAAGCGGTGAGTTTAGAACATGGATAAGCTTACCAGCAGGTAATTTGTATCCATCAATTTATTGTTCAGGAGACTAATTATTTTTGAAGATCCTCGTCTAGATGAAAACGTGTATCAGTGGAAAGCGCAGACTTTACTGATGAAGAACATGTTGTTTTGGGCAGCAGTTCATTAATCTGTCCGAACCTTTGCCTCGATCTTGTCTTCAGCGGTTTTCCCGTTCTCATCTGTGTTTTTCTCCTCTTACGTTGTGCTCCCTACCTCTGGTACTCTCCCCACAGTGTGACCCTGACTAGACTGTTAAATACATCAAATAAAATGCTGGCGTATGCAAAAAAAGATCTGTGACTCGCTACATAATCTTTATTTCCCCGATTCTGTGATTTCAGGAGCTGTCAAGTTGTGGCTGGAACAAGAAGGAGAAGCACAGCTCTGCTCCAAATGTTGTGGCCTTTACCTGCAGGTTCAACCAGGTGAGACGGGGATCACCATTTACACTTATTGCCCTTTTATTTCAAATCATTCTAAAGCCTCAACAGAGAAAGAAGGAAAAAAGGATGAGAAACAGTCCTGCTCTAAGTTTATAGATTTATGTGTCTTGGCTATCCAGGAATGGAGGGAATAAAGTTCTTCTTTCCACTGCATCCCCTGCTTTCATTCTTCCATGTACCAAATCATCAACTTTGCTTTCCCAGAGGTGGTTGTTTTAAACTGTTTGTCATGGCAGCTCTTTATAGTCCCTTATGTCACCTCCCTGCTATTGACAGAGTTATATATATCATAAATGGTCCCCAGGTGATGCTGCTTTGAGGAAAAGTAGCTTTTGTTTTTTTTTCCCCCTTCATTTTTTCTTGTCCTTGGTTTTTCCTTCTTTCTGGCATTCATGGGGTTTTGCATGTGTGCTTGTAGGAGTGCGTCTGGCTTGATCCCTCAGTGCCCCGTGACATCATCAAACAGGAAGTTGTTGGTAATGCTTCAAGGGGTAGCGGTGCCCTTTAATCCACTTCCAGTGTTTCTGCCAAATTCCTCTGGGACCCTCTTTACTGCCCTCCAGTACTAATATGAGATTATCTAACTGGAATGCGTTGCTGTGGAAACTTCTCCATGTATAGCACACCCCAAACAGGGATTCAAGATGTTAGCTGAACACACACAGCTGCCGGCAGCCAAGGAAAATGAGCTTTTTGGATAATGGAACCTGGACTGGGAGGACAGAGAGTCCCAGAAAGCCCCGTAATTGAGCTAAAGCCATATTCTCTGTCCTCCGGTCTTTGTTTTGTTGGCACACTGCTTTCGGAGCCAGTGAAGCAGAAAAGAATTGGCTAGCTCATTTGATACAATATGATGAGTGCACTTTAATTGTTCTTTAGTTTTCTGTAGAGACAAATTGGGACCTTTTTATTGAATAAACAAGGAATCAGATGGTTAATAAAGATGTAATGGTCATGAACCTAAACAAATTAGAATTGTTGTGATTTTTTTTTTTTTTTTTTTTTTTCCCCCTCCCGAACTCATCTTTACTATGGAACATACGTTAGCAGCACATCTGGATCATACCATCATCAGCTGCGGTTCCCATCGTTAGCCAAATCTTGGTCTCGATCCTTTATTTTTCTCTCCTCAGGTCATTAGTTGGTCACTCCACATATCAGCTCATGTTTGGATCTGTCTGCTTCCTCTTATTTATGATTATTGAGATCTTGGGGCCTTGTAGCTCCATCTGGAGGCATTGATACGGTCATAAACACAGTCCCGAAAACATCATCGTTGTTTCAAGGCATACCCTTACAGACACGGCCCTGTCTGGGAAGCCCTCTCTCAGGCACACTTGAGCACTTTGTGAATGCAACTATCTAGAGCGCTGTTGTCATGAGTGATCTCATCATGCTTGTATCTGCCCGGGGCTGTTGATGGGTCTGTATGCAATGATGGGCGTAGCTGCGGGAAGTTTATTGGTTTTTTTTTGTTGATGAGTGAGTATAGGGGTGGGATTTAATAAGTTTTCTTCGTCCCACTCCTTTTTCAGGCAAGTTTTGTTTTTTGTTTTGTGTATTTTATGTTCAATATAGGTATTTGTTGTGCCTGAAAATGAATAAATAAATGAATGAATGAATCATTGCACAGTTTTTGAGGCCAAAGCAGACACAGGCACATGCTCTGTAACGAACCCCAAAGGGATCGTGATTTTTGGAGCCATGCTCCGTCCAGATTGACCTCAGATATCAAGTTAGACCGCTGAGGAACCTAAATGTGAAGCTACAGCATGCTTTGCTCCCAGATTGGAATCAAATTTAGTCATTTACTGGAAAGTCTTTTCTACTGCATAGATGAGGCGAAAGTTAAATGTAACAGGATTTCAGTTTTTCATTTTGAAAGTGGGAGCTGCTTCTTTATGGGAGGTCATTTCCTCAAAGCAGTAGATGAATATTAAAGTGGACGCCAGTGGAGTCGGGGTCCACCATCTGTGCTGTGTGTCTTCTGTCCATTTTCATCATCCTTTCCCATAAAGCTTAATGTGAAACGGTGAAAATTAAAAGCACATGGCTCTGTTTCCTGTCAATGCTACCTCATAGTAATATGTGTTTATAAGACAGGACATGGTGAGGGAGAATGAATTTATCTGTTCACTCCTGAGCTCCTCACCTCACCTCTGAAACAAGTCTCAGTGCTGTTTCCAGGAAAAAGTCTGCAGAGACAGCTATAGGTTAGGATTTATGCACAGCCTGACTGTTTAAAAGCACAGTGAAGCTGCCGCACACACACACTGAATTTGTAGATGGAGACACACAAAAAGGAACGTTGACCACATAGGCAAAGCCAGTTAATGTGCAAGTGGAAAAGTCAGAAAGTAATTCAGAAACTGAAAGAGATAAAGAGTTTTTTGTGTTCGACGAAACAGTAGGGATGGTCAGTCTTCGTCTCTTATCAGAACACAATGTGCAGACAGCTGTTGGCTTTGAAGCCCTTAGAGCCCTGTGGCGTTGAAGCTAACTTCCCCTCCCATTACCCCTCTTCTTCTTTTACTCTTCTCCCTTTTCCTCTTTCCATTCTCTTCTTCTCCCAGGAGCTTAAACACTGATTGATTCACTGACTTGTCTGTCTGCGTGCATGTGTAATCAGAGCTCTGGTTTGCCAGCGCTCTCCCTAAAGAGACAGGTTTCCAACATCATTCTCGGTCTAGCCAACTACTCTAAAGACACGTATTCCCTGTTTCCTCCTGCTTTCTTAGCTGAAGTATCAGGAGTTGTCGTGCGTATCCCTTGTGCATCAGCTGGATTTTTCTCTGAAGGTCTTTCTTTTACTCTAGAGCTAATTTCCAATTGACTAATGTAGCGTTTCTGCAGTTTGCCATGCGCTCTGGTGCTCTGCTTTATAACCGTTTTAATTAAGAGTTGTCACACAGGTCTTCAAGTCTTGGCTCTCGATTCAAAATCAGGAGATTTTGTGAAGCAGAACTACCCTTTGTCCCTACTTGAAAGGGATTTTCTGTAATACTTGGTCATTTGTAGTCCTTGTTTGTGAGTATTTTTTTTTTGTTTGTTTTCTTTTCTTTTCTAGACAAGTTTCTGGGTGGTACGAGAGATCCTCCATGCACAGACGTTGAAGATCAGAGCCGAGGTGCTGAGTCTGTATATTCGCACTGCCAAGGTACACAAGTCCACCCAGGACATGACTTTGTTTTATCCACACGAATGTTTGCTGTACCAATTCAACTTCATGTATGTTTGATGTACTCTACTACTACTCACAGAAACTGTGTGACATGAACAACCTCCATGCGGTAATGGCAGTGGTGTCAGCGTTACAAAGTGCTCCCATCTTCAGGCTAACCAAAACTTGGGCGGTGAGTAATATTTGCTGTGCTTTGATGTCACAAGTTTATTAGTAGAGTGCTGTCAATAAGCAGGAATTTCCCCAAAGCCTGCACCAAAACACTGGACACATAAACGGAGAATAATAAAAGTAGCACAAGTGACATGGCGTAATGAATAAAAGAGTTAAAACTTTCAGAAACTTTAATTTCACAAGGAAAATGAGACGTTAACAAATACACTTCCCTTGAACTCTGATTACTTTTAGAAAGATGTCAGCGTCTCAGTGAAATGCCAAGTATCTGTACACGAACTTGACACGATCTTTATGGATGGTGAACATTTTGAATTCATTATTCAATTTTAAATCAGTGTCTGTTTTACAAACATGTCTGTCAGTGTTCTCAGCGAAGATGTAGAAGTTACATAATAACATAATGATGTTGTGATGTAATGCTGGAAATTTCTTGAACTCTGGTCTGCAAAACCACAGGAGGTTCTTTTAAAAATATTTTTATGGTAAAATCTTTCCACTTGTACATCTTAGCCCTAATTTGTTCCCTCCTTATCCCTGTCTTCGTGTGTAGTTACTTAATCGTAAGGACAAGGCAACGTTTGACCGGCTTGATTACCTGATGTCCAAAGAAGACAACTATAAACGCCTGAGAGACTACATCAGCAGCCAGAGCATGGTTTCTTGCATACCATACCTAGGTAACAGACACAAATCTACATGCATGCATAGCGGGTAACTACTGCAACCCCCCCCCCCCCCCCCCCCTTCTTACGAAAGGTGAAGTTTTAGTCTAATATAGGTCTGTGCAAAAAAGCTTGCACCCCCCCTCATTTCTTTATATTTTACTTCCAAGAAATAAAGCTTTTTTTTTCTCTTGTGTTGAGGAAGAAATGGTAGTTGGAGGAAAAATTTGTTAAATTGCTATCAGACTATGTTCAGATGGATTCCCCCCCCCGGTAAAACCAATGAGCTATGAACCCTGTAAGCACAAAAAGGCATCCAACCCAAGGGATGGACATATATAAAGAGATGGGGACACATTTTGTGTTGCTGTGACACACTGCCTGTAGAAAAGTGCTTAAAGATAACAATTTGACAGTATCTTATTCACCAAAGCTGATATCCAAAGAGCTATTAGTCAAACGTATATCTCAGATGAACAGCAGATGAACAGTATTTGAAAGTCATGAAATGAGGAAATACAAATCCAGCAAAGACCTGACACAGGACCTGTGGAGTACATCTGGCCCTTCAGTCGATCCATTTACTGTTTGCCAAAGCCTCATTAGTAATGGTCTCAGTGGATGGGTGGCTGTCAAGAAGCCATTCTTAAGAAAGAGAAACGGGGAGAAACGCCTGATGCATGCCAAATTACACATGAACTGGACTGAAAATCAGTGGCAACAGGTCTGATGGAGTGATGAATCCAAACTTGAAAGCTTTCATTCAGATCATCTGCGGTATGTACGACGGGGTCGCGCAAGAGGTACAACAGTCCTTTAGGAAGCCTGGAGAACTATCCCTGAAGACTACTTAAATTACCAGAAAGCTGAGCTAAAAGAGTTCAGACTGTGTTTAAGAATAAAACTGGTCATACCAAATACGGATTTTTGAAGACAAAACCCCTTTTGTCTTTTTATACTGTATTTCCACTTATGTTTGCTCATTTAAAAAAAAAATCACTACACCCATTTCCAATTTTCCTTTCAAAATCTAAAGAAATGATGAGGCTTAGCACTTTTGCCTGATTTTGATTTCTAGAAATCAACAATGGCAAAAGATGAAATAAAAGTTAATGTTGGTCTGGTTTAAGCTAGAGAAGCTGATGCGATGTAGGATTTTTGCTTTGAAAGCACTTTTATTTCCAACCATAAACTTTGGATTAAAAAAAAAAGGCAGTTGGAAGTCCAGATTTCCATTTTATCATTTTTGCTGACTCAACACAACACCACATGTTTTATCCAAATTGCTCATATGCTGTAAATTAAAAATTGATTCATGTAGATATAAAGCGAGGAATAAATGGGTGACTAGAGAGTTATTGTATTTGCTTGTACAACAGGTGCAAGGTGGTTTATTCCAACATTTGAGTGTGAGTAATGTTCTTGAGTAACATCAAACCTTATGTATCTCAATAGTTTGTTACACCATGGGAGACTAGATGTTGTGCATTTTAAAAACTTTTTATTTAGCAATAGTATTTTTTTAATCACCTCTGTTTGACACAGTGTGTACCATATAACCAAAAGGATTGAAGATGCATTTCTAAATAACTTTGAACTTGCTCAATAATTTAGCCCTTCTCTGCAGAAGTAGCCGTAATGGTTCTAGTGACTCACATATTTGGGATTTTTATCATCGTCTATAAAAATTTCAATGGAAAACACTAAAATAAACAAAAATAAATAATCCCTAGTTTACTTTTAGTATCCATTAAGATGCCTTGCACTCAGCTTCTTATCTTTATGGGCTAAAGGTTACTTTAATGACAAGCGTCTGGGTTTGAAAAGCCAAACTTCCCTCCTGCGTTTGTCTTTACGTCACTACGACAATCATTTGTCAGTCAGTAAGCAGTAAGCTGTCTGTTTCCTCAGAAGCTTTCGCATCTTTGTAACACATCATTGATTTCCCCCCCCCCCTCCCTTTGGCTTAATGGTGAATGTTGAGCATAAATTTTCTGCTCTCTTATGAAAAATCAAAGTTCCCTTTAGCAGGAACAAACACATGAATCACTAGGACATGTTAAAAAGGTTTTGTTTTTTTCCTTCCCTTAAACATTCATATTCCTTTTTCCCTCTGGCTCCACGGTATGACATCACACAGGAATCCCTTACGAGTTGCAAGGAAAACGTTCATGCCATGTGTGTGGTTTTATAGCTGAACTGTTTGTTCTTGTTTTGACTTCAGGTTGGCTAAATAACTTTTTTAAAACCTACCACAGTCCCCCCCCTTTCAATCAGCCTTGTATCATAGCTACCTCTGTGTGATTCAGACTTGGACACTCAAGTATGCACAAACAAACAGACACAAGGAAATACGCAGCGCGCAAGAGTCTGTTTGCCATTAAAGAAAGTTTAGGTGACCCATTTTCCCACACTGCTCCATCATGGATGTCTGTAAAACAATAAGACAAATGCACATCTAAACTGTGTCGTCATTGTGTATATGTTAATCAAAAGGAAACTTACTTTTCGGTAAGCTTTTGTCATTCGTCATTTGTTGCTCTGTCTTGGGGTGGGGATTTCTAGGGCATATATGTGGGAGTTGCATGGTCTTTCCTTACAGTATAAACTTGTCTATGATGCTTGTGGATGTGTGACCAACTAACTGGCTGCCTCAGGACTGGATCGAGCCAACCTGGCGCTCAAGAGAAAGAGAAATTGCCACTTTCTTGCTCCTGCACATTTCCCTTAATCGTAAATTCTCCCGATTCCTCCAGGGTGGAGAAAACGGGAATGAATGAGCAGGAGACTGAAAGTCGCAGTGCTTGTTCCAGAGCATCACTCCCAGCTAAGTGTTGGGTGTGCTTAAGGAATAAATTTGTGTTTGGTTTCTCTTGATGTTCGCATATTGACCTCTCTGGTGTCTAAACACAGAACCTGCTGAATTTGAGTGTTGCCGTAAATTAAAGTCCCAACTTAGAACAGAGGGCTGAAATTACCATGTTGTTGTTGTTTGTTTGTTTTTCTTACCAAAAGGTTTTGTTTCCTAAACTTTATTTGAATGGCTTCTTGACATGTTTGTGACTGTGCTCAATTTCCATTATTTTTGGATGTGATGCCTATCACTGGCAATAAACGGTCTGGAGAAAGAGCCATGTGTTGGCTCTACAGTGACACATTTGTGCTGAACTGTGTATATGCGCAACAGTCTGATCTCTGACCTACTATTAGGTTTGGCAGACATTGCTGCCTCCTGTCTAAGCTCACATCCTTGATCTCTAGCAAATCGTGTAGGGAC
The DNA here is from genome assembly GCF_963969265.1 of Rhamphochromis sp. 'chilingali'. Taxonomy (NCBI): domain Eukaryota; kingdom Metazoa; phylum Chordata; class Actinopteri; order Cichliformes; family Cichlidae; genus Rhamphochromis; species Rhamphochromis sp. 'chilingali'. The sequence continues at coordinate 40,402,401 of NC_137931.1, read as the reverse complement.
AAAGAGCCCATAGAAACATATGGGTTAACTCTAGGAATAAAGCCATTCATGCAGTTTAAAATAGTTCCTGTCCTTTCACCTTCACCTTGTCTAGCAAAAGCAGTATATCAGTAGCAAAACTTTGCCACCAGTGTCTTTGGTGTTGCTCGACAAGTGATCTAATATCTAATACAGGATCATAGGTACTGTACACATGGAAGAAAATAAAACCTATTTGATTTGCATCTGATTTTAAACGCTAAAAATAATAAAGTTTTCGATTTCAATTACACAATTGAACCAACAGCTGTTGGCCGCGATCTGCTTGGTTGCACAAACGGATTAAAAATATCCTTTGTGTTCGTGTAGCTTGGTGCTACACTTCTCTGAACAGGATGTCACTGATAAAGAGCTCGTTAATATTTATGATAGTCCCAGTGTAATTTTATTAATGCGATGCTGTAGCGTGTATTTTCAGTTTTTGGCCTCTTGTTAGGGGAGAGAGATTTTTACAGAATGCCAGAATTGAGCTCAGTGGTGCTCCAACTCCAGCTTGCTGTTGCTGAGTAGTGGTAGCTGTGGGACACGAGCATCAGCGTTTGGAATAACTAATGTAATGGAAAACAGCAAGTTAAAAGTGTCAAATATCTCACATCAAAAATCCTGCCAGCGGGGTTGGGGCCGGGAGGTTTTCATAACCAATTCCTGTAACCTACAGTCCTCTGTGTCAGGCTCTAGTACGGCTAGTCCTCATCTGCCCCGGACCTTTAGAGCGCAAAGCTTCGGTCTGCTCTGACTTACAGTTCTTCTAAAAGAAGAGTCTAGTGGAGGCATAATTTAAGATGACTGGTCAATACTAGTTTGTTGACTTGTCTCCAAATTAGAAGATGTTTAGTTATGGCAGTTTATGTTGCTTTATTAAGTTCTCTGAAAAACTCCGGCTAAACAGGGGGACATAAATGACAATTCTTGTCTCACATCTGACCTACTGTAAATTTGTAAATGCAGTCCCCGTGTGTGGTCAGAGCTAATTTCTGTTCACTTCCTTTAATTTGGAAGTCTCCCTGATCTTATTCATTGCTATGACAGCTTGGATTGCAACTAAATCAGATCCAATATAGTGGCTTATTTTAGGCGATGCTGTCATCCTTTATAAATAAAATTGCTGTGCTAATATTTTACACAGTGACATTTGCAAGTGTATTCGTGTGGGAAATGATTTTATGAAAGTCTTGCTATTTATTAAAACAAGAAGCGTAGTGAAAAGTGAGACATTTTATTGTTTATGAAAGAATTTAATTCCTCTCTGATGGCTGGTAGCTCATGTCACAACTTGTCCATCCTAAAGTCAACTAGATATCCACTCCAGGTAGTTTTGTCTTGTGTGTGTGTGTGTGTGTGTGTGTGTGTGTGTGTGTGTGTGTGTGTGTGTGTGTATGTGTGTTGAAGTGCTACTGATGTATTTCTACACTGGATAAGAAAAGTGTAAAGAATTGTATTGTTACAGGGCTAGATATAACAATGCCATGACTATATTAAATATAAATACACTGTTAAATAACAAAGAATGGCAGAGTGATGACATTGTGAACATTTGGCCTGAGTAGAATCACAACCTTTTTAAATTAACTTTCACAAATAAAGCCAAAGATATTTACATACTAAAGCCGTCTCAGCCATATGCACATTGAACAAGCACATTGTTGCACAGGTTCTTGTTCAGTCGGTGGGTTTGTGGGTTTGGTGCTGGGGGTCGGTTGTTGCCCCAGAAGTCCAGGAAATCCAGTAGAAACGGTAGACAGTAGGTGAACTATTTATTTCCTCTCACTGTTTGGCAGGTCTTCTCAGCACTACTTTAGATTGCATTAATTTTCATGCTACCACGATTAAACATCGCAGTTTATTCAATGCCCCATCCTATGGGGAACACTTTCAATAAGTCGCCATTAGCTGCTCAGAAGAAATCTCATCACTGTAGTAAACAATAATTTCCCTTTATAACATACTTAATCTCAAGAAGAGTGAGTAAAATAGGACACAGTCATACTAAAAGGCCTCAGGGAACTTCATAGACTGTCCACACTGATAGATGGAGAGTAGTTACTTGGGGAAGGCGGTGGTATCAGTCTTCATGTTAACTAGCCACAGAGTGGACTGTTGGCCATAAACATGTCGCTACCTCTTCCTCAGATGTGGCAGAGATTCCTGCTTCTGCCTTTACGGGATTTATTTATTTATGGGTAGAGAACGATAAGGATGGAGACTGAGATGCATCTGAAAGAACCACAGTTCATTGTCCTAGTCAATTGGCCGCATCATGAGGCGGACTGATTTTAGGGAGTAGAAACCGCCCCCGTAGTCTGCCCAGAAGATTCCATCCTGAAACTTGCTGCGGTAAACTCCCCCGCTGTACCACACCCCATTCAGATTGGTCTGTCCGCAGGCATTGTACCACCAGCCGCCCTTGTGGAAGTGGGCGCAGTTACCTAATGAAGAGAAGAACCCAGGCTCAGAAAATAAGATCAGAGTAATGCATGAATTATTTCAAACTAATGTAACCAATATGTCCCCCTACCAGAGAAGGAGTCCTTGTCACGATCGAGCGTAGTGAACTGTTTGCCGTTGTGACTGCTAAAGGAGTCACCAGCATTGCCCTGGTAGGTGCCTAGCCTCAGCCGGTAGCCCTCCTTCTCAGACTCCAGATGAAAGCTGCTGTACTCGGCATACACCTTCTTTCCTGTCCAGTCTTCCAGCTCTATCATCAGCTTGTAATCACCCTGTTTCGTAAGATTGTAGATGTTTTCCAGGCCGAGCCAGTGTTCGCCATCTATGTTACCGAAGCCTTTCTGCAGGGGACAGGCACCACATTATGACAGTACGACAGTTTCACTTGTGATTTCAATGTCACTACTTTTGTACGTGTAGCACTAATTTACGTAAGCTGGATACTGCGGTTTAGCTAAATGGTGAATGAATAGATCTTTTGCTTCTGTGGTCAGTGAAGGCAAATCGTTTCCAAAGAACACAAACATTAAAATGGAGTGAGGTTATTATGAATTCTTGCCAGGGAGCTGTGTTTATATGAGTTTTCTCCTTGCAATCAAGTGAATTGAAATCAAATCTGTTTCCCATTGAAATGATAATGTGTTAAGGTTGTGATCTGCGGTTTCTCACTCTACAAATTTGTTGAACAGCAAAGCCAGCGATGATTTGGCAGTGTTTTAGATGGAGAGTTGAATGCAGCAAGTGGAGAACTGCACAAGTGTTTTCTGTCTCTAATCCAATCACCATGACCGTATTAATACATGAATCCAAATTTTATGACTCAAGGAGAACTCCTGCAATTTGCCTTCATCACATACAGAGAAAACGGAGGTCAGGCATTTTGATAGAAATGGCACAGGAAAAAAGGTCATCTTATCTCATAAGGCTGAGACATGGGAAGTAGAGAAACAGGGGTCATTTCCAGTGGGGTTGAGAGGGGAGCTGCGTTTCCCTCTCAGCCCTTGGGGCTCTCTTATTGCATACATTTGTCCCTGGATTCAGTTCTTGGCTGCAGTTTCAGTGTGAGGAAATCCACCACTAAGCTATTTACACTGTTTGAACAAGTGCTTGCTTAGTGACCTTAAAATGAACCTCAGAGACTGGGCTGCTAAGGAAAGGGGTGGGCTGCACAAACTTACTAATTTTGTTGGCATTGCTCTCTTGAAGGTGGGACTTGTGAAAAGAGTGATACGGAGTCTCTTTATCTGTCACTTTATTTTTGGGCCATTGGCATAAGCAACTAGCCAATCATAGGTTCAGTATAGATTTTATGATCATCTGCAGGGTAAGCTACATATTCTTGGCTAGTGGCCCTAAACCTACTGTTATTGTACATTTGTGTCCTTGAAATGCCAAATTCTTATCACATGTCCTGTTAGACCTGCTGTTACTTCATTAATCTCCTTTTCCGTAAACTTACCTTGTAGTTCTCCCAGTTGCGGAAGAAGTTAACAGAGCCATCTTTCCTCCTTTGCATAACTGTCCATCCTCCATTGTCGAGGCCATGCTCGCACCAGGCTTGGATCAGTCGGTCACTGCCGTTTGCCTTAAGAAGGTACATACCACTGGTGGTGTAGCCTGCCTTTCGCACCTGGTAGCAGTCATTGAAGGGACCTGGTGTTGTAAATGATGTAGAAGAGGAAGATAAATGAGCGGTTCTTATTTGAACATTAATATTGATGAACACTCATTTGTGATATTTTAATCTGCATATAAATTATATTGTTAATATTGAGAAACCCAAGTGGTGATTTTAATAGGTGATCATTTTGAGGACAAGGGTACGCATGATACTAAGATGAGCCGTAACTTGCACTAAAAAGCCATGTATTACCATATCTTTGACTAACTTACAGAATCTTCATTTTTCTTTATTTAATTATTAAACAACACATATTATCTGACTTGCACACAGTTGGAAACTTCTGAATAATAAGACTTGACTATGTCCTGATTTAAATGTCACTCTTTGTAGTTAACATACAGAAGTCATTATAAACTAGATTAAAAGGGAAGACAAAGCTGGGAATTAATATCTTTGCTCAGACCACCCAAACATCCCACAGTCTGAAGTTACATAAGCTTTCATCTGCACACCAAAGCTGTATTTAATATTCACCTAGATTCCACCTTCAGTCAAAGCTATGAGGTGGCGCTGCACCAGAGCTGAGCTGAAGCAGCTGAATCTAAACCGGCCACATTTCTTCTTTCTCTCTGTGAATATTTATTAAACCAGTATCAACACAAGCTGGGTCTGTCTGTCTAGTCTAGAGGCCTGTGGTAGACTCTCTGAAAGCACATAGGTACCCAGTATAATACATAGTAGTTGGTTCATCTAGACCAAACTGTGGTGAAGCGGTGCGTATTTATACTTGTATGGAACCTACATGGAAGAGGGGCTGCTAGGACCTGTGGTGGCTTTCTGTTTTACACTTTTCCCTCCTTGTTTCGGATCTATCCTGTCTGCTGCAAAAACTCATCCATAAAAACTCCATAGAAAAAAACAAAATTAAATCTTCCTATTATAACTTTTTATCTCGATCATGAAGGAGCACCACTAATCGAGTGAAAACAGCAGCTGATGGATAAGGTCAGTAAGGATATGGTCAGAATGCTGTTTGTAGTATGTATGTCAGTTCAAATACACTTTAATCGGCTGATAACTAATCAGACAGTTACAGCTTGGTAAGGCAGATGAGGAACTCCACATAGCTAGAGGTAGTTAAAAGGATACGCGGTCTTCTTGTCATTTACAAGTTCAGTCTCTGCAATTTTACCTCCCACGGGCACTTCCTCACCTCGTGCCATCTTCTACCTTTGTGTTTCTTTGGAGATTTTTTTTCTGCGTGGAGGCTTTTAAAATATGCTCCTCTGCTCTTTGAGCTTAAAAGAAGCATGTCATTATTTGAATGTCAGTGGAGGTGGCGACAGGTCTGTGATTTAAGAAGAACAGTGTTTCACTGATTGATGTGGGCTTTCATGAGAAACCAGACACTTGTGATTAACGCACATTTAAAATGACTGTATAGGCATTAACTCTTGTATAGACTTAAATTTTTTCTTCTTTTTTTTCCCCCTTTTTTGCAATGACAGGACAGTGACTGTAAGCTGATGCCTTTTAAACAAAGCAAAAATATCATAATGCTAAGGTCTAACTATGCCGCCCGAATGATCATAAACAGAAAAACTGACTTAATTATTTCCAAAATAGTGTACATCTGAATTTTATGTCATTATTTAACTCTGCCATATGTAAAGCCCAGAATAGGTGATGCTTTGCCATATCATAGATGCAGTTTTATGGCATTGGTGCATGTTTTCTCAAATATTTCCTGATATAAAATGTGGTGTTTTTTGTTTTTGTTTTTTTGTTTGTTTGTTTTGGGGTTTTTTTCTCATTCTGATACCTTTTTTTTTTTTTTTTAAGGTGAATTTTGGGTGCTTTCATATAGTTTGCCCAGCCGAGGATGTTCAGGCTCCATATATATATATATATACACATACCTACCTTATAATTCGCCATAGACATGCATACCAAATGACTGAAAGTAAAGGGTAATTTACAAATAAGCTGTGAAATGTATTGGTTTAAACTTGATGATATGATGATGACGATAATGTAGTTAAACTGTGACCCTGTCAAAAATACATTTATTTTGGCCCTTAAATTTGTCTGGTTCTGACCCATCATTTTTTCAGACAGGCTTTGTTTTGCTTTCCCCTTTGTCTGTTTCACCGTTTAAGGGCTTGTATAACCCCTTTCAACATTCTTCCCCATACTTTAATCGCCAGTCAAAATACAAGCGCCCGGACCAAGTTTTAGGAGCCGTTTCCAAGTAGCAGTCTACCTTGCAAATTAGTTTCACATTGGCGATTATCTTTCTCAGATGTCAGGATGGTCAACTTTTTTTTGGAAGAAAAGAACAAAGGAGCATTGTCTATTTAGAGGATTTTATCTGATTAGTTATTTTAGTGCAGGGTTCTCAGACTTGTTGGGCAAATCCAGTAGATGGGTACTTTAACGATACCCTGCCCCTTTACTTATCCAATTGAAGATATATCTTTTCCCATTTTACCAAGTCTTCTTAATGCTGTTAAAAGAGGCCTAATCCCCATCCCACTAATTTAGTGCATATGCTCTGTATCATGCTGCCAATACAAGCAGCCAAGTGGGATCATAGGAATGTATGATTTCACTGCCTCTGTAGCATGCCAAGCATGAGCCAACTGTGCCTCAACAGTACCAACTGTTGCGAGAAATTAGGTTTTGAATTGCGATCCCTAGCTAATTATACTTTAGTAGTTGTGTGTACAATTAGCACAGTTTCTGACAGTTACTTAAGACATCTTACTTTTGCTCAGCGTCAGCCTACTAAAAGTCATTAGATTCCTGACTGTTTTACAGTCCTCAGTTATTCCTCAGTCTTTGCCTGCTATTTTAAATTTGTACTTGCCATCAGAGGTAAGCGTTCCTTGCGGTGGTGGAGGGTCAATCCCAAAAGGGCTTATTGTAGGTGGGTTGATGCGTGGTCCACGGGAGAACTCCCTGTTGTTATTGTCCCTCTGTATCTCATTGGTGAAACGGTTGTTGACTGGTATATTCTGCGGTACCACCTGCACCAGAGGGGGAACTGCAGGCAGCTCACTGCGTCCCAGCGTCCTCATACACTGCTCCTCCAGTACAGATATGAGAATGGACTGGTTGTTGACCACTCCGGCCATTGTGGCAAAACGGGCCTCTAGCTCCCTATACCTTGAAGCCAGTCGCATCATCTCTGAGGTCACATTGAGGACACGGTTCTCCAGCTGGGCGAGCTCCAAGGAGTTGTCTCTCTTCCTGATGATCTCATGTAGCAGCTGCATATATAGTTGGGTCACCCTGGAGTTCATGTTCCTGCTCTCTTTCCGCAGCAGCTTCATCTCATTCACCAAGTTACCATCCACATCTACCACCAGCTGCAGCGTCTCAATCTCACGGCGCTGTTTGTTGAGCACATCCCGCACATCTGCAATCTCCATACGGGTCACTCTTTCCTTGTCTGGCTCTGGGCCTGTGGTGCTGGCACAGATTGGACCTGATGACAGATATGATTTAAGAGATTAATAAGAAGCTGTTTTGATGTAATGGGAAGCAAAAGAGAGACTAGTTCAACCATATTGTACTAAGGGTACTTTTCGAAAAATAGCATATTTTCTACCTGTGATTCTCTGCTCAGGTACAAGGAAGGTATAAGAGCATTTTTCGGCATCAGGATCCAGAGGAGCTCTTTTACTCCTGTGGAGAGAAGGCTCTTTGGTCCTCCGGGCTTCCCTGGAGCTCCTGCAGTAACTTTCCTGCCAGAGGGAGAGGCAGAGCAAGGCGCACAGACGCCACATCAGCCCTTGCATTGCTGCTGGCTGACTGAATGGATAGATGGGCAGCTGCTGGTACTCCCTCCAGGCCTCCCTGAAAGAACACACGACCTTAGGAGTTAAGGAAACAGCTTTTTCTTTGTGTACAATGAATAAAACACCAGGACTGTTAATTGTTTGCTTTTCCAGAGCAGAGGGATATAGTATTTTGATGAAATGGTATTTGAAGCTTTTTTTTTTTTTTTCTTTCTTAAAAAAAAGATATCAGCAGACAATCTAATTGTTTAGGAAAGTATCCAGTTGAGAATTTGTCACATACTGCTCCCACAGACTGTTATTTGTGTGGAAATAGTCAAAGAGAGAACACATTTTCTGTCCAGCCAACTGGCTTACGTCTGCTTTCTGTCTTAGTTAGTTCCCCTGCTGACAGACACCCCATTATTCAGAGGTTCTCTTGGTTTCCCCCTATTAAGGAGCTATGATATCTAACTGTTGCTGATTTATCTTTATCTTCATCCTGCCCTTGAATTTAGTTTATCTTCTTTAGTCTAGGACAGAGACTTGGCAAACTCCCATCCTCCCGGCTTCTATAAGATCCTACTTAAAGATGTTTTTTTTTTTTTGTTTTGTTTTGTTTTGTTATTTTCCCCCAACTGTAGGAATCAGGAACCCTTTTTAGAAATTATGGTACTTCTCAGCAAGTTGACCACAGGAATCAACTTCCAGTTTCTGGATTGTACTGTAGATACTGGAAGCAGCAGAAAATGGATGGCAACTTCATTTATTTTTAAGTTGGGACTTGCAAAGCACAGTCTCTTCTTAGCTTCTTTTCCCCCACAACAGATACACTTTTATTGATATGACACAAAATGGCAACCTAATGTGTTACAGTTACCTGATTCTTGCTGATCGATGCTTACATGGCAGACCCACATCAAGCTAAATGTATCAACAAGCTTTTTAACAATAATGTGCTATGCTGGAGATGTCATCTGCTACAGACATGGGTCGTTTGAGAACAGAGCAGTATAATCTGCTCCATTGTTATCGTATCGTTACCGTATTTGTCTCACCTGTCCTCCAGTGTGATTTTCAAGTGACAGTAATGAGACAGATTTTATCCGTAGCTGAGCATTTTTCAGTTCTTAGCAACAGGAAACGGTGGTTAGCATGCAGCACAGGCTGCTAAAAAGCACCTCACTAAGCTTCTGGCATTTTTTAGCATAGCGTAAAAACCTTTTGCATACAATTGAGGGAGTACTCCAGCCTTAAGAGGGTGTAAAATGTTGTGGCCATGCACCTCAGTAGGAAATTCAGTGCCACTTGGCTGTATAGTTTTTTTATTTTTATTTATTTTATTTTTTTTTAGATATAAAGTCTAGTCCACGTTGTTCCACCATGACATTAAAATATAAATACCTGGCTTCTGACTTGCTACTTCCACAGCTTAGATATAATGTTACTGTCCTTTGTAACTAGGTTGGCTACTTGCACTGGCCTCACCTGAAACACACCAACCACAAATTGACCCTAATGCAGTTTCCTTGACACAGTTAAACATGCCAGCACAGGTGTTGGGTAAGAGGTACTATTTATATTTTATTTAAATTATATTTTCCAAACATGCATGCAGGACAGTCACTAATGGATGTGAGATTAAGTCAGAAATCAATCAAAAATATGTGCAAAGCTGTTTCCCCTTGTGATTTTTTTTTTGTTCTGTTTCTCATCAGCATACAAACACAAAAAGCGCTCTCAGTCTCATGTACTGCTCAATTTAACACCCGACCTGGTCCTATGCAAGGCCAAGACTTTCTATCCCTCCTAATCCCCTCCATCACTCTTCACAGTCAGTCTTTTCTCTATGCCACATCATTATGGCCTACTCTCCAGCCTGAAACTCAGGCGCTGTGTGTCTCCCATATGACGCCATTGTGGTTCTTCAGGAATTCTGGCAATTATGTCACTTGGAACAATGTTGAAAGGGGGCAGAATTACAGTTAGTACTCTAGATCTGCAGGGTGTATGTGTGCGTGTGTACCTTTTTAATGGTATGTTTAAGTTTGTGTGTCTGTCTGTATGATTGAATACTCTGTGTGCATGACTACTCAGAGATGTTATTCATTTTCATGGTTGTATGTTTTTCCAGCAGCTTGTGTGTCTGACAGCGTAACCAGGTACTGTATCCTTGCTGACCTTGGTGAGAGCTGCTAATGTCTTTACCAGCAGCATCAGCACTATCAGTCTTCAAGTGTCTTCTCTTCTAAACTGTGGCTGACTTTTTAAACTTATCAGTTCCAGAAAGTCTTCATATTCATAAAGCGTACGAGGCATGAACAGAACTGTAACATCACAGCTCATCTATCAGTTATTGCCTGCCTTAGCACCTACCTACAGTCCCTTTCTTCTATCCCTTTGCTCTCTCAGCTCCTACCTTCATTTTATTTCCTTCTATGTGGTGGTTCTGAGTATGAGGGGCCTAGTCTCTTTTCATGGAAACGTAGCATATCAAAGACATTCCAGGAGATGTTGAGAGGTCAGTAGTGTGTTGTAAAGGTACAACATTGACAGTGTTTCACCAGAACAAGCAGAGTGCCCTTTTGAGTAAGAAGGAGAAAAAAAACATCTAAATTGGTTCAGGCCTGTAAGGGTTGTTAAAAGAAAAACACAAAGCTCACCTGTGTTTAAAGAACATCTGGTAACGTATCTTTTTATACTTGTGCAGTAGTACACATCTGTCCATATATGCATGAGTTCACACTCCTTGATTTCTCCTCAGGCTCTGCATTGTGTATAAAAGATGGATGCAGCCATCAGGACATTAACATTGTGTTTTTTGGAGTCAGGAAGCAAGAATGTGTAGTACCAAGTTAGCTTAAGGTCACAAACTTGATGTGCAAGTTGTAGGCTGCAAGTATTATTTCACTTAGAATGTACTGTCAGGTGGTTGAGAAACAGTAGGAGGTTAAAGATGGAAGAAAGTAATGGTGGTAGAAAATGGGTCATGGCCCCTCTTTGCCTTTCAGGTCAGTCATCGTGAACGTAACCTGAGGCAAATCCTCTCATACATAAACTACTCTCATTCCTTTTTATTCTTAACAGAATTCTCTGGCACTTTCTTTCAATGTGAAAGCCCCATCCTCTCGACTTCCCCCCCCTTTTTTCATTGCTTTTCTTCCTCTTTGCTCCCTCTGTTTAGTGCTCCTTCCACCCTTTTCAGTTACAGTTAACTAAAAGCACATGGGAGAATTAGACTGTAAGTAGTATACCAAATAAGAAACATTTAAACCAATTTTCTACTTTAATATGAATAGGATTTATTTTTTTGTTGGTGCTGCTTTACTAGCAAAAAATTGTGTAGTCCATTTGAAACCAGTGAAGGACTGACAAACGGTCACCTCTGCATGCCTTTTCTTTTTTCCTCCATCTTTTTGGCAGTAGTATGATCTCATGCACCTCTGTCATGCAGGGTATGCACTTCCTTATCTATCTTACAGTATCTCACTCCCCTGTCGGCATGTCTCTTTTTGTATGCCCCTGTCTGTGCTGTGGGTTAATTTATTTTCAATCCACAGTCATTCCACTGTATGAACCATTACACTATTATAAATGCAAATTCTGCACTTCAGCTGTAGTGGCACTATATTTTGTTTTATGTTTTTTAGTCATTTTGTAAATGATAAAAAAAACATAAAGGGGTTCACCGCACTTGCCCATATATGAAAAAAACAAAAACTATACAAAAACAAAATTACGAATTACAAAATGAGAATTGGCGCCATGCTGAATTAACTGCATTTCAAATTGGTCTTGGCTTACTACATTTACATTGACAGCACAATGACAGCCAGTTTCCTCTGGAGAGAAACTGGCTTTCGTCTACCTTTAGATTGTTCGTGTAGAGGCTGATGTTATAATTATATTATCATTGTTGTAAGAGAGGAAATGATCAGAGAAGTCATTAAGTAAGACATCTGTTTACTTTACTCCTGGCAGGGAAAAATTAGCTTGTAATATTCAGATAGACAGCATAATGATTGTTGAGGCTGACTTCACAGAGATGGCCATATGGCAGGCACTCTTATAACCTTGGGTTTCACCGTGCATAATTGCAAAAAACATATATTCATTTGTCACCTAAAGAAAACTATTACAAATATTTATTATAAACTGCCTGCATGGAGATTGTCATACACCTGTAACCAGACACCTACAGGTGTATGACAATCTCCATGCAGGCAGTTTATAATAAATATTTGTAATAGTGTGTACTTTAGAAGGAATGCCAAAAAGACAAGTGATAAATTAAAAGAAAGATCTGAACAACTGCGTGGAGAAACTTAGATGTGAAATTACAAGTGTGCTGTTTGTTAGGCTGTTTACACACAGTCTTGCTCTATATTATGTCCAGAAATTCTGAGAAGAGCCAGTTGATTGTGATTTCATGTGAAGATGGCGGACCTGATCCAGATGTCTGCTCAAGTGGTTACATAAGTAGTTTAACTGTAGTCACAGCCAGTGGAGAAGTACATGTTCCATAAACCAGGAGAAAAGTATAGGCCTAAGTGCTTGAACCTTGCAGTGAGGAGATGTTTGGGTTTACTTGTTTCCTTAGAGCACCAAAGTATGTATGCAAGTATGAGTATAAGATTGATGTAAACCATGCTGTGGCCTTAGAGGCCAACGGGTTACGCAGCGGTATTAAAAGTCTATACAAGGGGATAACTATGAAGGTAATGATGTTTATCCCTCATTTAATGTTTCATAGAGTTGGAGAATTAAATCTGTGGTGCCTTTAAAGCTGTGTTGGTGGCACATGGGAGCTTAATACCTTAATGAGAAACTTTATATTTGTTTTTGCTTCAGTTTGTAACCTCCTGTACATATGTATAATATCAGTCTGCAGCATGTTTGTTTCAGCGCCCACGGTGGGTTTCTAATGTGTCAGTCTCTCACTTGATGGATTGCAGTCCAGCCAGTGGGAGAGAATGACTTGGATAGAATTTATTTATATTTTCAAAGTCAATGTTTTTTCCCAGCCTCCAAAATCCTCTGCTTCCACTCCCTCATCTGGTCCTCAGACTTTCCCACAATAAGTCCAAAATACCTCCAAACACCTCATCACTGGTTCCAAAAAGAAGGGAACGTGAAAACAAAATAGGGAAAATAGGGATGAGTGAAGGAAATAAGTTTATTCTCATTCAAGGAACAACGTGGAAACAGCAACAACAACAGCAGCAGCTTTTTTTCTGTTCATGACATCAGACAGCTGAGTTACATGAGTAACTCAAAGTCAAACTTTTCCTGCGCTTGCTGAAACAATAGGTTACAGAAGTGTACGCAGAACGGCCAACAAAGAAACGATCTAACTTGCTTTTGATGAAGGATAGAATGAAAATGTGAGTAAATAAAAGGCTTTGGGAGGATAACTCAGCATGAGTGGGGATGTAGTAAAAGCGCTGACATTATGAAGCAGTTAATGAGAAGAAAAACAAACCAAAAAAACCCCCAGCATTCACACAGGAGTGCTAAAAACACAAAACTCGTAAAAGCCTCATCAAAACTGAAGAAACTTTAAATGCCGCTTCTAAAATGGAATACAAATTACATTGCGGTACAGTAAGTAATGGGAATGTTTTATATCAGTTCATGGTGTAAAACTAAAAGGGAAATGAGGGCAGATGCAAAGAATTACAGTAGGATTTTCTTTTTATTAGAAAACCTGAGCCACAAACGGATACTGGAGGTTTTTACTGGAACTTAAGGCAATCACTAAACATAACTTGAATATTAAGTTGATGGTGGCCTGTATTTTTAATAAAACCAACCCTTACTAACAAGTTATTTCAACCTCCTGCTTTTCTAGCTACTAAACTGTCGTCCTTGATGATGCTACCTGAGGCCCTACGGGCCCCCCCATCTGTTTTCCTTCTTCTGTAGGGGAAACTCTATAAACATGTGGGCTGAGACTGTTGTTGGGGTCAGAGGTCTATTTGTAGATTAGGGTACAGTCCCACCCTTCCTCTACTTTGCCCCCACCCACTCATCCGCCCGAAATCAATTGGTCTTTGTGGAAAGCGGGTTTCCCGTCTTACTCTGCGTTCATAACATGCACTTAAATGCACAGAAACTCAGGGTCATCCTTTTGTCTGTGCTGTGCTTAATGTAATGACTGAGATTTCCAACACTGTCATTATTACATGACACTCTTCCTCTTGCTTCCCCTCCTATAGAATAGACGACACACACACACATCTTTGGCATTATTCATTTTTGTGCATGAAAAAACCAACTGATGACACCATAAACTTGCATCTTCCTTTGTATAGTGTATTTTTCTCAGTCAGACGTGGCTAATTTGTCTTCTCAATGGGTCACGTGAGAAACTGGGACTGTTCTGTGTGTGCTCCACCGATAGGTTGGTATTAATTTTGTGTCTTTTATGTTTATTGATGTAACCCTCCACAACAATCCCAGTTTCTTGGTGAAAATTAATTTAAAATTAACCTAGCTAGGTTGATAGATTAGCTGTAGCTTCACCTTGGCGTGCTCTTTGGTTGATAACTGATAAATAAATGAATATCTGGATTGCTGCTTCAGGTTTTGTGCAGCAAAAATTACTTTCAGGAAGGTCAGGCGATCCAGGAGAGCAAGGAGGGGGGAAAATATTTTTTAAAAAAAGAATTTATATGAATGTTTGTTTGGCTGGATGGTTTAAAATTTCTGATTTAGTACATTCTTTGGCCACTCGTGCATACTTTTCCTTGGTTTTTATTTCTCTTCTGAGTCACACCTAGCCTTAAACTCAAACCTCAGACTTCACATGCTTTCTATTAGCTAAATCAACAAGGAAGAACACATAAATTTGCACACTGCATTACACGCTTGTTGTCCACTGGCTCTACTTAGTTACATGCCTCCACTTCACCCGTCTATTTACCCTGACCTCCTGGCTGACCTCTTCCTCCCTACGGTGACCAGTCTGTTCAGCTGTGTCCAAGCTCTCATTAATGAGCTTCACAGTTCAAACAAACTTTCCTGTGACTATCCTTGACTTTATCCTCCACTAGTTTTTGTATGTCTTTATAAAGTCTAAAAGTTTGTGTGGCTCATAATGTCGGTTTGAGTTTTAAGAGATATGTAATGTGTCAGAGTTGTTGTTCTGTGGTTGGGTTTAACATGTGCACACAGTAGTGCAGGAGCAGTGTTTTTGGATAAGACTTTATCCAGGATGTTATCTTTGTCCGCTTCTCTAATTGGCTGCGTTTTGCAGATAAAATCAGTTGAGACTAGCATTGACACGGGTTAAAAATGCAAGATACGATTGGATGCATGCCTGCTGCCCAAAAACCGCAGCTGTTTGTTGGTGCTGGCTGGGTGAGTTATGAGTCCCGTGCTGAGTTACAGCATAGTCTATGAAGGGACTGGTGGGGAGGGCTGCAGGTAACTGACTCTGATGGGCCACGCACTGCCTGACTGGCTTGTCATGGGACTTTTGCAAATTTTAAATAGAAAAGACATCAAACAGATGTTCTGCTGTGATTTAAAACTCTTAAGGTGAAGGCTATGAGTATGGTTAGTTTATGCGTGGATTGTAAGTAATGACCCGTTTTTAAAGCCTGTCCTTCGTGCAGTCACGGTTCAGGTAGAGCCGAATGCTGGTGCTTCAGCACGGAATGTTCTGGATATTTCTCAGACAGCTGTTCCTGCCTCCCCTTTATCTTTTTTATCTTTTTTTTTTCTCCCACTTATTTTTCCAGCCTGAATTATTAGAGGTATCGATATTATGATTTATTACTCTAAGCGGAAAAATGCTCGTGCAGTGTTTTCTTTCCTTTTCGCCATCGCTCATTTTGCTTTTTACTTCAAACACTGGCTTTTTGAAGGTCTGCGTGTCTCTCACGGACCTTTACAGCATTCACAGATGTGGCTTTGTAGCGAGCAGAATGTTTCCACAGATACCACCAACAGACCAGGACGTAAGCAAAAACATTTGAAGATAATTGTGAGTTGCTGATATGGAAGAGCACCATATTGATGTTATTAGTGTTCAAAGCTTTTGCCATCATGACAAGGTTGGGACTGAAGTGTCTTATGTCCATGGGGTGTATTTGATAGAGGATGTGGTTAAGGTTGGCTTACACTGCATTTTTATCTTTTCCCTTAACACGACCCTGAACGGGGAGCTTATAAACTGTCATAGAATCTGCTCACTTTTAAGCCTTCCAAAAAGGGGCTGTGAGGTGAGATGAGATCTCACCACGTCTGAATGTACAGATGGAACTTATTGGCCTAATCCCGATTTCCACCAGGTTAACTCGGCTACATCCCCGTACCCCTGTTAGCAGCCAGGTTCAGACTGTATTAGGAAACCAAAAGCCAAGAAAAAATAAACAGGCCTAGGAGCAGAGCTCAAATCTCTCCATCTGAGCTGATCACTCTCCCTCAAGTGTTTTGCTGGAATGTCCCAGTTTTCTTTTTTTTGTCTTCTCTCTGGCTTTTTCTTTCTCCTCAGGTAAGGTTTAATGTCATTTTCAGAGCAACTTTAAGATCTTGGATGTTTCTCCATTCTCACATCTAGATGAAACAACTCATTGACTGTATATTTTTTAAAATCATTTTACATAACTGATGTAAATCATGGCCCTGCACACCAGAAAAAGTTGTACTTTCTGAATTCAGTTGTTTTTGCCCTTCCTTAATACAACTAGGATCATAAATTCATAAATTCTCCAGATTTCTTTGTTGGCCTCATATACATTACATATGTTAAATGTATACACGATACACTTCTCAGTATGCTGTACACAGTATTTCTCAGTCAGACTCCAGGGGATAGCCAAAGAAGCGTTGCTAAATGTTTCTGTCTGCAGATGTAACCTCCAGTCACGAAACGTCCTAACCTCTCCAACCTCTCAGCCAGAGCTCTCACAGCTGCCCAGACACACACAAAACACCATCTTGCTGACAGACACACACACTCACTGATTCCAAAATCAAAATTGAAAACAGAATAAAACTCGAGCAGCGTTTACCTTTTTGTTACCAGTAGTGAGATGGATGTTTTCCTGCAGTTATGGTGTCACGTGTATATTATATTCTGTCTTCACCGGGCTGCAGTGCGCAGGACTCATGTCTCTGTCTCTCTCTTTGTCCAAGTCTTCAGAGGTTCTCTCCTCTACTCACTCCTCCTGTTCTGTAGCAATAAATCACAATGCAAGGCTTTAGTCAAGGCCCTACTTCCCGAAGCTCCCTGTGAACTTTCCTGGTGCTCAGACTGGGGTATGGTTCAAAAGCCGGCCACTTCAACAGACTGAGCTCTCACCACTGATGCCTTGAGTTTTTCACAAAGCATGGGGGAGACTAGAAGAGGGAGGGGAAGAAGGAAGAGAAGGGAGGAGAAGGGGGATGAGGGTGTGGGTGTTGAAGATTGCTTTTTTTTTTTTTTTTTTTTTTTTTTTTCTTTCCTCCCTCCTTTATTTTATTTATTTATTTATTTTTTAGTCGCCCAGCCTACCTCTGATGTCATAAGTGATAAAGAAAAGAAAAGACTGAAAAAGAAAATGGCAGAGCTGCTGATTAAATGTCCCATCCTTAACAATGACCTGTGTGGTTTTTGTATAAGGGAGCAAAGAGACAAGGCCTGTTTGAATTCAGGTGTTTTGCTGAGTCCAGGACTGCTTTGACCTCTTCATCCTTAATTACAGCTTGAAGTTCCCCTCCTTTTGCTTTTCCCTGTAGCAACGAGAAAAGCTGATTGTAATGCTGCTGGGGTTTCGGAGCTTCTTCCTGTAGAGAACAGCTGGATGTGAGAGTCGGAGACCAAAGCAGGCAGATAGAAATGATTCGTGGCACTACTGGTGCAAAATGATCACTCCAGGTTTACTCTAAGTTTATTTGGACTTAACTTGCTTTTTGTCACCATTGTGATTTACTTGAATGTGTTATTCATACATGTTTAAGCTGTAATGTTTAAAAGATCTTACTTGACCATTTTGGAAGAATTTTCTCCCTGATTTGTGATTGAATTTCTGCCTTCTTGCCATGACTATTTATTTCTTTCCATCTCGTACAAGTTTTGCTGCAAGTAAACATATACAAAGTGCCTGTGTATGCAAACCACAGCTTCTCTACTCATGCTTCTGTCTGCGTGTTCCAGGCAGTATGGATTTGTGCATGACTAACCGCCGTTATCCCTGACATACTCTCAGACAAGAAGCTATAGCGGTTAAGCCTTTAGGATTTCTCTCTTCCTCCTCTTCTCCCCAACTCACTGCTGAGTTGAAAAGCACTTGTAAACTTTTTCTTCTGTTCTCACCCTTTCCCTCTAATTCTAATCAGCTGTGTGTGTGTGTTATCCCAAAAACAAAGTGTGACCTCCTTTATCTGTTGGATCTCCTCCTGCCGTTGTGTGTTTAGGGTCTCTGTCAGCAGTGCTGTGTGTATTACACCATTTTCCATGGAGGGGAGGGTTGTGGGTGTCATGTAGTCTGCTGTGTGATAAGTTCTCTTTCATCTGCACCCAATCTCGACCCTGGCGTGTCCAAAAAAAAAAACATTCTGCAAGAAAAATGAAAAGAAGAGGGGACTGTAAGGAAATGCGCACCATCAGTTCAACTTGTTAATAACTCTCTTCAGATTGATGGCAAGCTGCTTCTGGGTTTGTCTTTTAATGTTAATATTTATTTAATGAGAGTAAGAATCTCAGCCAGAAATAGGCACTGAGAGTTTGGTGGGAGAGAGATGGCCATGATTTGGAAAGGCTAAAGAGAAGATCTACTCGGAGCACTTGTTCAGATCCACTGGGGAAAAAAAATCAGAGGGAAAAAGTATTTTTGAAGCTTGAGCAAAGTATATGCAAATTAGGTTTTGCAGGGTTTTTATTCCTGTCTGTTTTTGCCATATCAAACAAGCAGTGTGCAATTACCAGCTGAATGTGACTCCAAGAACCCCACAGCTGCATGACACTTGCATCATGCACCCAAGGAAATCTGGCTCTGTTGCAGTGTCCAGCCTTGTTTGTGTCTACATGTTTGCTTTCTAATGAGCTGAGCTCTGCGTTCGGTCAGGAAAACTCCCTGTGTTCTCCACTGAGGGTTAAAATAACACCTCCAACAGATGGACGCTGTCCTCGTTTGGCTTGCAGGGGGCTCTTGGATCGCTGAAGGATGAGTGCATGAGGGAGTTGTGCTCTGATTCTCTTAATTTAACAGACATCTCTTTCTATCTGCTTTTTCCTCCCTTTTTAGGAATGTACCTTTCTGATCTGACATATATAGATTCAGCCTACCCCTCCACGGGCAGCATACTGGAGAACGAACAGAGATCAAACCTGATGAATAACATTCTCAGAATCATATCGGACCTGCAGAGATCCTGTACCTACGGTGAGACTTCAACAGATACATGCCTATGCTGGTGTAGTATGTATATTTATGTGTATGTTTGCAGATTGTTTTTCACTGTGGTTACATTTGGGGTGGTTGCATCAAAAACCAGCGTTGGATAAATAAAGCAAGACTTGTCCGGCATGGGTAGGGTTTGTCCCATCCGGTGACTGTTCGTCTGCCTGCAGAGGGCACCGTTGTCAGATGGAGGCAGTGTACAAAGTGTCTGGTACATGCCACTCTTGCTTGTGCTGTTGTTGGTCCATCAGCCAGCCGCAGAAAGCACAAAAGTTATAACGTACGAAGAGCTGAAGTGAAACTGATTGTTCCCTCTCTCCAGCCCTCTTTTCAACCAATTAACATTCGGCACACGCTTACGTCATCAACTTTAAGCGATACGCAGTCTGAATTCCCATCCCCGAGCGTGTCTGGGATAGGTGAAAACCCTGTCCAACCAGAAACTCGTATGTGGACCGGCACATTTGCAGCACCAAAAATCCCACCATAAGGCTTTATTCAAACTGTTATTCACTAAAAGTGGAGCAGGAAGTGAGTCATTTGAATTAGTACAAATATTTGCTTAAAATTGGCTAATACCCTTCGAGGAAGATTCTACATAGAGTGGGTTTAAAAGTCCTCCAGCACACAACCACAGCTTACTGGAAAACGGTTGTTTTTCATGTTCTTTAAAAATATGCAGATGTTTCAAATAGGTGTTGGTCATTTAAGTACTTAAAACTAAGACACAGCTATTTCCTAGCTACACTCAGGCGGCTGCTGCTCTGGAGCTGTGTTTGGTTTAAAGTACTAATGTTATCCTTTTTCCAGACCCTTATTCTAGCCAACGTAAAGTATGCTGGCAGCTTGTGTTACACAGGCTCACATGTACACATGTGTTTTTAATTTCATGTCTGCCTGTATCTTCTCTTTCTCAGATATACCAGTGTTGCCTCATATACAGAAGTATCTCAACTCAGTCAGGTATATTGAGGAGTTGCAGAAGTTTGTGGAGGATGACAATTACAAGTAAGAAGCAAACAAACAAAGCTTTTGCATTATAGTTATGATTTCTTGCCAAGGTGATAAAGAGAGATGTTTTTGCTGTTAATTGTACTGCTTGCTTGTTTCTTTTCATCATGATGAATTTACAGAAGAGTATTGTAGGGTACTGAAATTGATTTTTTTCAATTGATTTATGCTGCATTTTTTTTCTTTAGATTGTCACAGAAGATTGAGCCAGGCACCAGCACACCACGAGCCAACGCCTCCAAAGAGGATCTTGTCGGTGAGTTTAGTCTCACTTAATCTGAACTGAATGTCCAAGTAGTTTCAAATTTGCACATTAGTATATCAGTTATAACAAAAATTATAGTTTTTGTTTTATTTTCAAATTAAATGACACATTTGTCCAATGTTGTTAAAAAGTAACATGTTTTAATTGATTGATCCTGTTATACTGTCATTAATGTCTTTATTCGCAAAGATTGTTTTCGATGTCACTGTGCATTTCAATGTCCTACATTTTTCACTTAAAGTGGAATTTAAAAGTTCTTTAAAATAATAAGAATAATAAAGAATTAACTTGTTTTTTTTTCTGTACACACCATAAACATGACATCTCTATTCTTCTGTTGTGGTTTTACTCTGTTTACAGGTCAGGAAGCGTCAGCATCTCCTCTCTGTGGACGTAAATGTGCGGTAGCACCAGACGGAACCAAAGTCCCAGCAACACCTCCATCCCCCAGGAACCTTCTGCCCTACGGACACAGGAAGTGCCACAGTCTGGGCTACAAGTCAGTTTCTATTGTTAATCTTTTATAAGAAATAATTTTCATATGTATGTCCTATAGTTTAAAAAATATACACACACACACATACACACTGGTGCTACTCTGTCTGCTTTGTTGTGTCTCCACAGCTTTATCCATAAGACAAATACAGTAGAGTTTAAAAGTGCTACATTTCCCAATGCTGGCTCTCGCCATCTGTTGGATGACAGCGTGATGGAAAGCCACAGTCCTACCAGGGGACAAGCAGAGAGCTCGACTCTGTCCAGTGGCATTTCACTTGGTAAAACTTAAACCTCTACAGTTATGAAGTAGAGTTTTTATGTTCAGTGGATGTTTTTATGATGTTTTTTATATGTATACAGGGAGCAGTGAGGGCTCGGAGCTCAGCGAAGAGATGTCTTGGCCAGCTTTTGAGAGGTAAAGCTAATGCATCTATGTCTTCACTGTTTTTTCATCATAACCACATGCAAAAATCAGATTGAAGGGAAAAAAAAAATCCCCAGCCTGGATGTGATCATCTAAATTTTAAAGCTCTGGCTTCAAGGCACATTTATGCAAAACGATCTGCCATTGAAACCCTCTCACACGCGCCATGCTTTTAGCCTTGCAGCCATGGCAGTCATGCCTCATCCGTCCACTGCTGCGCTTTGCCTTTAGCAAAGATGTAAAGGTGCTTCTGCTTCTCCAGCAGCCTGAAATGTATTAACTGCTTTAACATTTAAGTCTAGCAGCCCCCGTGCCAACCTGTGTCTGGAGCAAAACTATGAGGAAAAAATGCTCAGCTGAAGAATCTACTTGCTTGAAAATCATCTTAACCTCTTTTAAAGCACTGTTCCTTTTTTTTAAAGTTTTGAGTAACCCAAAAAACACATCCATCGATAACTCCTCTAACCAAATAACTGCTCCTCATCTTTCCCTAATCCATGCTATTTAAATAAGGCAAAAAAAAAAAAAAACAGTGGGGGGAAAAAGAGAGCCACACAGCCTTAACAGTATCCCGTGCCCCCTATTTTGTCCTATCCTATCTTATGCTATTCTGAACAGGACTCGGTTCTATCACTCTCTGGGCCCAGTGACCCGTGTGGCCCGCATCCCCTACAAAGGCGTCTTGAGGCCCAGCAGGTACACCCATCTCGACCGGAACAAACTTGATCTGAGCCAAAGCCTCTCTTGCCCTCACTTTCCACCCTTGAGTCCCTGCCAGGGGCTGCTGTGTGCTGGTGCTTAGTGTGTGTACTGCTGGGGTAATCTTGTAGTTTGAAATAAGAGTGTATGTGCTGGTGAAATCACATATCTGGTGAAGGGAAAAGGATTCTTATGGTTCTTTATCTTTTGCTGCCTTCTCGAATTTCTTGCATGCCTGTCTCATTCTCAGACTTATTGAGGTTGAAGTCAAGGTATTGGAGTCTGCACGTCAGCCAGCTAAAGCTACAAGCGTTGACTTAACAGACAAGAAATCTGAGGATGAATCTTACTGCACCTTATTAAAACCTTTAAAAAAATCTATATTATCATATGCTTCAGATATCATCTTTCCAGATCCTGAGATTATAGTCAAAATAGACTTCTTTTTGTGATTAGTTTCCAAAGTATTTCACAGCTTGGAGGTAAAAGCAAATTTCCAAAGTCACAGTGCTGTCGCTGGAAAGAAACTGTTAAATCCTCATTCCTATAGTCAAGAGAAGCAGACTATTCAGGAGCATTAACGTCCAGTTGTCATGGACATTGCATATTAGGCATCTCTTGCGGTTAGGGATTCTCTCTCTCTCTGTCCCCCCCCCCCCCCCCCCCCCCCCCCAAAAAAAAAAAAAAACCAGGCTTCGCTACACTCCTGCACTGAGCTTCCTACTCTGATCCTCCAGACAGACACAATCTGCACACCGCTTTTCCCGTCTTTGCTCTTCTTTTTTGTGATAGCAGTGTTGAGATTTATATCTTTGAAATTCATTTTTGTCAAAACAAAATGGGGGCTACTTAGGCAGAAAGCAGGGGTAAAGGTAGCTTTGCAGATTGCATCTGGCTGTACTATTAGTTTATCTCTAAATCTATATGGTGTGCATGGAAATATGCATGTTCTTTTTCTTGTATGCATGTTTTTATATTTAAGGGGTAATGTTTGTCTTTGTCCCATTGCAGCTCAGCTGAGTCAGAGGAACTTGCAGTTCACTTGTACCCTGGAGCAGTCACAGTGCAAGGAGTGTTAAGGCGAAAGACTGTGCTCAAGGAGGGCAAGAAACCAACTGTGAGAATACACACTCACACATTTGTCTAGATAAGCAGACGCGCACGTGCCTTCATGTGCTGCCCATACCTTCATGTACTCCTAAGCAGGAGCACATGGGACATATATACTGTCAATCACAGATGGGACCTCAGAGGCTTCTTAACCTGCAGAATATCTTTCTCTGTCTGTTCCACATGTTTTCTCATTAACCTCACCCTCCCGACCCTGTGACACTAAGATTACCCCCTTATGTTTCTGCTGGAAATAAATGTGGAGCTTTATATGAACTTAAAATAACTAAAGACTGTCATACGTAGTGATGATGGTTTAAAGTCTGGCGCTCCACACCTGCCGTGTTAATTAATGGCTTCACTTGATCCCATTTTCTTTCATGCGTTTTCTCCTTATTTCGTTTCTATTAATTTTAAGTCTTTTTGTAGTTTGCAGAACAAGCTCCTTAGATTGCATGTTGAGTCTTTCACAAGCACAAGAAAGGATTTTTTTTTTTTTTTTTATTCAAATATGTTTTATATTTTAAGGTTCTGTTAGCTTTGATAACAGCGTTGCACAATATTGGCAACATCTTTACCAGCGTCATGAGGTCATCACCTGAAATGCTTGTTCAAGGAGTTCCCACATATGCTGAGCACTTGTCAGCTGCTTTTCCTTTTGTAGTCCATCTCATCCCAGTTTGGCATTCGTGGGTGAATGTAACCCTTACAAAGCCCAAAGGTATGTTTTGACTCACCAGAAAAGCCCCCAACCCACCTATCAACACCATCAAAGCTGCTCATCGGTTCTTCACAGTGGGAACCACACATGGAAATGCCATCCATTCCCCCTTCTCCGCATCTCAGAAAAAGCTTAACAGCTGGACCCAAAAGTCTAAAATCGTAACCTCTTGGGCCAAACAGATTTCCACGAGTCTAATGTCCATTCCCAGTATTTGGGATCTGGAGACTTGGTTGGGTCAGTGCCTTTGGCTCTGTATCGTTTTTCTTGAGCCATTCCTGTGTATTGTCCAGCTAGCAGAGGTTGTTGCCATTTTGGAGGTGTGATTAGTTTATAAGAGTTTTTTAGCTTCTTAGTTTAAGTCCGTGTGAATGGCAAGCATCAGATTACATTGTAAAAGATGATAAGTGTCATTTGCTTTCGTGCCTGTGGCTTTAATATAGAGTCTGTTACCATGTTAGTGTCACTCTATGTAGTTTTTCATTGACTTAATGCGGTTGAATCAGAGTGTGTGATCAGATTTCAATTTGTGCCTCTAGGTGGCATCTTGGACCAAATACTGGGTTGCTCTGTGTGGAACCCAACTCTACTACTACCCTGCCAAATCCTTGAAGGCCACTGAGAGAAAACATGTAAGACACACAAGCGCACACACATACACACTCTTTAACACTCTGGTGACGCATGCATGGGCAGCGTTTTTGCAACAGGTGCTATAGAGGTGGTGTTTTCTTCGAGCAGGTGAGGACAACAGATGGAACGTAATGTAACGACACTGAGACGTCCAAACGTCTTAGATGTCCACTGTACGAACTGCAGGTGTTGATAGAAGTGAGTCGGCGTAGCAAACGACCCCAAAACACTCTGTTTTATAAGGAGACGACATATGATAGCCATTACTTACTCAGTCTTAAAAACTTTAGTCTGAAAGTCTGAAAAAAACACTTAATGATTCTTTTTCATGTGCTTTGTACTTGGTATGCACAGGGAGGGGAAAAGGGAAACGAAAACAAAGAGCTGTAAATTTTTCATGTCATGTCGACACGACATTATTCAAAAACAAGTAGGCTTGGGGTGTGTGAGTGTGTGTTTGTTTTGGTGTATAGCATCAGTTGGTTGAGAGCATTCACTGAAACTTTACAGAAGTTCAAAAGAGGCAGAGAAGCAGAAGGAAATGCAGGGAGTGTGAGTTTGAGTGTGCAAGGAAGTTTTTTTGGACCGTGGTGCAGCGGGGGTACAGACGGACAGATGGTAGCACTCATTGAATAATGAGGCCAGTGACATCACTCGCAGTCCTGTGTGTCACTCAGGCTAATGAGAACCTTGTGGAGTGCAAATGCAATGCTGGGAGTTCACACACATACACACAATGCTTGTGTTAATAATTCTTCCGCGTGTAAACAGAGAAGGTTGATTATGTTTTGGCTTTGCTTCTTACCAGTTCAAGTCCACGTCCAGCAAGATCGTGTGTGTGGTCGGTCTGATGGCTATGATGGCTGACGATCCTGAGCACCCTGACGTCTTCTTGCTGACCGACTCTGAGCATGGTGAGACTTGAACACGTGAGAGGGAGAAAGCAAAGAGGAAATGATTAATACAAGGAACAGTCCGTGTGTGAAAAGGATGCATTAAAATTGTAAAGTGGGTCAGGAGGTTTAAATTGAAGCTGAAGCTTGTCAGTTATTATTTTTGGCATCTCTTCATGCTCACCATACAGAAGGCGAAAAACCAGACCAAAATTTGTTAAGCTGTTTGTTTTTGTCAATTTTATTGTCGTTTTCATGAGGGGCCTAGTTCTTCTTTCTGAGTCTTTATCTGTTATTCTTGCTCACTTTCATGCAGTGAATGACTATAAATTTAACTTGAAGGAATCTAAATAATCAGATAACACTCATACAGTAATGACAGTTGCTTAACCATATTGAATACAAGATGTCCTGCCAACATATCCAAAGCTAAGATAAGAAATGTCATAATCTCATTGTGAAATTCAGGTGGTAACAATTTTTCTTTTCTTCAGTCATTTTGATCAAAATTTTGCACCAATGCACGCAAACATGTGGGTGGTGTCCACAATGTTGCTGAACAGCGAGGCTCTCTGTGAGCTAAAGGGGACAATTCATTTACACAGGCATTCACCTCGCAGTCCTCATTTTCTTTCTTCCAAACTACATCCGTCCAGCTTGTTGACTGAGCTGCATCTGTTAAGCTTTCAGCGTGTTTTGTAGTTTGGAAGAAAATAGTCCCACATGAAAAGTTGCATGCACTAAACACTTGAAAGTGCTTACAGAAAGGTTTGTACATTTCTGAGAGTGCACTTACCTGCAGAGTTTTTTAGATGTATCTTTTGTGCATGTAAGTCAAGTGCCATCCAGCTTCATTATATTCAAGAGAAGGAAGTAATTTTCCAAAGCCATTATGCAAAATCGAGCAGTTGACATCCAAATTATCCAGATTAGTACATATCTCTAAAGGGTGGAGGAAAAATGTTTATTATTTGTTTTTGCTATAACCTGTCACTTTAAGCCCTGCAGATTAGTCATACTTGACATCCTTAATGTTCATACACAGGTGTTAATTATGTGCATTTACACACACAAATCATCTGACTTTGTCATAGATTTTTTCACATGACTTTGCTTTGAATTTATCGGGCAGACCAAAGTCAAGTGAGGCTTTTAGTCATCTTTCCAGCTTGTTGAGAGAGCAGGTGGTTACAAGACCTGGCACCTCACTCTGTTTGTTTCCATTTCCTAGGTAACACCTACAAGTACCAGGCAGGGAACAGAATGAATGCTTTGCTCTGGTACAAACATCTGAGTGCTGCCTGTCAGAGCAATAGGCAACAGGTATGAAGACACGAATATGCACACACAGACATTCATGAGGCTGATTAACAGGTGCATTTTGTAAAATCTGACTTTTTTTCACAGGTGCCAGCCAATCTGATGTCATTTGAGTGACTTTTAGAAGTGCGGCTGAGCAAAGGAGAGAGGGATGAGGAGACAGACGAGGATGATGGGGAAGGAGTGCTGACTCAGTAATGGGAGCTTTCACTGCCATCAACCCTGACCACCGATTCTCCGATTCTTTGCCCTGGCCTCACTGCAGCCTCACCTGCCACCACTGCCTTAACCAGAGTACCCTGTGTGTGTGTGTGTTTGTATTTGACAGTGAATGCGAATCCGTGTGGATGAAAATGACTGTTTTGGATTTATTAACTACTGAACAAGGACCTGCACCACTGCTCATGTCTCCCGTTTGCTTTTGGTGTCTTCTGTTCAGCACCTTCACTGGAGCCATTTGACTTCTCCTTGCTGACAGACTGACAGGTTTTGTTTTGGTTTTTTTTGTTGTTGTTGTTGTCTTTTGGGGGGAGGACAGACCCCCCCCCCCCCCCCCCCCCCCACCTCCTTTTCACTGGGTGAACTATCCACCCCCCATGCTTGAAAGCAAGTTTTCCATCTTTTTATTCAGGTGGATACGCGATCACACAAACAAACACACTTTGTCAGACTAACTCACCGGACTTTAGACTTATTTTTACTTACTTGTTTCACACTTTAAATTGTTGGTCACTTCAATCACTTGCATTGTGGCTCGAAGTCACATGGTTATTTATATTTACCATGTGCACACATACACACACAAACAAACATATTTGATTGCATCGTTGCAAACGTAAGGGCTCTTATTCGCAATCAATTCCAGCAGAAACAATTCCTACACTTCCTGAATGTGTCTAGTTTTTATTACTGTTCAGTATGCGGTGGTATAACTGCGCTGAGTGGGAGGTTCACTTTAATCAGAGGAGTCTTGTCTGTTTTCCACAGAGGTACGATAATCCCAGAATCTAAGCTAAGACGCGTTCACGGTCGGGTAGATGAGAGTTGCTCTTTTTCCTCCAGTGCTGTCTGCTCGCTGCCACCTGACATCCGCCCAGAAAGGCGATGGTTTGTCCACCAGACACAAGCATACACAAAAACACTAAAGACTCGAAACTGTGAAAGAGTCAAAGAAAGAGAGCAACAGAAACTTGTGATACATGATTTTATCTCCTCTGGTTTAGAGTAGACACTCAAAGCTACCTGGAGCCATACAGAGTCTATTTTAAATCTTTGTTTATTATGTTTTGTTCTTTTCTGTGTTTTTTTGTTTTTGTTTTTGTTTTTTTCCTTCTTTTGGGCTGGACAGTGCAGTTCACAGTATTACCATGTAGTAGATGATTGCACAGCAACATTTTGTTTCTGTTACATTTGAATGTCTTTTTTTGCATTTATTTTGAATATTTTTTTAAGTACATGTGAATTTTAGTTTTTCTATTTTTGACCCTCATCTTCGTATCCAAGCCCAGCTTCAGAATTTTTGGAAATGGCATAAGCACCGAGGTTATAAGTAGTACAAAGCGACATTGCAACCACGTTTTTCTACTGCTTTATAAAATGAAAGACAGAGCTGCAGTGCAATTACGTGCAGCTACTGGTATGTTTCAGTTGGGAAAAACCGGGGATTTACATTTTCCGCTGTACATCCCGTATATGTCAGTATGCCACAGGCTGACTTTTGCGGTTTTTGCAAAAACATGAGTGATGGTGGTGTACACAACAGTGAGGTGCTTTTTTGCTCAGTAATAGTCAAACATCAAATTTTTCCTTTTTAATAGCTGTTTACACTGTATGTTTACACAATCCTATGCCCAGTTTCACAATCCCTTCACTGCACATACTCTATTTAATAGGAAGCCTACCGTTGTCCCATCTATTAGTGGGGCGTGTTAAACTCAGAGAAGGTTTCGGGCTGTTGATAAAGGATAATGGGGTGGACACGTTCCATACTAACGGCTTTCTAATGGGTTTTTCTTCTTCTCCAGGCTTGTGTCAGGTTCATTGAGTTTCAGTTGTTTTTGTTAAAGGAGACGTTGTAGCGGATAAACCTGTGGAAGAATGAATGAGGGAGCCAAAAACAGGCCTGTGTAATGTGACGGTGACTTAAAGTATGTGTGCGCATATGTGTGCCTGTGCATACGTCTCTATTTTTATAATAACATTGTAATTCAAGCCAGATTAGGCAATCCCTTGAGGCTGCCATCACTGCTGAGCAGTGGGGTTAACCAGCTACCTAATCGTGTGTGGCTAACTTCCAGTTCATGCAATGGCTCCATACTGAGTTGTGCTGTGCCGAAATTCTGAAGAAAAGGTGACTCACAAGGAGAGAGGAAGTGGAACTCATCTGTGTCCGCTGTTGCTGGAGCTACGCGCTGAGGAGAGACTTTGTGAAGCAACAAAATCCCAGAGTGACTTACTGTGGAGGCTAACTGATGTTTGAGTACTGCTGGTTGGCCAAAGGGACAAAAAGAGGTCTGTGAATGAAATGGATGAAATGTGAGACACAGGATGGGTGGCTGAGAGACGATTTACCTGTGTTTGTAGAAAGATGCTGGTTACTCTGTCTTAACTGACATATTCAGACAGTATGTCATTTGCAGTGCGTCAAATAAGTTTGTGCAACTATGGAAGAATTAAAGCTGTGGTCTGTGCAAAAGGAGAAAATGCATAGATGTTAAACAAAGCTCGTCTTGATGGTCAGCGACCCCATCAAATGTTTCCTTTCTTTGTATTAGCTTTATCTGATGTTAGATGAGAACGGTGGAAGAAAAAGACAAATGTTACTGTGGACATCGGAATAGAGAATGTTTTTGTTTTGTTTTGTTTTGTTAATTAATCTGGGTACAATAATCTCTTTGAGAGCAACCCAAATTATGTCAGGCATTTTTTTTCTTATGTGTGGTTTTCCTCACTGTAATCTGAGTTTACATGTTTTTTGGTTGTTGTTTTTTTTTTTTTTTTTTTTTTCCCTCTTTTCAGCATATGGTCAAAGTAATGGAAACAGGTGTTTAATTTAGAGTTGGATTTCAAGATCAACCACTACTACTTCTGTTTTTGGAGAGTGTAATATAGCCACTCTCCCTTTAAGATAATCTTTTTTTGGTTTTTATGAAGAAATTTGATGCCACGCTTGAACATTTTTGTGTCTGCATTACGAGCTTGTGTTGTTTCCTTAAAACTGACCATACTGTCTGCACATGCACAACTTGCCCTGCATTAACTGTTCCGGGCAAAGCTCATTCTAGATCTGTCTTTTTAATGGTCTCGTTGTCGAGATGGAGGGTTCGATGGGAGGATGTTTATTCTTTCGGTTGGCTGGAGAAGTGTATTCAATGTGAACCGGTGCCTCACGTGCACCAGCCAGGCATTCATTCAGCATTTACCGAGGATGGAAACGACGGCAGCCTGCATTTTAAGTCGTCAAAGCTGATGGGGGTGATGTATAAATTACCTTCACCCTTTACCTAGCTCTGTGTGTGTCTCGTCTCTGCCTGCATCGTGTCTGTGGCCAGTGCTATGACCTCTCTGAGTGATGTGCTGCCTAGTGACTGAGTAACAATAAACACTTTTTGGTTTGTTTTTTTTTAAACTTCACATCAATTTTATGCTCGTCGTTCTGTTGAAGGTTGTGTGTGACTGTGAAATGAAGCACAGATTTGTGCAGGTGAATGTGAGTCTTGGTCGTATTACATGTCACAGTGCTATTTGACAATTCCACCCACTCCTCCCTTCTCCTTTTTAAAAAAATAAAGTAAAAAAAATCTGGGACTGGTGATGAGCACAATGTCTAGTAGTATGGCTTCTTCGTAGTAGTGATGCCAACATATATTTTTTAAAGCAATCTAGATTTTTAAGTCTAACAAAATATCGAAAAACAAAATCAGAGCACTCCAGTTACTCTGTGTTGGTTATTTTTTATTCTTATTACACTTTCTTAATCATCGTTAGGTTACAGTCAGATCCACTACACTATAGATGTTGGCTTTGCATTACTAATAACGCACTGAGGTGTTAGTCATACATAAAGTATTAACTATTTTGTTTGTACTTTTAACAGTTAAAGGTGTTTTGTCTGTTGGGTACAGTTTAAATGTTTGGGGAGGGGGGGTTGTTTTGTTTTTTTACTTCTCAGGCCTCCTAATTATTCCAATAAAATGATTTAAAATAATCTCTTTTTTTATGTGGTCTGTCTTCCAAGAAAAGAAAAAACAACTTTCATAATAAAAATAAAGTTTTTGCTCAAACAATAAGAATGTGGAGGTGTTGCGTCATACGTTTACAGGTACTGGGGGCTAAATGCGTCCGTTAGTCAGCTGTCTTTAAAGGTCAAAAAGTCTGCAACACTTGTGGCATGAAGAGCAACTTTTATTGCTTGTGCAACACATTTGTCTGTGGTCTTCATCCAGGATGTTGCCGTTGAGTTTTGGCTCCTTGAGAGTTTCGCCTCTCCCCCTTGCACCTTGCAAGCAGGCTGAAGTTGTGCCAAAAGGCTTGACTCAGCTACTTTCATGAAGTGTTATATTTGTTTTCCATTATTGCTTGTGATTTTAGGTATCTGAATACCTGCGACCGTTTGTACGTCTTCCTGTTTATCACACATGCAAGAGATATAGAGAAATGTTGCCGTCAGTAACACGAGGGAGGTATTTTCCAAGATGGAAAATGAGAATGAGAGCGAGTCAAACAAAAGCACCTGCTCAAGGGGGGGGAGAGGTGACCAGGAGTCACTAAACCTATGAGCTTTTAATGGCTGTATAACAGATATTTTTCTTCAGATTTTCATCAAAGCAAAGGCAGGCTGTTGTCAGTACCCTGCCAAATCTATTTTCCTCATCAGTTTCTAATTGAAATACGGACCCCAAACTGTTCTCAAAATCTTAACTCGGTCCCCTGACAAATGCCCCCTATAGCTTTTAAGAATGGTGTCAATCTATAATAACATTAGTTCACATCTCCAAAAAAAAAGGTTTGGGGACTTTCTTTTAGTGGTTCCCAAACCTTTTGTGTGATCTCCCACTTCAGAAGTCAGCAAAAGGTCGTGTTCCACTCATAGGTTTGATCCCACACAAATCTTTATCCGTTATTAATAATATACAAGGAGCCAATCTGCATTTTACTTATGCATATGCAACACCCATGCACACACACGGTGTTTCAGTTTCTGGGGGCGGGCCCTACAGGGCAACACTGCCGCCTGGTGGCTACCTGGCTGTCATGCAGACGGAGGAAGTGTTTCGGAAGTGGACACGGCAGGGCACAGAAGGAATCGAAGAAAAGGGCGGAGGAAAGGGAGCTTCCGAGGGGGGTTAAAAAAAAAAAAGAGAAATCACCGCGACTTCTAGCACCTAGCCAATTTACTAACACCAACTTTCGTTTTGAAAGACTGAAAGGACAGCTGTGTGATACGTAATCTACAGTGAACGGCGTATGAGCATAAGGTAAGTCTGCTCGGTCTGTGCCCAGTAAACACAACAGACGACGTACTGTGTGCTACTAGCGGGCTGCTTTAGCTAACACGCACAGCAAGGTGTACAGCGGTTTGCTAAACGACTAGCTGTGTTGTCACGGATGTGAACGAGCCCGTGGTGACCTGGCAGAAATGAATAACGGGGGCAGTCTCCGGTAGAAAAGTGCCTTTCTGGTATTTTAGGTGTTTTTTATGCGGGCAGTGCTCGCCAGCCGTTTCCTCGGTGGCTGCATGAAAGAGCAATTGTATGGGAGACGCCGATGCCTGCGTGGCCAAACCCGTGTCGATAGAGCTTATTAGCCGGTGTTTTTAATGTAGCTCGTTCGTGGCCGGTTTGTTGTCATTATGTCACAGCCTGGTAACATTAACTTCGGCTCGGCAGCCACAACGAGAGCAACAGAGGCAGGTAAGTGACGGGCAGGTGAACGTGGCAGCTGGATAATTTAACTGCTGTGATCCGTAACGCCTCGTTTGTGTGTAGCTGAAGATAAAGGTTTAGGATTAGATGAACATCACTGTGGTTCAGGAAACTCTTCTCTGCGTTAAAGGCAGAGCCACTTTAATGTGTCAACCACCAGCAGCAGCAGGAGTGGACCCCCTCTGCACCACAGCAGGACGACATGTCCATCATTTCTTAAGTGAGAAAAGGCAGGTTCAATAACAACAACACCCCGCCACCACCCTATCCCCTCATCCTCGTGCAGGAGAGGAAGGGATGTGAACCACCTTGTTGTAAACGTTGGTCCCTCACCTTTAATAAAGCCCAGCTGGCAACAGCAGCTACAGTAAGTAAGCTTTGCTGCTGGCACAAAGCTTACTTTTGAATGTACGCACACATTTCCACAGACCAGACTCTGCCATCGTGATGTAGTTGCACATTCTGGACAGGTTTCAACTGTGCTGCAGTACTGGGTCATCCTCTGCCCTGGGGGGAACCGAGCCAGAGAGGCAGCGAATCAATCAGTTTTCTCTTCACATATTATTGACAGTACATCTTTCATCTCTCCCTCTCCTAGTTCTCCTGCTGTCTCCCTGCTGGTGACTGCCTGTTTGCTTAGACTGCAGCTCCAGGGAAAAGGCAGAAAAGCTCCCGTCCTTCAGACAAGTTGGTCTTACAGTGCAGGCAGGCAGGAAGGTGACTGAGCTGCAGGGGCCATGCATCAAGGGTGAGGGGTGTTCGCTGTGGGGGAGACGCACAACTACAGGCAAGGAGGAGGTCAGGGCCAGTCAGTGTGGAAATGAAGCTCAAACAGCGCATGGTGGTGCTGTGTGCCGTGCTCCTCCTGCTGGGCCTGGCCAAGATCTTCCTGCTGGATGGAGGTGAAGGAACTGCAGCTAGCCGGCGGGACCTCAGAGCGTTTCGCAAGGTCAGGATGCAAGTGGGCTGTTTCATGTTAAAGTTGCGATCAGAAGTTTCCACTCACCATAGACATGAATGCTATGGTAATTTACATTTTTTTAATATTACTACTTTCTTGGAGCGGTTGTTTTTACAGGATGGAGTGATTGTTTACCATACGTCTTTAATGACTTTAAAAAGGAACTGGATGCTCAAATCCACACACAAGTTCGAAAGCATACATACAGTGGGGCAAAAAAGTATTTAGTCAGCCACCGATTGTGCAAGTTCCCCCACCTAAAATGATGACAGAGGTCAGTAATTTGCACCAGAGGTACACTTCAACTGTGAGAGACAGAATGTGAAAAAAAAAATCCATGAATCCACATGGTAGGATTTGTAAAGAATTTATTCGTAAATCAGGGTGGAAAATAAGTATTTGGTCAATAACAAAAATACAACTCAATACTTTGTAACATAACCTTTGTTGGCAATAACAGAGGTCAAACGTTTACTATAGGTCTTTACCAGGTTTGCACACACAGTAGCTGGTATTTTGGCCCATTCCTCCATGCAGATCTTCTCGAGAGCAGTGATGTTTTGGGGCTGTCGCCGAGCAACACGGACTTTCAACTCCCGCCACAGATTTTCTATGGGGTTGAGGTCTGGAGACTGGCTAGGCCACTCCAGGACTTTCAAATGCTTCTTACGGAGCCACTCCTTTGTTGCCCGGGCGGTGTGTTTTGGATCATTGTCATGTTGGAAGACCCAGCCTCGTTTCATCTTTAAAGTTCTCACTGATGGAAGGAGGTTTTGACTCAAAATCTCACCATACATGGCCCCATTCATTCTGTCCTTAACACGGATCAGTCGTCCTGTCCCCTTGGCAGAAAAACAGCCCCATAGCATGATGTTTCCACCCCCATGCTTCACAGTAGGTATGGTGTTCTTGGGATGCAACTCAGTATTCTTCTTCCTCCAAACACGACGAGTTGAGTTTATACCAAAAAGTTCTACTTTGGTTTCATCTGACCACATGACATTCTCCCAATCCTCTGCTGTATCATCCATGTGCTCTCTGGCAAACTTCAGACGGGCCTGGACATGCACTGGCTTCAGCAGCGGAACACGTCTGGCACTGCGGGATTTGATTCCC
The DNA here is from genome assembly GCF_963969265.1 of Rhamphochromis sp. 'chilingali'. Lineage (NCBI taxonomy): Eukaryota > Metazoa > Chordata > Actinopteri > Cichliformes > Cichlidae > Rhamphochromis > Rhamphochromis sp. 'chilingali'. The sequence continues at coordinate 40,367,546 of NC_137931.1, read as the reverse complement.
TGCCGTTGTAGTGTGTTACTGATGGTGACCTTTGTTACTTTGGTCCCAGCTCTCTGCAGGTCATTCACCAGGTCCCCCCGTGTGGTTCTGGGATCTTTGCTCACCGTTCTCATGATCATTTTGACCCCACGGGATGAGATCTTGCGTGGAGCCCCAGATCGAGGGAGATTATCAGTGGTCTTGTATGTCTTCCATTTTCTGATGATTGCTCCCACAGTTGATTTTTTTCACACCAAGCTGCTTGCCTATTGTAGATTCACTCTTCCCAGTCTGGTGCAGGTCTACAATACTTTTCCTGGTGTCCTTCGAAAGCTCTTTGGTCTTGGCCATGGAGGAGTTTGGAGTCTGACTGTTTGAGGCTGTGGACAGGTGTCTTTTATACAGATGATGAGTTCAAACAGGTGCCATTCATACAGGTAACGAGTGGGGGACAGAAAAGCTTCTTACAGAAGATGTTACAGGTCTGTGAGAGCCAGAGATTTTCCTTGTTTGAGGTGACCAAATACTTATTTTCCACCCTGATTTACGAATAAATTCTTTACAAATCCTACCATGTGAATTCATGGATTTTTTTTTCACATTCTGTCTCTCACAGTTGAAGTGTACCTCTGGTGCAAATTACTGACCTCTGTCATCATTTTAAGTGGGGGGACTTGCACAATCGGTGGCTGACTAAATACTTTTTTGCCCCACTGTACAGGCTGAAATGTGTATATACATTCACTTAAATAATTAATTAGCTGGTTCTACGGTGTCTTTTAACTTGACAAGGCCAAGGCCTATAGACTGGTAGTTTCTCTTTGCCATCATAAAAAGGATTTTTTTGACAGCACTCATTGAATTGACTAATAGTCAGAACTAGGGATGGGTACCGGTGTCTGGTGCCATCATGGCACCGGTTCTGACATAAACGGTAGTAACCAGACCGAAAAGCAGCGCACATTTCGGTGCTTTATTTCGGTGCTTTTTTTTTTCCTGAGCTGTGATACACTTTAGATTCTAGCCAATCATTTTACGTTTCCGAGGATAGTAGGCGGGTCCAGGTACGTACGTTCTTTTAGAGCAGAGCTACAGATTAAAAATGCCCAAGACGAAGCGGTCAAAAGTATGGCTGTACTTCACAGCAAAATATGCAAACTCAGCAGCCTGCAACAAGTGCTTTAAGCTGATACTGTGATACTGTCAAAGGAGGTAACACCTCAAATCTGATGAAACACCTGGCGACGCATAGCGTTTTTTTTAAAAGCCGAGAAATGCGCCGTATTTGATAGCTTGCTGCGAGACCTCACACCGTGCACATCTACTGCGGGTGGGTTGCCTGTTATCGGACCTGGAGCAACATCTCCCAAAAACCCGAAGAATAGAGTCCTGGCCCCTAGCCCTGCTAGTGTAGCAGAAATGATGACGGATGATGGCAGCAGCAGCCGTTCTTCTCTGCGTGAGTAGCTTAATGTTGTTCGTGTGTAATTTACGTTGAGTAGGCTAACCACGTTATTACATTAATGCACGTAAGGTGAACTAGCAAACATCATCATAGCTACATGCGGCTGTCCTCTTGTTTGATGGCAGATACTCCCTTCACCCTGGCCAAAAAGGCTAAAATGACCAAAGAAAAAGTTGGAAAACAGTTAAACATGAGAGGTTTTTGGACAAAGTTTGTGTTTTTTCCATTGTTTAAGCACTGCTTCCAGCCAAGAGTGATACCATATATGCCCCGTAGCTGCAGAAAAGGCTAACATTGTTATCTTTTTACAAAAAAACAGCTGAGCATGGGAGGGTTTTGGACCAATTTTGTGTTCTCCATTCTTTAAGCACCGGTTTGAGCACCGTTTAAGCACCGGCACCGTTTCAAAAGTACCGGTTTGGCACCGGTATCGGATAAAACCTAAACGATACCCATCCCTAGTCAGAACACTGGAAAAGTCTGAGGAACTCAGAAGAAGAATTGAGGATTTGTGAAGTTGGGAAGGTCTTCTGGAGATTCCATGATCATCAACTGCAGGTGGATGTGCAACTAGAGGTTATTCAGGTGTATTACCACTTTGCCATCATCTGAAAGAAGACCCGAACTGTCACCTTCGCACGAAAGGAAATCGGTGAGGATGTTCAACAACAACCCAGGAAGCCTGCCATGAACTGGAAACTTCCGGAACACACTTCTGGAATGGCCTTCACAAAATCCCTACCTCATCCCTGTTGAAAATTTGTGGACGGGTCCAACCTGATAAAATGAAAACTCTACCAAGAAGAGTTAGCTTAAATCTTTTTGATGGTTACTAAAAGCCTCTGGTTGACGTGCAAGTTTCTAAGGGACATTTAACGAAATATTAGCCAAGGTGTATGTATATATTTGAGTATATATATGTCTGTCTGTATACTTTTAATCCTATTTGGATTAGAGAAATTCCGAAATAAACAATTCTGGAAAAAGAACAGCTCAAAGAAATCATTAAAAGACTTAAATAATTGTGTCACTCATGCCCATGATGAGTGGATGGGAACTTTTGACTTTTACATTAAAAAATGTGCTTTCATTGGGATCACTAACTGGATGCACAGTCATAGCCAACAGTGTTATAAAGCATTTAAAATATGCTGGTCTTGTTTAAGTATTAATAAACTAAGTTTCATTATTTAAAATCTTATCTTATGTTATCTCATGCAATGTGTTATTATTACTCATCCCTCAAAGATGGAAGCTGGTCTTTCACTGTCTCGGGGCGCTCGCCTTACCAACACCCTCCAGTCTTCATGGGAGATAGCAAGCCAATGGGTGGGCCCCAGAGAGGTGTACCCCGAAGAGACTCCAGAGCTGGCTGCTGTGCTTACTTCCCTGAGCTCTGCCAGGATAGAGCGGGCAGATGTGGGCTATAAGGGCACACAGCTCAAAGCCTTGCTGGTGCTAGACGGAGGACAGAAAGTGGTCTTCAAACCCAAGAGGTCAGGCTTAATTAAAAAAAAATTCTGTCACAGATTGATTTATTCTTCTTACTTTTGTTTTATTATTTATTTTATTTTTATTTCCACCCTCGCTCAGGTACAACAGAGACTATGTGGTCGAAGGAGAGCCATACGCAGGCTATGACAGACACAATGCGGAGGTAGCTGCTTTTCACCTGGACAGGTTTGTAATCATGGTTATTTGAGTTCTTTGTCATTTTTTTTTTTTAAACATTCTGTGGTCTGTCGAGAGTGTCATAATCTTCAGTCCTGTTTTGTAATCTTCGTCCTCTATGCAGGATCCTTGGTTTCAGGAGAGCACCTTTGGTGGTTGGCCGATACGTCAATCTGCGAACTGAGATCAAACCTGTGGCCACAGACCAACTTCTCAGCACTTTTCTCATGCAGGGTGAGTATCTGTGACCTACTGTGTCTTCTTTCAGAAAACCGAATCATTGACATAGCAGACAGGAAATGTGGTTGAAGGGTGGACAGCTGAAAGTTTCATATCACAGATGGTCTACTTTTCTGATAAATTATAAAAGCAGTGACATTAAATAAAGAGTGGTGCACTAACTTTTCTACTTCGGAATTTTCCCTACCAATAAAACCTGTAACATGTGTGTGCGTGCGTGCGTGCGTGCGTGTGTGTGTGTGTGTGTGTGTGTGTGTGTCTTCATCTTCTTTAAACAAGACCAGAACCAGAAAAACTGGAACACTGTTTGCTCTATTTCTCCATTGTGTTTTGATGTCATCAAGCTGCCACCTCCTCTCCGTTTGACACGTATACAGTGTACAAGAAGTGACACATTGGACATATAAGGTCTTGATGTAAACGGAGATGATCAGGCCCCATCTTAAAGTAAAGACCGCCCCACGCCAATAGAACACTTCACTCTCTGGCTGCTGGTTTACATGTCGTTCCTAGGGTATTTAAAACTAGAATGGGAGGCAGAGCCTTGAGTTTTTGGGCTATTCTTCTGTAGAAGCAGGTCCCATTTTAGATTTGGGAAACGAGACATCCTCTCTGCGTAAGATTAATCTTATCTTAAGACTTTTCCTTTTGCTAAAGCATAGAGTTAGGGCTGGATCAGGTGACCCTGAATACTCTCCTAGTTACACTGCAATAGGCTTGGCTGCAGGGGGGCTTCCCATGATGCACTGAGTATTTCTTCTTCACTCAACCTCTTTTAACTCTATGTGTTTATGCACCTTTTTTGCATTTAATTATTAGTTATTACTAACCATGAGCCTGGTTCTGCTGGAGGTTTCTTCCTGTTAAAAGGGAATTCTTTCCCACTGTCACCCAGTGCTTGCTTAAAGAGGGTCATCTGAATGTTGGGGTTTTCTCTGTTTTATTTCAAGGTCTTACAATATAAACTAGCGTGAAGTGTTCTAATTTGGCACAATATACAAAGGATTTTATTTATTTTTATCTCAAATTACTGCATTAAAAATGTTACAGAAGGCTCCAGCAGCACAGTAATAATAATATGGACGGCTCTGATTTCACTCTATTCATAAAATGCAGTAAATAAATACCCCACTCATGAATGTTGACTTTCGTAGAATGTATTTAGCCTGATGTTCGTCTTTTTTCCTAACAATGACTTTGAGGGCAGCACTGTTGCCGCCCATCATTCCATCATCAGGCTGGGGTCTTTCTGTGTGGAGTTTTTACATGTTCTCCCCGTGTTTGCGTGGGTTCTCCCTGGGTACTCCATCTTCCTCCCACAGTCCAAAGACATGCAGCTAGTGGGGATAGGTTAATTGATGAATCTAAATTGTGCATAGGTGTGAATGCGGGAGTGAACGTGAGTGCGACTGGTTGTCGGTCTGTGTGTTAGCCCTGCGACAGACAGGCGACCTGTCCAGGGTGTACCCCGCCTCTCGCCCTATGACAGCTGGGATAGGCTCCAGCGCCCCCCGCGACCCTGAAAAGGATAAGCAGAAGCAGATGGATGGATGTCTTTATCGAATGTTCATTTTCTACAACCACAAACAGAAGAACAAGACTTGCATAAACAACCGATTAAAAAAACAAACTCTTCCCTCTTCTGCCCTTACTCATACATCAGTCTTGCGTTCACAGACAGTTTTCAGTATCCTCTTCAGATAAGTCGGTATTTTTGCTAAAATCCATAAATGTCACCGATACATGCCCAGAGATTTCTAGCTTACCTTAAGAACATACATACATTTTTTTCTCATGGCAGGTTTGATTGTATTTTGTTTTGCCCTTTGAATACTTCTTGGTCTATTTGTTTTCTTTTGTAGCATTGCTGTAATTCTTTTTGCATTTAGCAGGCCACCAGTAACTTTTCACTCTTACTATATATATTTTTTTTTCTGAGTATAAACCAAACAGCTAAGATTTTAGATCCAGCAGACGTTTAGAAATGTTTCTTCCTCATTACAACCTGCACATCTTCCCAACATTTTTGGGAGGATGTGCAGATTTTGTGCACCTGGACACAATTACATTTACCGTTAGCGAGTTATTGCGGATCGCTGCATGTGCGGGGCTCGACGGCGCCAACGCGTTAACGAGCTAACCACGCTAACGTGTCGACGCCGTGCAGCCCCACACACGGAGCAATCCGCGATAACTCGCTAACGGAGATTTCCCGCTTTAGTGCGGTTATGGCATTAACGTAATTTTAACGAGATTAACACTGACAGCACTATTTTTTTTTTTTTTTTTTTTATAACGTAAGCTATTTTCCAATCTTACCAATTCTAAATCTTCCCTCCATGTAGCAAACTTATTTATATGAATTTTCCACTGATCATTCAAAATAGAATGATCAGCCATCTGTTAATGTTTATTATTAAGTTTATATTTGATTCTCAGCTCCTAATGCTAGGCTTTTACTTTTTTGGCAATTTGCATTTACTGTTTAAATATCATAAAAGTGGTGTCAGTGAAAATACTGTTGCTGAACAGAATGTGTCAGTACAATGCCATTTTAATTTTCTGTTAAGCTTAATTTGTGTTCCATTCCAACGACTTATGGAAACCCCCCTTTGGCTTTTTGTCAAGGTAATCATACTGATACAAACTTCCAGATCGGTCTACAAAAGAGTCATCCACTGACTCTGTTAGTACTGACAATGACTTCCACTCCTACTTTAAATATTTTCATGGTCTTACTGCTATGTACACACAGTGGTGATCATTCAAGGTCAGTGAACAGCCTGTTTATCTTTATTGGCTGTTACAAGTACAAAATCCGGGTACTTGTCATGCGCTATACAGTACTAGGCTTTCTTGTAATGTTTTTAAAGTGATCTAAACTCTTTGTTGTTGTTTTTTTTCCTTGAATTTCTGAAGACCTATTAGCTTGGTATATCTCAGCATGGTATGCAGTGTGTTCTTAAAATAAAACTAAGGAAACTGGACAAGTGGAGGGGGGGGGGGAGCGACAGGCCTAAAAACCTATATAAAGTAGATGAACAGGATGTAAACGTCAAGAAACTTGATTCATCTAGTGAAACCACATTAGAAATGGTCTCAGTGGAAGGGTGGCTGTCAGGAAGTCATTCTTATGAGGTGGGGAGGGGGGCAACCTACACGTCCAGTACATTACTGTAATGACTTTTTTTTTTTTTTTAAATTCAATTTGGAGGTGGTCAGAAGAGAGGTAAAACAGTACTTCTACTTAAAAACAGTCTTTAAGTAGTCTTTTTCTTGTCTAATGGGGCGTTTGCTTCAGGCTTTGCTGTGTACTTGGTCATACCGAGTGTTGACTTTGAATCTCATTAGAAACTATACAAATTCTGTTTTTGCCTTGTGTACTCTATTTCCATTTGTCTGCACATATTTCAATATAAAATGGGGCATATTTTCAATTTTCCTAAGAAAATGTAAAGAAGTGATGTTGGATCAAGACTTTTTGGACGATATTGTATATACCAATGCTTTTCAGTGGGAACACATGCACTTAAAACAGCATATAGGTATATAAGTGGGTGATCTGAAACTAAATGAGTGAACACGGGTGAAGAGTCAGGCGTATCTTTGGAAGGAAAAAGTTATAGCTTTTTATCAAACCCCCTGTCAGCAGATTTCAGCATGTGGAAATGTGATCTTATCACGTTCTACACAAACAGAGCACACTTGTCAGATAAATGTTGTCGTGAAAAAGCAAAAATGAAAGCTCTCTGTATCGCATCTGTATTTATAAAAATTTGCCATATTCTTGTAAACTAGTGAGAGACTGAAATAGATCCAGCCCACCCTTGCTAATAGTGTTACCCACATTAGCCACAGGCAGGGAGGATAGGAAAAAATGATGACGATGTGTAACCATGATCCTTTTTTGACATAGCTGAGTGATATGTCATGAATGTTTTGGTTTGGGTTTTTTTGTTTGTTTGTTTGTGTGTGTGTGTGTGTGGGGGGGGGGGGTCGATTTTAAACCAGCAGTTTGATAAAGTGACTTTGCTGCTGTAAATGTGGTGAAGATACGAATGATCACTTCTGGGCGGAATTTGTTCAGATAAAATCACAACACAATGCAGAAATGTACTAATTTGACATTTAGCTTTAAGATGACATGTTAGGCTTCACACACATACAGCTTTTTGCACGACTTAATCATGTAGTGGGCTAAATCTGTCAGCTGCAATTGTACCGCAAAAGATTTTAATATAATCTTTTGGCCAGATTGTCCACTGCTAAATGTGGTGTTATTGAATGAATAACTTTCCTTTATTTGACTCATTTGTCCACTTTCTTTTTCATTCTGATTTCAGTTTTTACTCTGTAAATCACTTTTGCTCTCATTCTCACTCACCTTGCGTGTGTGTGTGTGTGTGTGTATATATGTATATATATATATATATATATATATATATATATATATATATATATATATATATATATATATATATATGCCACATAGTCACATGAAATCAGATCAAATTTGTTACTGTCCTTTTCTAATTGGAAGATTAGAACCAGCAGCGATGATCGATAAATTAGACGCAAAGCCAGACACGCCTTAAAAATGTTTAGTAAACTGGGAACTCAACACATTTAAGCCACAAAAATCAGTTTACCTACCTGTGAAAGCAGATGTACGGATGTTACTAATAAATTATCTGCTGCTATTTTCATTTTGAAGGTACATTTTGTTGTCCAGGCATGTTAATGGTATTTCAATAATGAAATTCTACAAATTAATTAAAAAAAAATCAATTAAATAAAAAAACAAAAATCAAACTTCTACATAAAGTATTCAGAGCTTTTGCTCCTCTGGCTGTGTACTCAAGGATGTTCACAGAGTGATCTCATAGCACTCCTTTGTTATATTGACTGCTTTGGGCCTTTGTCCTGTTTTGAAGATAAAGCTTTTCCCCACTCCAAGGTCCAGAGAGCTCTGGAGCAGGTTTTTGATCAAACATGTCTCTATACATTGCTGCATTAATCTTTCCCTCGACCCTGACCGGTCTTTTAAATTTCTGCTGCCAAAAAACACCCCTGCCATCCGCTGCCACCACCACCATGCTTCACTGTAGAGATGGTATTGACCAGGTAAGGAGCGGCGCCTGGTTTCTTCCAGACATGATGCTTAACCAGTGAGCTAAGTCTTTTTCATTAGACTACAGAACTTTGTTTCACATGGTCTATGAGATCTGCAGGTGCCTAAAGGTAAACTTCAAGTTGACGGTTATGTGCCTTTTACTGAGGAATGGTTTCTGTCTGGCCAGTCCATCATATAGGCCGGATTGGTCGAATGTTTCAGAAATTATAGTCCTTTTGGAAGGTTCTCCTTTTTCCTCAAAGCCATCTTGGAGTTCTGATGAATGAATGAATGAGCATCTGGTTCTTGGTCACCTCTCTGATTAAAACCTTCTGCCTTGATTACTTTGGTGGCCAGCTCAAGTGAGAGTTGTGGTGTTTTTTGGATTTCTTCCTTTTATGGATGATGGAGGCCATTGTGCTCACTGGGACCTTTGGTGCTGCAGAGTTTTTTCTTTACCGTCCCCCAGATCTGCGCCTCGATATTATCCTGTCACGGAGGTCTACAGACAATTCCTTGCTCTGACATGCGCTGTCACCTATAAGACCTTATCTAGACAGGTGTGTGACTTTCCAAATGATCTTCACTCAACTGAATTTACCACAGGTGGGCTTGGACGAATTAAGTTATGGAAAAATCTACAAGGTGATCAGTGGAAACCGGCTGCACCTATGCTCAGTTTTAACTGTCATGGCAAAGGCTGTAAATACTTACTGACAAAATGAGGAACAAGTCAACTACTGTAAATACTTTCTGGAGGCACGGTATGTTTTCGCCACGTTTGGCATAACTTTAAACTTGGATTTTGTGGATGCAGTAACAAAATGTGTTTACAGACGGACCATCAGTCCATGCACTGATTTCCTCTACTTGGTGAAGTGATTATAATGGTTTACCACTGAGGTTCAAGTTTGGCTTTTGTTTTACTCCCTCATTTAGCAATTTAAAAGTAAACTAGAAAAATTTGCATTTCCTGCGAAAATGCTGTGTGGATGCTTTAAAGCTGAAGCTGTCTTCAAAAACTAGCTGAAAAAGCTGAAAAGTTGCAGAAATTGTAAAAACTTTGCATAAGCAGAGGAACTTTGCTAAAATGTAATAACTTAGCAGAACTGCAATATCTTAGAGGAAACATAATACTTGGCAGAAATACAATAGCATAGCAGAACATAGCAGAAATATTGTAACTTACCAGAAACATGATAACTTCTCAAAAATACAAGAATTGAGGAGAAATAGTATAAGATAACAGAAAGAATATATTTAGCCAAAAATACAGAAACACTATGATTTAGAAAAATAGTACAACATAGCAGAAATACTGTGATTTACCAGTGACACTGTGATGAACTATGAATATTGTAATTTTTAAATTAATACTATGTTTTAGCACAAATACTATCACTTGGCAGAAATACTATCATTTTGCAGAAATACTATGTTCCAGCACAAATACTCTGGTTTAGTACAAATATTATAACATAGCAGAAATACAATTATATACCAGAAATGCTATATTTAGAAAGAAAAATATAATATAGTAGAAATAGTATGATTTAGCAGAAATACTGTAATCAGCACATATACTGTAACATGACAGAAATTCCTCCACTTAGTAGTAATACTATAACATAACACAAATGTTATGATTTGGCACAAAAACCATGATTTGGCAAAAATACTATGATTTAGCAGAAATACTATGATTGAGCAGAAGTACTAAGATGTAGTAAAAGTACTTTGATTTAACAGAAATACAATTATGGAGGAGTAATACTTTAAAATGGGAGAAATATTGATACCCACACACATACACAGAGCCTAAAGGGAACAGTATTTGTGCCATGGAGTGTTAACAAGAATCTGAGGTCCATATTAGAAAAGCTGGTAAAATCATAAAAGTTTGCAGAATTGTAATAAATGATCAATATGAATTACTGGTCTGTGATAGTGTATTCATTTGTAGGGAAAAAACATGTTGACCAAGGTAGAATTGAACCCACGACCTTTGTGTTGCAGACCCGTGTCATTACCAACTGCGCCACTGGTTCAAGGTTCTTTATTTGTCACATGCATAGTTATACGAGTATAACAAGTATATGACTGGGAAAGAGAGCGAGCGCCTGGAAAACAGGGTGATGAGCAGTCAGAATTAGATCGCGGTGAGAAGCGAAAAACGCAGTTTTTTGGAGTTACAAAACGTTGTCTAACTCAAAAACTAGGTGGGATAGAAGCATAATTCTTGTACTGGCTGAATCAGCGGACTTTGGTGTACTTTGACCGCGATTTTCATTGCTCTTTGTACAACCGTCGCTGAGATATGACGAGAGAGGAAACGGAAGACCTCAGATATGATTGGCTGGCTGTGAACCCGTGCAGGCCCTGATATGTATATTTGAATGTCTCAATCCTCACAGAGGATTGGCTGCCTGGGTACCTGGCAGTAATATATAGAAATAGTATGATTAAGCATAAATACTACATTTAGCAGAAATACTATATTAAGCACAAATCCTATAAAAAGCAGAAATACTACATTAAGCACAAATCCTATAAAAAGCAGAAATACTATAAGCACAAATCTTATAAAAAGCAGAAATAGTATATTAAGCACAAATCTTATGAAACAGCAGAAATAGTATGATTTAGCACAATAGTAATAACTTAAACAGAAAAATTGGAAAAGCAAAATGGACAGCTGAAAAAATGCTGAACATGCTGAGGGTCCCTCAAATATACTTGTTAAATGAAAAAAATCAGGAAAAAAAATCTATAACAGCCACACAATCACAAATATGTACACATAAGGAAACACACATGCACAGAGAGACACACACACAAGATCCAATTCAGTCAACCAGTCTAAATATATTGAATTTGAATCTTACAATGAGATCATCCCATTAAAAGGCTCTCTCTCTCTCTCTCTCTCTCTCTCTCTCTCTCTCTCTCTCTCTCTCTCTCTCTGTGTGTGTCTCACACACACACACACACACACTCACAGGGAGAGAGAAGTAAGTTTCTAGGTCAGCCTGGGAGCTGCTGAATTTGAATCCACCAATCAGAGAGGCTGTGTACTTTTTCCCGCCAAAACAGGTGCATGCAGCACAGAGAGACACAGGATTTTTGCAGTCTATTTCTCATAGTGAGGACTGCCCTCAAACAAATGACTATAATTTCCTAACCGTAGGGGCTAGAGCGGTCATTCTTACACCGTTTTGTTCAGAAAAGATGGGGGAATCTTCCAGTGTTGACAATCTATCATTAAAATATGAATTATTAAAGATATTTGACTTCTAATGCACCATAACTGAGTAGAGCGAAGCAAAAACTGCCTTGACTTGCCCTCAAACAACGCTTTGTAACTCTAAATCTATTTGGAGTATCGATATCATTCTTTCACCGTAAGAGACAGCAGGCTTTGGTGAACAGTCATGGAAATTTTCAGGTCTCTGTGGAAATCCAACAAAAAGTTATGACGAGAGAAAAAAGTGGTTCATTTCCAGAGTTTGAAATCTGAAGAAATCTGAGCGACGGACGAATTTCCTACCCTCAAACAAGTCCAACTCATTTCAGAACGGTAATAGGTGAGAAAGAAATTCTTGAATTGTGAGCGTCAGGAGTGTCTGAAGATATGTCTTAACTTTGCTTCGTTAAGGAGATATGACGATTCGAATATGCCTCTCATTACAGAAATCAAGCGGTGATTTTGAACAAACTCTCCATTGACTTTATATGGAGAGTTTTCCGACTTTCTGTTGGTCTGAGGAGATTTGCCAAAATTCTATGAATCCCACAACAATGATAGTGACATTTTCTGAAAGCCAGCAAAAATACCTACGTTTTGATGTATAATTTGTGGAAGTTGAGTGAAAATTGAGCAAGTAGCAAGAAGTTGTTTGGACATTAAGAGAAGACTGCAAAACCTTCAGTGGCACACTGGAAGCCAAGTGCATAGCAACCATAACGACGCATGTATTTTGTGAAAAATCACAATTTTGCAACTCAAAACTTTAAGAGGCATAAAAGTAAAACGGTAAAAGATTTGAAAAAGCTGATTTATACCTGAATAGCCCAATAATTTGAGAACATTTTAAAGTTTGAATGGTTGCTCTATGTGAAAATATGAGGAAGTAGTTAAGTTTCAAAAACAAGCAAATTTTAGCAGAATTGCAGAAGTTTCCCATTCATTTCAAATTAAAGGAAAAAAGCTTAATATTTTAAAAAGTATAATAGTGAAAAATACCAAAAGACATAGCCGTCATTAGCAGAAATAGCTGAATAGTTTAAAATTTGAACGGTGAAAATAGCACAAAAATTGTGGAAGTAGATCCACGGTGAAAAGTGTACGGAAACACCAAGAAGGAACTCAATAGTGTGGATGCTTAAAGCATCCACACAATAAATAAATGGCTGCAGTTCATTGCATTTGGGCATGTAGATATTGTCACCTGCTGAAGTTCAAATTAAGCATGTAAGCTTGCAAATGAAATGTAAATGTAAGTTCAAAATAAGCATGAATGGGGAGGAGAGAGCACCTTTAAAGTTTAAAAAACTGCTCATCTACTGGGAATTTTGCAGAGCAACCTCTAGAGAAAATATCCAGTGATTAACAATTCTCACTGGATTTGTCTTGTTGAGGTCAGAGGCGAATGAGAAGACTGCTTTGAAGGAAGGAAGGTAGCAGTTACTAACCAGAATACCATAACCAAGGTATTCTGAAGAGGGGCACATTTGGATTGTAGGGTCAGAAAGTGGCATAAACAACAGAGAAGCATGGATGCATCCTGACTTATATGAACGGTGAAGGTGTAATGGTGTAGAGATACATTCTTGGCAGCGTTTGGGTGCCTTATGCCTGAATTAGGCTGCAGTTGGAAATCTACATGAAAACTTACAACGTTGCTAGCGACCAGAGATGGGCAGTAACGCGTTACTGTAATCTGATTACTTTTTTTCAAGTAACGAGTAAAGTAAGGGATTACTATTGCAAAAACGGTAATTAGATTACCGTTACTTTCCCGTAGGAACACTGCGTTACTAAAACCGTGATTTTTTGCGAGAATGTCTCACGATAGTGACGTAAGCGAGTGCGCCGTTAGTGACAACAGCTGTGTGCAGATCAACAATGGATCACATATCGATTGTGGGAGAGCGTACAGCGTTTAAAGCGTGGAAGTACTGACCTTACTTTGAGTTTGATTCCATAAAAAGTGACAAAAACATTAGCGTCCATCGTGCGTGGGAAGAAAACTTCTTTTTACAGCGAAAAAAACCCCTAAACTTCCAAGCAAGGACCGAGTGCGCAACGACGTAATGGGAAATTCACAGAGAAACTCGCGGATTCTTCAACTGACCGCGGCACACCTGCACCTGGGTAAACCTCCGCCTACCGCAGTCCTGCTTTACAGGTGAAAATAGAGCAACAGGACCGCTGAGTCTTTGACTTTATTTATTTTCTGCTGTGTTTTACTTGCATCTATTTGAAAGAGTGAGTGTAAACACAAAAAATATTTTATTTTATGTGCTGGAATGTGTAGAAAATAGGTTTAAATGTTAAACTACTTTATTCAAGTCAGAGAATGTTGCATATAATTAAATTTTTGCTTGATGCATAAAGTTAAAAGATTAAAACTGATAAAACAAGTAAAAAAAAAAAGAGACTTCCATTTGATTACATTTTGTATGATGGATTATGTAGAAAAAGTAGAATTGGGCTGAAAGATCTATCGCTTTATCACCTCTTCAGGTTGTAAATCGTGTTTTTTAAAAGTAACTAAGTAACTAAGTAATTAATTACTTTTGAAAATAAGTAATCAGTAAAGTAACGGGATTACTTTTTTGGGGAGGAATCAGTAATTAGTTACTGATTACTTTTTTCAAGTAACTTGACCAACACTGCTAGCGACCCCTCTTAATGTACGCCATAACATTCCACGCCAATCAGAGATGTTGTGGGCTGCATCGACCAGATGTGTTACATTCCTCGGGATGTCTACGGCATAGAGATATACTATACTGTACAAGTTTACTACTTTAACATGACTGCACTACATCAGTTCTCTATCAAGCACAGCACCTTTAGGATTGTTGAATCTGTTCCACATAGAATTAAAGTAGTTTTGAAGGCAAAACGGCATGCAGCCCAGTGCCAACAAGGCACTAGCCGAATGTCTTTATTTGTGAAAGAATAAATCTTTCTGGGATTCTTTTTTTCTGTATATCCAGTCATAACCAGCGGTTTTATTACCAATGTCCCAACATTTCTTTGCATTTTTTAAGCCACTTATAGTGTTTAAACAGCTTGGAAGTCATGTATGTTGGCAGTATACAACTTCTTTTTTTATGGGTAATCAATTCTAAATTAATAACTAAATCCTAACCATCTGTAGTTTGTGTGATAAATGACACTTTGTTTCTGTTTGTAGTTATTTATTCATTCATTTATTTATTTATTTTCTTGCCTGAAAAATCAAAATTTGTCTTGTTTGGTTTTGTCATTAACACGGTGTAAAAGTGTTTTGTTTTTTAGTTTTGTTTTGTTTTTCCCCATATTTCATTACCAGCTTTTCAGGCCATTCATATAGTTGGCTTTGTAATGTAAAGCCAATTCTTTCTTTCAATGAACTCATGAGTCGTCTCTAAAAGGTACAGCATAAAAGCTGCATACCCGGGGCAACGGCAGCTACACAGATGTGTCATTTACTTCTTACTGGTGGTGTTTAATAAAGGAGAACTTCAAAGAGGTGTTTGACGCTAAAGAGGCCCCCACCTTCATTTAGTCAAGCATGAAGTTTTGGTTTTATTGTCCAGATTTGTACAAACATTACACATTTTCTGATATGTTTCAATGGAATTTCGTTCTGTAGGAAAAACCCGCTAGAAATTTGCAAAACGATGTCTCGATTACCAAGAGCCGCTGTGAGAAAATATTAGCCTTTGATGTGAGTGAGCGAAACATTTACAGCTGCATCAGCAAACATAGATGTTAGAAGAAGTCATTATCTGAATATCTTTTAGAGTTGAAACCACTTCCGTGTACAAGTTTGATCTCGTAATTGAGATAATTTGTCCTAAGAATTCATTGTCAAAAGCCTGTCTTAAATGAGCTGAGTACACAAACATCACCAAGTGTTAGATTTTTTTTTTTTTCTTCACAAAGCCAACTTTGAGCAGAAAGAAGTGGAGACAATGTTATTTAATCACACACCATCAGTTCACAGTGAATTAAACATAAATGTGCTATAACTAAAATGTTCACACCCACTTACAGTGGGGCAAAAAAGTATTTAGTCAGCCACCGATTGTGCAAGTTCCCCCACCTAAAATGATGACAGAGGTCAGTAATTTGCACCAGAGGTACACTTCAACTGTGAGAGACAGAATGTGAAAAAAAAAAATCCATGAATCCACATGGTAGGATTTGTAAAGAATTTATTCGTAAATCAGGGTGGAAAATAAGTATTTGGTCAATAACAAAAATACAACTCAATACTTTGTAACATAACCTTTGTTGGCAATAACAGAGGTCAAACGTTTACTATAGGTCTTTACCAGGTTTGCACACACAGTAGCTGGTATTTTGGCCCATTCCTCCATGCAGATCTTCTCGAGAGCAGTGATGTTTTGGGGCTGTCGCCGAGCAACACGGACTTTCAACTCCCGCCACAGATTTTCTATGGGGTTGAGGTCTGGAGACTGGCTAGGCCACTCCAGGACTTTCAAATGCTTCTTACGGAGCCACTCCTTTGTTGCCCGGGCGGTGTGTTTTGGATCATTGTCATGTTGGAAGACCCAGCCTCGTTTCATCTTCAAAGTTCCCACTGATGGAAGGAGGTTTTGGCTCAAAATCTCACGATACATGGCCCCATTCATTCTGTCCTTAACACGGATCAGTCGTCCTGTCCCCTTGGCAGAAAAACAGCCCCATAGCATGATGTTTCCACCCCCATGCTTCACAGTAGGTATGGTGTTCTTGGGATGCAACTCAGTATTCTTCCTCCAAACACGACGAGTTGAGTTTATACCAAAAAGTTCTACTTTGGTTTCATCTGACCACATGACATTCTCCCAATCCTCTGCTGTATCATCCATGTGCTCTCTGGCAAACTTCAGATGGGCCTGGACATGCACTGGCTTCAGCAGCGGAACACGTCTGGCACTGCGGGATTTGATTCCCTGCCGTTGTAGTATGTTACTGATGGTGACCTTTGTTACTTTGGTCCCAGCTCTCTGCAGGTCATTCACCAGGTCCCCCCGTGTGGTTCTGGGATCTTTGCTCACCGTTCTCATGATCATTTTGACCCCACGGGATGAGATCTTGCGTGGAGCCCCAGATCGAGGGAGATTATCAGTGGTCTTGTATGTCTTCCATTTTCTGATGATTGCTCCCACAGTTGATTTTTTCACACCAAGCTGCTTGCCTATTGTAGATTCACTCTTCCCAGTCTGGTGCAGGTCTACAATACTTTTCCTGGTGTCCTTCGAAAGCTCTTTGGTCTTGGCCATGGCGGAGTTTGGAGTCTGACTGTTTGAGGCTGTGGACAGGTGTCTTTTATACAGATGAGTTCAAACAGGTGCCTTTCATACAGGTAACGAGTGGGGGACAGAAAAGCTTCTTACAGAAGACGTTACAGGTCTGTGAGAGCCAGAGATTTTCCTTGTTTGAGGTGACCAAATACTTATTTTCCACCCTGATTTACGAATAAATTCTTTACAAATCCTACCATGTGGATTCATGGATTTTTTATTTTTTTTTCACATTCTGTCTCTCACAGTTGAAGTGTACCTCTGGTGCAAATTACTGACCTCTGTCATCATTTTAAGTGGGGGAACTTGCACAATCGGTGGCTGACTAAATACTTTTTTGCCCCACTTAGCAGCAGCAGTAAATGAACCACGTCATACAGCAGCTGTTAGCTCAGACCTTGACATAAATGGAGATAAAATTGGACCTTTGAACATATTAACTCAGTTTTTATGTTGTGCTTGTGGAATGAAATACCGTATGGATAGTGTGAACTTTGTATCAAGTTGATGAAACAGTCATGGCATTACTGCTACACAGGTGGGCATTTATAAATAAATTTAGATTTTTTTTAAAAAAAATTATATGCATTTATAAGTTTTTGCTTTTGGGAGTTTTAATTTGTTCCATTTAGTTTTACAATAGTAGAAAAAGAAAAGCTTAATGTGACCTTGCAGATAAGTGTAATTCTCTTTGATACTGATTCACACATCCAGCATGAAGAATACAGCTTTATTAATTTATCTTAATCTATTTTAAAGCAAGAAAAATAAGGGATTTTTTTTCCTTGTGAGTTTTGTAACTTGCCATGTAAAAGTGACATTAGAACATGTAAATTGTGTAAATTGCTTTCACTCAGAATCTAGAGTCACATATAAACTCACCAGCAATTAGCTAGCACTAGGTTGGACTCCCTGTTTGCCTTTAGGACTGCCTCAAATCTTTATGAGATAGATTCAACCAGGTGTTCAAAACATTCCTCAGTATCACACAGTTTCTGCTGACTTTTACCGGTGCAAATCTCTCGTTCTGCCACATCCCAAAGGTGCACTATTGGATTGAGATCTGATGCCTGTGGAAGCCAAGTACAGTGAACTCAATATCATGTTGAAGCAGCCAGTTTAAGATTATTTGAGTTTTGTGACATGCCTCGTTATCTTATGGTAGCATACTTGGGTAGCATGTAAGTTTGTCTATGTTTTGTTTTGTTTTAAATTTCATCTTTTTTAACACCTCCACCATCCAAAATTGCAGCACAAATCAGATCAGGCAACATGGCAATCTTAATCTTCGGGCAATCTTCTGTCCAGTTTTGGTAAACCTGTGTAAACTGTAGATTTTCTGTGCTGTAACGCAAGATCAGCTTTGGGTCAGGAGGATAAGACACTAGCTTATAGGTTGCTTGTAAGCCCCCTTAATCTACTTTCAATGGTAGTTTAAATAATATTTTAAATATTCAGAACTTACTAATACCAGACTCTAAGACCAACAGCTTTACCGCTTTGGTAGACTGAAATGACTATTTTAAAGTGCTCTGGTATCTCTTTGAATTTCTGCAGAAATTTATTTTATGATTTGCCTGTTAGATACCCAGCAGAAATTAATCAGTATGTTTTTTAAAAGTGAAAATGGATTCCCTGTATTTCATTTGAGTGTAAATTAGGGTTTTGAAATGATTAAGAAAAGTATGCCACTAACCACAGAATAAAGTTCAAGTGGTTATCTATTTATGAATCTGTCTGTGCGTGCTGTGGGAATGCATGTTCTATGCAGTTCACTGTCATTTCTTTCACTTTTCCTAAGAACTACCTAACAGTGGTTTGTAGACTACTGACAGCCTGTGTCTAGCATTTTCTGCAGAGTCCCACAATTATAAACATGCCCCAACAATATTTTCACGGACCGGCCTTTAAGGTGTCGCGGATAAATGCAACAAAATAAAAACAGTACCAGTACCCACGGCAGAGCCTCAACGCTTGCGGCCTGGTACTGGTCTGTGGCCTGGGGGTTGGGGACCACTGCTCTAGATCAAGTGGACTGGACTAGTAAAATCATTACAAAGTAACTGGAAAAATGTTGGGTTACTTAACGTAATCCCTGGTTCTTTTATTTTATTATTATTATTTTTTTAATAAATTTTATTTTCAGTCACAGCAGCATGTTAACAACAAAACATTGAACATACAGTAGTTTGCTGTTCAGTATTTACAATACCCCATAAGATAACAGAAATAGAGAAGGAAAAAACAAACAAACCAAAGAAACCCCCACAAAACAACAAACAACAAACAAACAACAACAAACAAATATAAAAATAAAATGTATAAGGGACATTCAGTGTACAGTTAACTATGATAGTGATATAGAGATATGGCATCCGGTCACGATAAGGTGGTCATTTTAAATGTTTCCATGTACATCAGGAATGGCTGCCATGCCTTAAGAAATTTGGTGGTTGAACCTGCCAGTGTATATCTCATCTTTTCTAAATGTAAAAACCTCATGAGCTCCGCAAGCCACTGTTCATGTGTGGGAGGAGCTTCCTGCTTCCATCTTAAAAATATAAGGCGTTTTGCGATAAGTGAAGCAAAGGCAATAGAATTTGAATAGCATTTTGGCAAAGTGATGTCTTGAGGTATCACTCCAAAGATAGCCGTTAGAGCAGAAGGATCATATTTAACGTTATACATCTCTGACAAAGTGTTAAATATAGACACCCAATAGTTATGAAGATTGGGGCATGTCCAAAAGGTATGAAGGAGCGAACCTGTTTCTGCTTTACATCTGTTACACAGAGGGTCAGCTCCTGGATAGAACTTGGCTAACTTTTCCTTGGAGATATGTAATCGGTGTAGGACCTTGAATTGAAGGAGCCCATGCCTGGCACAGATTGCCAGAGCTCATCTGTTATAGTCATCCCAAGGTCTTTCTTCCACTGTGCTTTAAGGATGAAGAGAGAAGGAGATTGAAGATCTAATAGTATAGCATAGATTTCTTTAGTCGCCCCTCTCTCATGAACGTTTATATTAATAATTTTATCCAAAGAAGTTTCCTCAGGTAGTTCCGGAAATGAAGGAAATCGACTCTTTACAAAGTGACGAACTTGTAAATAGCGGAAAAAATGTTGCCGAGGAACATTAAACTGCTTCAGGAGCTGC
The DNA here is from genome assembly GCF_963969265.1 of Rhamphochromis sp. 'chilingali'. Lineage (NCBI taxonomy): Eukaryota > Metazoa > Chordata > Actinopteri > Cichliformes > Cichlidae > Rhamphochromis > Rhamphochromis sp. 'chilingali'. Next base: position 40,347,396 of record NC_137931.1, on the reverse strand, counting down.
GTGAATGAGGCAAAAATCCCATCTACAAAAAGGTCTTTGATATTTCTAAGGCCATTACTTTTCCATATTTTAAAGGCAGAATCCATCATGGAAGGTGGGAACATATGATTTGAGCAGATAGGTGCTTTAATTGACATTAAGTGTAACCCCAACCTTTTCCTACATTGCACCCAGATTCTGAGCGAGTCATACAACAAAGGGTTACGTTTATAGGTGTATAGTTCTAATGGGAGAGCTGAACTCAACAAAGCTGATAGGCAAATTTTGCCACAATTGGATGACTCAATTTGGAGCCAAGCTGGAGTCTCTGTAGTAACATTACTCATCCAGTACAGCATATTACGAATATTTGCTGCCCAATAATAAGACTGAAAGTTTGGCAAGGCTAATCCACCCATTGGCCTAGTCCTCTGCATGAAATCTTTACGAATTCGTGGACTTTTGCCATTCCAAATAAATGCAGAGATATGCTTATGCAGTGTTATAAAATACTTATTGGGTAAGTAGCATGGGATACATTGAAATAAATAAAGGAACTTGGGTAGTATGTTCATTTTGATAGAATTGATGCGGCCAATTAATGACAGTGGTAAATTGTTCCATCTCTGAAGATCTGTCTCAGTATTTTTAAGCAGCAGGACAAAGTTTCTTTCATAAAGATCTTTGTATGAGTGGGTAACCTTAACCCCCAGATAGGTCACATACCCTGATTTAACGTTAAATTGAAAATCTGAAAATGAAATCTTTCTGGCTATAGAGTTGACACAGAGAAGTTCACTTTTATGCAGGTTCAACTTGTAACCTGAAATATTACCAAAACATTCAAAAATGGCGAGAGCACGGGGAAGAGAGCATAAAGGCTCTGACATATATACAGCAGGAGGTCGTCAGCATATAAGGATATTTTGTGCTCCTGGTCACCTCTGAAGATGCCCTTAATGCAACTGTCAGCTCGCAGTTTAATCGCCAGTGGTTCAATTGATAATGCAAAAAGAAGAGGGGATAAGGGACAACCTTGTCTCGTACCACGGAGAAGTGGGAAATAAGAAGAGAATAACGAATTTGTTCTAACACGTGCCATAGGTGAGGAGTAAAGTAACTGAATCCATGAAATGAAATTAGGGCCAAATCCAAATTTATGTAGAGTATAAAACAGATAATCCCACTCCACCCGGTCAAATGCCTTCTCAGCATCAAGTAATAAGGCAATTTCAGGGGTTGTAGTTGACTTGGTGTGTAATATGTTTAAAAACCTGCGCAGGTTGAAAAAACCATGCCTACCCTTCACGAAACCTGTCTGATCTGGAGAAATTAACAATGGTAGATATTGCTCTAGCCTGAGAGCAAGTGTTTTTGACAGTATTTTTAAATCTACATTTAAGAGTGATATAGGACGATATGATGAACACTCTAATGGATCCTTATTTGGCTTCAATAGGAGTGAGATGGTCGCTTGTCGAAGCGTTAGGGGAAGACATTTTGAAACCATTGACTCAATGAGCATGTCTCGTAATAAAGGTGATAAACTGTCTTTAAAGGTCTTGAAAAATTCAACCGGATACCCATCCGGACCCGGGGATTTGCCATTCTGCATTGAGCTAATTGCCAATTTAATTTCTTCCACTGTAATTTGCTCCTCCAATTGGTCTCTGAATGCCGAGGTTAAAGTCGGAACTGTCATTCCATCAAAAAAAGCCTCAAACAGTCCAGGCGTGTTTAAAGATTCAGAATCATAGAGACTGGAATAGAATATTTTGAAACTCTCATTTATTTTTTGTGGTGTAGTGGTGACATGTCCAGATTCAGTCCTAATTTCAGGGATTATACGAGTTGCTTCTGATTTACGAAGCTGATGTGCTAAAATTTTAGATGCTTTTTCTCCGTGCTCATACCATCTTCCTCTAGATTTAAGAATCATAGACTCTGACTGCTGGGTTGAGATTAAATTAAATTCAGTTTGTAACGTTAGTCTTTGTTTATACAAATCTGGAGAGGGGGTTGTAGAGTGTTGCTCATCCAATTGCGAAATAAGGTGTATCAATTCAGAAAGACGTTTCTGTTTCTGTTTTCTAGTATATGAACAGTATGATATAATATGGCCCCGTAAGAATGCTTTTAAGCTTTCCCAAACCGTACTATAGGCCATGCCAGGCGTAATGTTTGTTCTTATAAAGATATCAGTTTGTTTGGAAAGATATTCCACAAACTCCTTATCTGACAAAGAAAGAGGATTGAGTCTCCAGGAGTACACAAAGGGTTCATCCGGGAAGCCGAGTTCCAAAACAAGTGGACTGTGATCAGATATTACTATGCTATTGTATTTACAAGTCTTGATATTGGGAAGCAATTTTTTGTCAACAAAAAAGTAGACTATACGAGAATACATTTGATGCACTGCAGAAAAAAAGGAATATTGTTTAGTGGAGGGGTAGAGAAATCGCCACGCATCAACAGCCCCATAGGTTTGTAAATATGACTGTAACACTAATGAGGATTTAGGGAGTTGAAGTCTTTTATCTGAGGAGCGATCTAGTACTGGATCCATAACAGTATTCATGTCCCCTCCAAGGATCAATTGGTGTGTATTGATCTGTGGAAGGGAATTAAGAAAGTCATTGAAAAAAGTTGAGTCATTCCAATTCGGAGCATATACGTTTGCCAAAATAAGTGAAGTATTAAACAGGGACCCTGTCACAACTACATAGCGACCATTTGGGTCAGCTATTGTGTGAGAGACTATAAACGGAGTATTCTTATTAATCAAAATTGCTGCACCTCTGGCTTTACCATTGAATTTGGAATGAAAAATTTGTCCAACCCAATTTTGTCTTAATCTGGCATGATCTGTATTCTTAAGGTGTGTTTCTTGAAGAAACGCTACATGTACTTTAAGATAAAGAAGATGAGAGAGTACCTTATTTCGTTTCACTGGGTGGTTCAATCCCTTCACATTCCAACTAATAAAGTTAACATGGCAGCCATTACTCACAGCAGTTGAAGTGTCATCAACAGAAGTCATCACCATATAAGTACATGATGAAAAAGGCGGTTCCAAACACAAATACCAATCCTATCATGGGTGCACACTGAAACGTCGTTGTTAACAATAATCTGAGCAAATAATATACAACAAAAAAGAAAAAAAAAACAAAAGAAAAAAAAGAAAAAGTAGGTAAATCCCTCCCACCCACCTCCCCGTGTTCAGTGTTGTCCCCAAACGACACACACCAATTTCCCAAAGCTCCCCTGCTTCTATTAAGAGGTCCCATTCACCTTATTCATAACCACAGCCCCACATGAGCAGAAGCATCTGAACTATGAATCACACATGTAGTCCAAAATATATTCAAATTAGAAAGTCACAAAGTCCAACATAATAGAGTAAAATAATTAAGAGAAGGAAAGAGAAAAACTCCCACGTCACATTTACCCGTAACCAAAAAACGGACCTGTTTCACTTCTCATCAAAGCTGACCCCGGAGTCCCTTTTAAGTGACAAGTACTGGAATATAGTTAACCTCCCAGGAAACAAGGGCAAACTCACCAACATCTGAGATTTCTAAATGAACATTGAACATGAAACTAAGCTAAACCAGAGATCGTCCGTTTATTGATTGACAAAAATATAGTCACGATGGTATGAAAGTCCCGGTGGTTCTTATGAAATGTCATTCGGGAGATGACTCAAACTTGGAGTCAATGAAATCTTTCACTGCTTTAGGAGAGTCGAATACCTGTGTTTCTCCATTAAACAAGATCCGAAGCCGGGCAGGATAAAGAAGACCGTAGCGAACTCCGTCTTTTTTCCGTAGTAGTCCCTTCACCTCGCTGAAAGCAGCCCGGCGTCTGGCCAGGTCGGCGCTGTAGTCAGGAAAGATGAAGATCTGCTTCCCTTGAAACTCCAGCCGGCCTTTCTGTCTGGCTAAGCGCTGTATCCGCTCCTTCTCCTGGTAGTAATGAATGCGAACAATGAACGGCCGCGGTCGCCCTCCCTCCGTGGGCAGCGCAACCGCCGCCCGGTGAGCTCTGTCCAGGATCGGAGCCTGCTCCAAACCGCCGGGACCACCCAGTACAACGTGCAACAGATCAGCAACAAACTTAGTGGGATTTCCTTATTCGGCTCCCTCCGGCACTCCTAAGTACGCAAGTTGCATCGTCTTCCCCGATTCTCCAAGTCGTCCGTTTTCAGCAGCAACTTCTTGTATTGGTTACTCAGATCTGCGAAATCTCCATAACTTCTAGCCGCTTGTCCAGATTATTCGAGCCTTCTTCGTGTTCGCCCAACTTCTCAGTACATTCGTCAAGAGTGGTTTGGATGGACGAAATGGCTCGTTTAATTTCGTCCCGTAGGTTGTCATTTTCCTCTTGAATCACTTCTTTGACAATGTCGCGGAAAGCTAGCAGTGTCGCTGGGTCAACGGTAGTTTTGCTAGCGGTCTCTGAGCAGCTAGCCTGCGCTCCTTTAGCAGACTGCTTAGGAGGCATTTCACTTCGAGATAAGGCAAAAAGACGGAAAGAACAACAGCTAAAACAATGCTGACTTTCTTAATAGAGCTTAAGAAATCTCTGAATTGGGCCACAATAGGTGAACCATAAAGTAATTTAACAGATAAACGGGACCTCGTGGTTTGCGCGTCTACTCCATAACGCGCCCCCTAGCGGACCCCCATCCCTGGTTCTTTGATAACAGAGTGAGGTGTTTCACTATGGGAATCGCCTCGGTGTGACCAACTACGGAAGCTCCAACGACACCACGTCTGTCTATGATAGACCTGTCGAGCCGTGCTCAGGGCTCTACCCCCACATTCTAACACGGCCGACCAGCTCCTCCTAACTCATTCCAAGCAGATTTCTTTCCGTGCCTAAGCAAGGAGGGAAGTGTTGGTGAAACTCCTCACTCCGTTATCAAAGAACCAGGGATTACGTTAAGTAACCCAACGTTCTTTTTCTAACTCCGCTCGGTGTTTCACTATGGGAGATATGGCCAGCTCCCGAAGCTACTCTCCAGTACTACTCCAGGATCTCAGGTTGAACCTGAGGCCCCAGAATCCAGCACTACCGGAGCCATGGATGATTGTGAAACATCCAGCCGATAAAACCGGACAAACGTGTGCGGCATAGCCCAGCTTGCTGCCGCACAAATATCCTGGACTGATACACCTCTGAACAAAGCCCAGGATGTGGCCACACCCCTAGTGGAGTGAGCTCGGAGTCCCGGGGGGGCCTGCGAGCCCTTACAGCTATAAGCCAGAGCTATGGCCTCTACGATCCAATGAGCTGGCATGATACGGGCCTGCCCTTGTGAGGGGAGGCCCAGGAAACAAACAGCTGATCCGACTTCCTGAATCCAGCTGTTCTGTCAACATAAGTTGACATAAGTCCCCAAGGCACAAAGTGTTCAGCCTCTGCTCCCTCTCTGAAGAGAATGGAGGGGGGTGAAAAGCTAGGAGCTCTACTGTAGAGCACCTGTATGACGTTTCCAGCACTTTAGGGACAAAGGCTGGGTTAGGCCTCAGGCGTGCTTTAGTGAGTCCCGGGGCCAGCTGTAGACAAGAGGGGTGAATAGACAGAGCCTGTAATTCACTAACTCGCTTGGCTGTGGTTAGAGCCAACAGCAGAGTGGTTTTAAGAGAGAGAAACTTCAACCCCACTGCCCCAATAGGCTCAAAGGGGTGGTGGGAGAGGGCATCTAAAACGACTGACAGATCCCATAAAGGCACCAGTAGTCTAGAAACTGGAAGCGTTTGACGCGCCCCTCTCATGAAGCGACATACAAGGGGGTGCTGACCGGCAGGTTTATCACCAAACCCCACGTGGCAGGCTGAAATGGCTGCTAAATAGACCTTTATGGTGGAAAAAGCTCTCCTTTTGTCCAGCAAGTCTTGAAGAAATCACAACAGCTCCACCACTGAACACTGAAAAGGGATAATCTGCTTTTCATGGTACCACTCTTCAAAAACACGCCATTTACTGCTGTAAATGGAACGAGTGGAGGAGGCTCTGGCATTCTGAATGGTTTCAATAACCTTCAGAGGCATGCCTGCTGCCTTCAAATTCCACCTTTCACAGGCCAGGCCCAGAGAGCAACCTGGTCTGGATGTGGATGGTATATCTCCAGCCCCTGATCCCTCACTCTGATCAGTGTTGGGGAGATCGGGCTGAGGGGAGGGAAAGCATACAGCAGAGTTTTTGGCCATGGATGGGCCAGTGCATCCACGCCCAGTGGCGCATCTGCGTCTGACAGGGAGAAAAACAGAGGGCACTGTGTGTTTTCTCGCGAGGCGAAGAGATCTACGGCAGCCCGGCCGTATCTCTGCCAAATCTGCTCCACCACCTGTGCGTGAAGCCTCCATTCTCTGAACAGTGGATTTCCTCTGGACAGGAGGTCCGCCCCCCTGTTCAGAATTCCTGGCAGCCGAGTGCTGCTCCACACAATTATTTCCCTGGCTAACCTGTGTAGCTGCTGGGAATGGGTGCCTCCCTGGCGGTTGATATAAGCAACTACAGTGGAGTTGTCTGTTTTCACTAAAATATGTTGTCCCCGGAGATACGGCAGAAAATGCCGTAAGGCTAGGAGCACCGCACGGAGCTCCAGCACATTTATGTGATTCAGAGCGAGTCTCTGTGACCAAACGCCATTCACTGCTCTGCCCGTCATAGTTGCACCCCAACCTGACAGGGGTGCATCTGTGGTCAGCGTCACCCTGGATGATACTGCCCCGAGAGGTACCCCCGCAGCGAGAGCTGTTGGGCTCCTCCAAGGCCGGAGAGCCGCGATACACGGCTGTGTTATTTTTACACCACGACTGAGATGTTCTCGAGGGCGCAGCTGCAGAGAAGCGACCCATCGCTGAAAATCTCTCATCATAAGAAGCCCCAAATGTACCACCGATATCACCAAGGCCATGAGGCCAAGGAGGCGGAGACAGAGTCGGAACTGCACGACTTTCCCCAGCTGAAAACGGGAAAGACAGTGAGTGAAGGATGCGATCCTCTGCTCTGAAAGTGCGATACGATAAGAGATGGAGTCTATTCTGAGCCCCAGATACTCTGTAAACTGTGCGGGTTCCAAGTGGCTCTTTTCCAGGTTGATTGTGAACCCAAGCTCCGTGAGGTGATTCACTACCACCTCGGAGTCTTTGATCGCACGATCGTGAGCATATTAGATAATCGTCTGTGTAAGAGAATATTCTGATGCCGCTGTTCCTTAACGGAGACAGCGCTGCCTCCACACATTTGCTGAACACCCTTGGGGCTAAGGATAGCCCGAATGGGATAGTTTAAAACTCGTACGCTACGCTCTGATAAGTGAACCTGAGATATTTCCTGTGTGGAGGATAAATGGCGATGTGGAAATATGCGTCTGATAGGTCGATTGTAACAAACCAATCGCCTGTGTGAGTTGAGCGACTATGCGTCTTGTGTGTGAGCATTCTGAATGTGTACTTTCTCAAATGCTTGTTTAACACACGCAGATCCAGAATAGGACGGAGCGACGTTCCGTCCTTTTTCGGGATGAGGAAATAGTGTAAGTAAAAGCCCTGCTGAGCTTCTTCACTCGGAACCGCTCTGATCGCCTGTTTCCTCCTCCAGCACATTTGCTGAATCGCCACTGGCCACAGAAGCTAACACTCCGCTGAATCTCGGTGGTTTTACCGCAAACTGTAGTCTGTTACATGGGAAATGGTTGACAAGACCCAGGGATGAACCACGCATGCGTGCCACCGCTCCAGCCGCGCCGCGAGCGGGCCTCTGAAGATGCGGAAGCGTGACGTCACCCCTGTTTCCCGGAAGGAGTTGGGGCTCTCCCCCTCGGGAAGAGCATGAGCTCCCCCCGCTGGGAACAAAGACAAATGGCAGTGATTTCCTTTTGTTTTTATTTTGAAACCGGGGGAACATTCTGCCCTTGGCAAACTGCCTGGCTGCAGAAATGCGCGTTTTATTTCTTTTGTTACCCCCAAACCACAGTGAAGTGTCTGGTGACTCTGGGCAGTGCTTGGTAACACAGACAGAGTGCTTAGGAGTGCTTGGTGACGCTGCGCCATTTGTCCACAAGTCTGTCCTTCCTGAACTGGAGGAGGAGACTGAGAGGGTGCTCCTGGTGAACTGGAAACTTCCGGAGACCCTGAACCTTGGAGTGATTTGGTTACCCCTTCTAACACCTTCCTTCTCTTTGGGGGAGAAGAGAGGGGTGACACAGAATGTTGCAGATGTGCTAGGCTGACCGCTTCTTTTTCCCCTCTCCGGGGTGTGACGGCTTGTTCTTTGCAGCAGCTGCTGCAAAGGAATGCTTGCCCCAAAGTCTTTGGTTCTCTACCTTGGCCTGGTGGGCACCCTGCTGGTCTCCTGCTCCTCTCTGCATTCTGACCCCACTCTGTCTCCCTCTCACAGCTGTTGCTGCAAAGCCAGCTCTTGGCACCTGCTGGGGCTGAGAGTTAGGTTTTCTGGGTAAGCAGAGGTTGAATGCTTCTCCCTCCTGCTTTCTGCGAGTGCTTGTTTCTCTCATTCTCTCCAGGGCTGGGCCAAAGAGACCCTTGGTTGGGTCATAAGCTGCATCCATGACCTCAGCCTTCTGAGCATCACCTAGGCCTGACAGGTTTAGCCACAAGGCTCTCTCACCCGAGACTGCAAGGCCCATAACACGGCCACACCCTTGGACTGCGAATGAGATCATTAACCACGCAGATTTCATCCCAGAGGGCTGGGTTCGGGGAACCCGAGTCAAGCTGACGGCCCATGTCTTCCAGAATTTCTGCCTGATATGCTGATAGCAGTGTGACTGCATTAAGCGAGCATACTGACTGGCAGCATATTTGTACATCCTTTGATAAATAGATGCCCTGAGGCGATCTATCTTATTGGGCAATGAAATGCTAGAAGAAGCTGAGATTGCCCTGCGGTTAGGGTGAAGGTGATACGCCACTGAAGGCTCCACTGCTGGGGGTTCGGTCAGCCCCAGTTCACCCATCCCCTGGATCTCAAGCTTAGAGCAGCCCTTGGTCGGAAGCTTGTTTTTAAAAGGGCTTGACCAATAGCGACTCATTTCTTTCATGCAGGCCGGGACTGCTGGCAGAAGCTGCTTCGGTGGTGGCAAGGCTGGTGGGAGCCTTTTGCCGTCACACATGTCGCGTTCTGCCCCTTCGGAATCCTGGGCGACTGGCCATGGGATGCCTAGCTTGGCAGCAGCCCATTTGCAGACCTCGTACAAATTGCTGTCCACCGGGGGTGCAACTTCAAATGCAACTTTTTTCCGTTAGTAACTTAATGCTAACCGAACCCTAGGTCGACCAACAAGCTAATGCTAGTGAGACGCTAATGTGGTTCGTGGCCTGCTAACAAGTTAATGCTAGCCGGACACTGAACGAACAGCTTGCCGTAACGCGTTAGCCCGAGTCACACAACGTCGGCTACCTCGCTACCTGAAACCAGGAACCGTTGGGACAGCTCGCCTGACGCGGTTGCTGTTCCACAGTGCAACTCTAAGTACACTTCTTTCGAAGGACTTACTCAGCACGATCCAAACTGGAACCGGAAAAACTGCGTTCGGCAACGTACTCCTACACGGGACGCCTGAGAACTGTTAAGCAGCTAATCAAGTTAGCCTGGATGCGATGAGGGAGCTCAAAGTAGTTTCTCATGGGAAGAAAGCGAGAATGAGTTAGGAGGAGGGGATGAGGGGGCGGAGCCCTGAGCACGGCTCGACAGGTCTGTCATAGACAGACGTGGTGTCATTGGAGCTTCCGTAGTTGGTCACGCCGAGGCGATTCCCATAGTGAAATACCGAGCGAAGTTAGAAAAAGAACAACACATTTTGTTTGTTTTTTTTGGTACTGAAAAAAGCACAGCTATATTATGAAATCATATACATTTATTGAATTGTCTGTTTATAAAATGGGTAAGAACAGGTTAAGAGATTTTACAGAACATGCCTGTAATTTTCTTTCTACATTCATTCAGTATACTGTCATCACAAAGAAAGACATCAGTACACCTCCTTGGTGGTAACATGATGTTTCTTCTGTTAGTTTTTTTCATTATGCAGAGCCATCCAGTGGGTTGAGGTAGTAAGCCTTTTCTGGCTTGCAGGCTTCCTATGTTTACATTCATGATATATTCAATTTTCATTTTTATTTATATAGTGCCAAGTCACAACAACTGTTGCCTGTATTTTGTAAGGTAAAGACCCACCAATAATACAAAGAAAACAGAGGTTCGACAGTAGGGGAAAAAACCCTCCTTTTTAACAGGAAGAAACCTCCGGCAGGACCAGGATCAGAAAGAGATAACAAGATGTGATTTTTTTTTTTTTTTTTTTTTTTTTACTTTAATTCAAGCAGTTAACAAAGTACTGCATTAACTGCTCAGGTCCCCATTTTCAGAGGCTTAAAAGTAATTGGACCGTTGACTGAAAAAACGTTTCATGGCCATGTGAGATTTACTACAAATGTGACTGATAAAAGGTCTGGAGTTGATTCTAGTAGTTGTTGCTGAATTGGCATTTGGTATCTTTCTTTCTGGGATTGTCTGCAGCCCAACGAAATTTCTGCTATCATGAAGATATCAAAAAATGTTAACTGATTGTTGATTTGGCCATTCCTATGTTCTTAAAAAGAATGAATGTACTAGCCAGCTAGCAACTACCGAAAGGCTCGAAAACCACAGAAGACAATTGAAGCGGATAAGGACATGATTTCCTTGGTTAAGAAAAATCTCCTTTGATACTCAATAAAAAGAAAGACAGATCAGATTAAACTTGGCCAGAAAACATCTGAAAAGATCTATCTGCTTGTTTGTGGATCTCTCTGCCTTCAGGTAAATCTTCAAATAATTGAAAGTATCGTCAAACATAGCAATGTTACAGAAAGAGCACGCATGTTTGCATGTATGGATCCAGACAACAAATCTTTCTTCATGAGGATGGTGATAGAAGCAGTAAGATGACATTTGAAGTATACAGGTTTATACTCTCTGCTCAGATCCAGATAAATGCTACAAAACTAAACAGAGCAACCCAACAGTTTATGAAAAAGAAACGGGATCATGTGCAATGGTCAGATTAGTCACTTGATACCACCCCAATAGTGCATGCTTTTCAGTTGATGAAGACAAATCCAGAGAGACCAACAACCAGCAGCATCTGAAGGAAGCTGCAGTAAAAACTTCACTGAGCATCTCAAGGCATGAGAAACAGCATCTGTTGATGTCCATGGGTTTTAGACTTAAGATAGACACTGACTGCAATGGATTTTTTTCTCCAAATAATAAAAACAATCTTTATATAAAAATAATGTTTGTCTATCCAGTTAATTTTAAAAATTCTAAAGCAATACTTTTGTTATAACTGCTGAATTCAAGGTGAGACTGCACTTCAGCGCATCTTTTTCCAGTAAAAACAGAAAGTGTTTGGTCTCATCGTTGTATTTGGAACTTTAGGGTCATGATCTGTATGAGATCTTAGCAGCGAAACCCTGTTTCACTTGTTCATGGTTTATTTTAGTGCCTGAAGGTGCTAGCGCTGCAGTTTCAGGGATGTTTTGATGGTTTGGCCCCAAGCAAAACTGCTTTGTCAAATGTCACTGAGGTCTTTGTATCTGAAAGCACAGGATAAGGTTGTTTGATTAATCTGTGTGTGTGCGTGCTCACACTTCATAAGAACTAACCCAATTAACCTAAGCATTTTGTCCCCCACCCACCCTCCTTCCACCATTGTGCTAGTTTTTACCTCTTTGTTTGCATCTCTTGTGTCACTGATGCCAAGCTGATTTGTTTTTATCGGTTTAATTTTTTTCCCTGTGTCCCCAGGCAATAATACATGTTTCTATGGGAAGTGTTACTACTGTCGGGAGAGTGAGCCAGCATGTGCAGAGGGGGAAATCATGGAGGGGTCATTAACCCTTTGGCTGCCAGATGTCTGGCCACTGCAGAAACACAGACACCCTTGGGGACGCACATACAGAGAGGGGAAACTGGCAAGGTGGGTGTCAAGCGTGAGTCCCAAAAAGCAGCGGTTTTTACAGTTAGGGGAAATCCTCTGACTTGAATTCATTCTTGTGTTTTGATGTTGTTGTTGCTGCCAACATATTAAATAGTAAAATGTTCAGTTGCTGCTTGTTTGTGAGTCTATCTGCCTTAAATTATGTCTTCAGTTACTAAAAAGCATGATGTGTTGCATGAAATCAGGTGACAGATTTGGCCATTGAGGAATATCAAATTTCTTTGATTCTGCTTTTCCAGTATGTTTGCGTCATTATTTGTTTGTCCTGGGACGTGTTATTTAACTAGTTTTGGAACAATTAGCTGACTCTGGGCAGAGAGTATAGCTTTGCACACTTCCAAATGCATCCTGCTATTGCTCTCAGCAGTCACATCATCAATTAACACTAGGGGTCACGCATGCCCATACCATCACATGCCTCCACCATGTTCGACAGATGATGTGATAGTTTTGTATCATGAGCTGTTCTTTTCCTTCTCCATACTTTTATCTTCCAATTTTTCTGTTACAAGTTAAACTTGGTTTCATCTATCCAAAGATTGTTTTTAAAATGTTATTTATATATATATATATATATATAAATATATATACACGCCTTTGGAACAGAGGATCGCAAGTTCGATTCCTGCCTGGGGCGTCTGTATCCAGTAAGGGTCCTAAGGCTAGACCCCCTATGCTAAGCAAGCCTACCGCAGACATGAGCGAGACAGATAAATATGAAGGCATGCCGGCTCGGACGTCGCCCGGATCAACAAGGTCCGCGTCAGGTGTTGAGGAACCAGGGCACCCTGACGAAAAGTGGGCTACTGGAACAAGAAGGCATCGGTGGGCAAGAGACGAAAACAGGGCGTTGTTGGAATGCTACTATGCAAGTAACCCCGGCGGAAGGGGCTACATGAATAGGATGAGGGACCTATGGATTCTTCGATACCCAACATCCACAATGACGGCGAAACAACTAGTAGCTCAGTGTTCCAACATTCGAAAGAAGGGACTGCTCTCACAGCTAGAGATTGACGAGGTACAACACAAATGCTACGGCAAGGAGGAGTCAGGACGCCAGGTCAGGGGGGAGATATCATCACCCCCACCCGAGATTGGGTACATAGCCCCAAGTGCGATAGGAGAAGGATCGTTGAGTGCGAGAGGAACTGACCTGAAAAATAGGATCATGGCCAAGCTTGAAACCTGGATCCCGCGTAGCCGGTTACCAAGATTACGTGAAGTTCCCTCAGAAGGTCTGCTAGATGACGTTAATGCAGCACTACGGGCAATACCTACAACCACGATTACCGACACTAACAAGCTGATCTACAATACGGCAACAGTGATCAGTGAGATGCTTGGCTACAAGTTGAACAGCGACAAGGGGCAGTACCCTCCATGGAGAAGGAGGCTAGAGGGCAAGATCAAAGTAGCACGGAGGGAGGTTAGCCAACTAACGGAGTTGCAGAAAGGTGCGACAAA